>NC_141313.1:1717500-2130000 GCF_037954325.1 Fistularia commersonii | reverse complement strand
AGGAGCCTGAAAGAACCAGGAGGAGCCTGGAAGAGCCTGGAGGAGCATGGTGGAACCAGAAGGAGCTTGGAGGAGCCTGGAGGAACCAGGAGGAGCCAGAAGAACTCTGGTAGAACCTGGAGAAGCCTGGAGGACTCACGAGGAACCAGGAAGCTCTGTGGACCGGAGCAGAACTGCTGCAGAAGACTGCCACCATGACATCTGGAGACCTCAGTGGGTAGAAGGTGGGTTGAGGACCTCAGTGCCAACAAACTGCCTCAGAAGGTGGAGGAGCCTCCTGGACCTGAGGAGGAAACCCTTGATGCTACAAACAAAATGTCCTGGATCTCCTTCCAAGGTTCCTCACAGGTTCCTCCACGTTTTCTCTCCAGGTTCTCCCACCTGGAAGCTGAAGAACCTGCAGGTGAGAAGGACAACAGACGGCTGGCTGTGATTGACAGCTGCCCGTCCAGGTTAAGCCCCGCCCCCACGACCCAGCGTCAACAGGAAGTGGCTCAGATGAGCAGGAAGGAACATCCTGAAGTAAACATCTGGAGTCGAATCAAAATCAAAGTGACCTGGAGGTGTGAACCACACACACACACACACACACACACACACACACACACACACACACACACATGCATTTTTTTTTCCTCCTTCCTCCGCCCCTCCAGATGTTGTGGGCGTTAGCATCCGAACCCCGCCGGTGTATTTCGGACACTTCCTGGAAAAGGGGCGGAGTCGGCGCCGCCCACTCACGTCTGGCGGAGCGACCGCATCCCCTGTCGCGCGGCGGGCCGGCACCCAATCAGGATATCGTAATTTGCACTTATGTGGAAGGTATTCTTTGGAAATACTCGGCATACCTCGCCGCCCTCGGCACGCCGCCGATTGTCCCGCCGACAATGAAAAAAACGCAACCCTGTCATTTCAGGGCCGGTTGAGCGGCTGTTTTTACGCCGCGGCCGAGCGGCGACCGCGCCGGGACAATACGCCATGCCGCAGCGCCGCCGCGCTACCGCCATTGTGCTCGCGCTCCTGTCACGCTAATGGGGAAAGCTCAGCTTCATGAGGCCAGATGGTCCAACACACACACACACACACACACACACACACACACGTACGCATTGCTTTTTCTGTCTTATCAGATCGGGAACCCCCGACCTTTTCACCTCATGTGCCGCTAAGAATATCTGTCACGCCGCCCGCCCGCCCTTCACGGAACAGCTGCGCCCAAAACAAAGGAGGCGGCGAGTGGAGGTGGAGGTGGAAGGTGGAGGCCGGGTCACTTCCTGCTCGGACGGCCGGCTTCCTCTTTGACGGGCGGGCTTCGCGTCCGGGATGTACGGCTGATCCGCGCTAGGCTAATGCACGCTAGGCTAATGCACGCTAGGCTAATCTGCGGCATTGAGGCGGCGCCCGAGGAGGCTCCTCCCATCAGCGAAGATAAACAGGAACCGAGGGAGGTGGAAGCGGAGGTGCACATAGACCTGGAGTGTGTGTGTGTGTGTGTGTGTGTGTGTGTGTGTATGTACTGTATATATGAATGAGTGAATGCTTGTTTGTTTTTATATACCATGTGAATGAAAGACTCCATATGATGTGTGAATGAAAGAGTGAATCTTTGCACGTCTTTATATACTGTTGCACGTTGTTGCACGTCTTTATATACTGTTGCACGTTGTTGCACGTCTGTTGCACGTTGTTGCACGTCTTTATGGGACATAAGAATGAGAGGGTGACTATTGACTGTGGTAAGTTTTCATATGACGTGTGAATGTTTGTATGTTTTTATATACCATGTGAATGAAAGACTCCATATGATGTGTGAATGAAAGAGTGAATCTTTGCACGTCTTTATATACTGTTGCACGTTGTTGCACGTCTTTATATACTGTTGCACGTTGTTGCACGTCTGTTGCACGTTGTTGCACGTCTTTATGGGACATAAGAATGAGAGGGTGACTATTGACTGTGGTAAGTTTTCATATGACGTGTGAATGTTTGTATGTTTTTATATACCATGTGAATGAATGACTCCATATGATGTGTGAATGAAAGGGTGAATCTTTGCACGTCTGTTGCACGTTGTTGCACGTCTTTATGCGACATAATAATGAAATAGTGAATACTGACTGTGGTCAGTCTTCATATGACGTGTGAATGTTTGTATGTTTTTATAAACCATGTGAATGAATGACTCCATATGACGTGTGAATGAAAGAGTGAATCTTTGCACGTCTTTATATACTGTTGCACGTTGTTGCACGTCTTTATATACTGTTGCACGTTGTTGCACGTCTGTTGCACGTTGTTGCACGTCTTTATGGGACATAAGAATGAGAGGGTGACTATTGACTGTGGTAAGTTTTCATATGATGTGTGAATGTTTGTATGTTTTTATATACCATGTGAATGAATGACTCCGTATGGGTGAATCTTTGCACGTCTGTTGCACGTCTTTATGTGACAAAATAATGAAATAGTGAATATTGACTGCGGTAAGTCTTCATATGACGTGTGAATGTTTTTATGTTGATATGACGTGAATGAGAGGGTGAATGCTTGCATGTCTTTTTATGGTTCAGTATATTTTTGGGATGCACTGCATGGAGAACGTATGGATGAATCAAATATTTGAAATAAAACGCTCTCCGGAGTTGTTCGTTTCGTCGCATTTTATTTCCACGCGTCGCCGGGCGTTCCCCCTTCTGGCCGTCGCCATAATCCTTCACGTGGAACATTCCGGCGCGCTTCGTTCTGACGTCCGAAGGAGGGGCGGGACCCCGGATCCGAAGCGGGACGTCCCACGGCAAAAAGCCACGCCGAAGCGCAGGTTCTTAATCTGCGGCCTCTATCGGGCTCTCGCTTTCGCCCCCCGTACGCGCAGCGTCAACGCAGCCCATTGTGCGCCGCCGCGTACCATTGTGCACCGCGTGGCCGCGCTTCAACTCGCCGTCCTTATCAGTGTCGGGTCATGGTGGTATTTCCTGTCTGCAACAAGAGCAGAAGGTGGCACAGGATGAGTGCCGCTTCCTGTGCTGGCACGCCCAGCCGGCAGCCGCTGGATCCCCGGGCGACCCCCCCCCCCCACCCGACCCCCCGACCCCCCCCACCCCCTCGCCAAACGGCGAGGGACGGCTTCATTTGATGGTTTCCCACCGACAAACAGCAACAGAAGAAGAACGGGGTCGTAGTCGTGGGAATTTAGATGTAGTATTTGTATTTTTACGCAGTAGAACAATGTCAATGAGAGGGAGAATTTGTTGGTTTGCTGTGTATGTGATTCTATGATTGACAGGTGACCCTGTGATTGACAGGTGATTCTATGATTGACAGGTGATTCTATGATTGACAGGTGATTCTATGATTGACAGGTGACACTATCCTGTACCTAATGTGTGTACTAATGTGTGTGTAGTACTGTGCACTGTACCCAGTGTGTGTACCGTACTCAGTGTGTGTATTACTGTGTGTAGTACGGCGTGTAGTACAGTTTGTGTAGTACAGTGTGCGTTGTACCCAGTGTGTGTAGTACAGTGTGTACTGTCCCCACTGTTTAGTACAGTTTGTGTAGTGCAGTATGTATGTACTACTATGTATACTGTACCCAGAATGAGTAGTACAGTGTGTGTAGTCCAGTGTGTACTGTACCCAGTGTGTGTAGTCCAGTGTGTAGTACAGTGTGTACTGTACCCAGTGTGTGTAGTCCAGTGTGTAGTACAGTGTGTACTGTACCCAGTGTGTGTAGTCCAGTGTGTAGTACAGTGTGTACTGTACCCAGTGTGTGTAGTCCAGTATGTAGTACAGTGTGTACTGTACTCAGCGTGTGTAGTACACTGTGTGGAGTATACAGTGTGTACTGTACTCAGCCTGTGTAGTACACTGTGTGTAGTACAGTGTGTACTGTACCCGCAGTGTGTAGTACGGTATGTGCAGTTTAGTGTGTACTATACCCAGTGTGTGTGTAGTCCAGTGTGTAGTACAGTGTGTACTGTACCCAGTGTGTGTAGTAGTGTGTGTGTGTGTGGTTCAGTGTGGTGTGTTCAGGTGTGGTTGCACGTGCTGTGTTTTCCGTGCACGTTGTGGATCCTGTGGAAGTATTTCATGTGGGCGGGGGGGCAGTTAGCTCCTGCCCTCTTCTCTTAGATCTTCTGCTCTCTGTAATTTGTGTTTGACCCTCCTCTCCATCCCATCACCACCACAGGGAGTAGTCACAGACCTCAGAGCAGGTTCCACACACACACACACACACACACACACACACACACACACACACACACACACAGCTGCAGCCACCCCAATGATGCTAGGAGTTAGCATTAGCGTGTCGGCCTCAGCAACAGTAGAGGTCGGCGGCGAGCATGTTCCCCCTGGTTCCTCCAGGCTCTTCCTGGTTCCTCCAGGCTCCTCCTGGTTCCTCCGGGTTCTTCCTGGTTCCACCATGTTCCTCCAGGTTCTTCCTGGTTCCACCATGTTCCTCCTGTCTCCTCCCACCTCCTCCCGTGCTCCTCTTGGTTCATCCTGGTTCCTCCTGGTTCCATCATGCTCCTCCTGGTTCTTCCAGGTTCCTCCTGGTTCCTCCTGGTTCCTCCGGGTTCTTCCTGGTTCTGCCATGTTCCTCCAGGTTCCTCCTGGTTCCTCCAGGTTCCTCCAGGTCCCCCCTGGTTCCTCCTGTTTCCTCCAATCACCTCCTGTGCTCCTCTTGGTTCATCCATGCTCCTCCAGGTTCTTCCTGTCTCCTCCTTCTGTCTCCTCCAGGTTCCTCCAGGTTCCTCCTGGAGGGCTTCTCCATCCACTTGGTCCTCCATGACTGCAGTCCTCTTCTTCTTCGGCTTCATCAGTTCTCGGCCATCTTCGTTTTGACGCTAATGCCTGTCGTCTTGTGACATCACTTCCTGTGTCCCGCCTCCTCTTTCCCATTGGCTGTTCGAGACTTTTGATTGACAGCGACTGAGATCCTCTGGGCTGAGGAGGCGAGAAGACAGAAGATGTTTTCTACCCTCGCTCTCAGATTCAGGTCCTTCTGATCACAAGACACACACACACACACACACACACACACCAAGAGTGTGTGTTGAAATGTGTTGTTCAACCAGCCGCAGAAACACACATGCACAGCCACACACACACACACACACTGAACTGGACCAACCTGAGCTTCACACCAGTTGAGGTCATCATGTGGCGAATCACGCCCGGCAACGTGCACGTGAAATAGTTCCTTCCCAGCTCAGCAGAGCATAAACTTTGGGGGGGGGGGGGGGTCGAGGCATGACGTCATTGAAACACACACACACACACACACACACACACACACTGCAGTCACGAGAACTCTAAAAGTCAAGAAGTTTTTTTCAAAATAAAGGAGTGTTTTTGTTTTTTGTTTATGTTTTTGTTTTGGGGGGAAGGAGGTCACAGCAGGTCCTCCTGGTGCCACGCTCAGAGACGCACGGCTGGGAGAAGAAGAAGAAGAAGAAGAAGAAGAAAAAGAAGAAAAAGGAAGAAGGAGGAGGAAGAGGAGGAGGAAGAGGAGGAGGCGGTCCGGCCCCTCCGAAGATTTCCTGTTTAATGTAAAAGTGCTGCGGCCGTGACTCAGTGCAGGAGACGAGGACTGCGCCGCCGCCCCGGGGCCTCCGGACGCTTCCAGGGAGCCACGACTGCCGCCGCGGCCCGAAGCCCGGCGGAGCGGCGCGGAGCGCGGCGTGGAAGCGCAGCGGAGCCCCGATGGCGCTGCTCCGGCTGTCCGCCTTCTGGTGCGGGGCCATACTCTTTGCGGGGGTCCTGCCCGAACGCGGTGAGTTTGCGTGTGCGTGTGCGTCTGTCTGTCTGTCTGTCTGGCTATCTATCTGTGTGTGTGTGCGTGTGTGTGTGTGTGTGTTTCAAAGTATTTCCTTCCTCTTGAAATGCTCGTTTTACCAAAGTGGAGTCTCGTCTTGTTCCTCTTCTTCTTCTGTTGTTCTCCCGCCGCTCCTCCTGCCTTAAAATGGAAATGTTTCACGTGCGTTAATTGTGCGTCAACCCCCCCCCTTGGATGTGTCACCTGTTTTTACAGAGTTTTCTCTGACACACACACACACACACACACACACACACACTCCATTACCATCCCTGCAATTAGACACAGCCTAAGGTGACAATTACTGCCACCCTCCTCCGGCCCTCCTCTTGACTGAAAATGACACACTCCTTCAGAGGGGCTCTTCTAATGCTACAATTACACACACACACACACACACACACACACACACACACACACACACACACACACCGGGAGTACTCAGACCTCCCCCTCCCCCCCATGATTCACATCTAAACCATCCGGTGCTGAACCAACAAAACAACTTTTGCTCCTCAAAAAGAGTTCTCATTGCCTGCTGTGTATGTGTGTGTGTGTGTGTGTGTGTGTGTGTGTGTGTGTGTGCGGTAACCGGATGCCACTAATGTTGGCCGTGCACGCCGCGTCATGCAGGTCGTTCCTATTCCAGGTCCTGCCAGGCAGAAATGTACGACAAAGAGGTCTTTCTCTACACACACACACACACACACACACATATATATATCTCCTCCTGCTGGTGTGGTGAGCAAACACACACCGAGGTCTGGAGGTTCGCCCGCGTTGACGTCGACTCCACTCCGCTTGTCCTCGCTCTCCTCTACAGACATCCGACCAATCGGAGCGGGCCGCCGTGCTAATTGTCTGGTTAGCCTAGCGGCTAACGTAGCGGCTGGTTTTAAAATCATTTTCAGCAGGTTCAGCTCCCGCGGTCGTGTGGTTTACTTTTGCCGTTCTGGCGGCTTTATTTGCCACGTCGTTGCGCAAAAACTTCCTGTCCCGAAACGCAAACAGGCAGCCATTTTTTCTCCGTCTTCTGGAACACCCCCGAGCTCCCGGCACTCTTTCGACACACACTTTTACCCGGGGCAGGAAGGGAGTGTGAGGGTCTTCCACCCCCCTCTGCCTCCTTCCTCAAGGCGTCATCCGATGCGCGTCTTCACGTAAAATTCGTAAAAATTCCCCCGCCGCCTTCGTCGATTCGTGGCGGCGATCCCTCCCCCCCCCCTCCCGTTTCCTTTTCGTTCGCAGTTCTTGTCTGGCGTGTTTTGTCTCCGCGGACGATTATCAAACCCGCAGGCTCTCGACACGCCGTCCCATCTGTCTCCTCGGTAACGGCGTGCAGGGACGAGTCTGAGCACGACCGCCGGGCCGTCACCGTGGCCGATGTGCGAGTCGTGAACGAGTCGTTCAAAACCGGAGAGTCGTTTGAATGAGTCTTTGTCTCTATTTACTCGTTCGTTAAGTCGTCTCTGCCGCTGCTAGCTAACTGCGAAAAAGAGACAAGACAAAAAGTCACTGTTGCAGGACTAATCTAACTGAATTTGTATAAATATATCAAGTGAATCGGTGAATTAGCCATGTGGGAAGAGCAGCAGCTCTGGTTTCTTGAGTGAGTCGCAGAACGAACAACTCACTCGGTATGTCGATGAAGGACCGACTCGGTAGCTGTTAGCAGCCATTCCCGGTCACAAAACAAACGACTCACTCAGTCACTCAAACTATCCCTCCCCTGTTACAATATGAACGACTCGTTTGGTTGCTCTCAGCTTCCCTCGCCGTTTGCGAAACGAACCACTCATCTGATACATCAGTGGAGTGACTCGACAGCTCAGAGGAGCTAAAATCACAAACAAACTCAGTCAGTAACGCGACAAACAACCCCATATCTTTGTGTACCCGTCCCCATTTACAAAACAAACGACTCAGTCAGTAACATGAGAAACATCCCAGTAGCTCTGAGTCGCCCCCCCCCAACTCTCAAAATGAGCGACTCGCTCAGCGACTCAGTGTCGCCAGTCTCAAAATGAACAACTCACTCGGTAGCACTCGGCATCCCTCCCCAATCGCAGAACGAACGACTCATCTGGTAAATCATCGGAGTGATTCGGTAGCTCGGAGTAGCACTCCAAAATCACAAAACGATCAACTCGGTCAGTAACCCGGCAAACGCGGCAGCTCAGTCGCTCCCTCGCTCCCAAAATTAAACGACTCGCTGAGTCACAAAACGAACAACTCACTCAGTAGTTGTCAGCCACTCGCAAAACGAACGATTCACTCGGTAAACTGAACAAACGACTCGCTCAGATGACTCGGTGACTCGGACGACCCAAAAACCCAATTCGTTCCAACCGCAGTTGCTAAAAAGAATCGTTTGCCGTCACGGGTGAATTGAGCTCCGCCCCTTTTTGGACAGGAACTGATTTTGACTCTTCTCTTGTCCCCAGAGGCCACCATCATGAAGGTGCGAAAGCTATGCAGGTTCTGCGACGTGCAGGCCACCAAGTGCAACGGCAGGCGTAGCTGCAAGGTGGAGTGCAACATCACGTCCATCTGCCCCCACGTCGACGACGTGTGCGTCAGTATTTGGTAAGCTAGCATTTATACCCGGCTGCTCCTGGAGACCAGGGCTCTTCAAGGGACAGGAATTTGACCGGGGTTCGTCCATGTTTTGCCCAAAACACACTCCGGCTTCACTTCTGGACTAATGACGGGCCTCATGTAACCTGGTCGCGCTGTTTTGTCTCCGTTCCAAAAGGAGGAAGAAGGACGACAACGTCACCTTCGACACGGTATGCCACAACCCGGCGCACAAGCTCTACGGGCTCTTCCTTGAGGACTACAACACCAGCAGGTGCGAGATGAAGGAGCGCAAGGGCATGGGCTCGCTGTTCTTCATCTGCTCCTGTTCCGACGAAGAGTGCAACGACATCATCTTCTTCAACTCCTGTAAGTCCAAGCGGCGAGAAGGTCCGTCAACGTCGACCGCTCCGGTGGTCCTGGTGCTCCTCCAGGTTCTCCACCCACTTCCACAGTTCCCAAAGCAGCCGGTGGGTCGATTCAGGACTCTAAATTGTCCGGTCATTGAGCTGAGACCTCGTTCCTGGAAGTTCTCAGGAGATCACGGGTCGTAGAAGAAGCACTTCCTGGAAGTACCGAGTACTCTCAGTACCGCAGTTTTAGCTGTACCGTTGCGGTCGTGCTAAGTTAAACACCGCGGAAATAGCTGTTACATCTGCTTAGCATAACATGCTAACATCTCGCGCGCGCCGGTTCTTATCATGTTCGCCGTCACGCTCGAGCGCAGGCACATGTGCGGCAGAAGGTTCTGGGAGCGGGCCGCGGCGTCCAGGCGGGAATAATAGCGAGGTACGTTTCCCCGAGGCTAAATTGGAAGCATCTGCGGCGCGTCATGGAAACACTGCCGCACTCCAGAAGGCGCGGAGATCCGCGGGGTCCCGTCCTTCACCTTCGCGCCGGCCAAGGACGCCTCAACGCGCCCTCCGAGAGGCGGAGGCTGTTTTGAGGAATGGATCCTGGCCGCGAAAAACCAAAACAAACGAGCGGGGGGCCCCGGCGAGGATCTCAGACATGTGGTTTCCTGTTTAGAAGGAAAAGAGAGCGGGCGGCGAGCTCCGTGCCCACGCCGCCCCACCTCCTCGCAGCTCCGCGACACTCCTCCAGGCGAGAAGCCTGCAGGAGAAAGTTCCAGATACAACGGGGGCCTCCTCTGTGTTGTGTCTGGAGACGCTTTTTATAGATGTTCCTTGGCGGCGGCGGCGGCGGCGGCGAAAGCGTGCGTACGCTTTCCCGCCCAAAGGAGCTATAAAGAGACACAATGTGCGGTCGGTGAAGGAGTTGGAACCGTCGCTTCCTCAGGTTCCTCATGCGCGGCGCTAAACCCACGTTTCCCCCCCGCAGACATGGACTCCCAGATCGCCGTCATCCTGGTGAGCCTGGTTCCCCTCCTGGTGATGGCCGTCGTGGTCGTCGCCGCCTTCTACTGCTACCGCGTGTACCGCCAGCGCCGAGCTAGCGCCCGCCGCAAGAAAGGCCCGCCGCTGGACTTCAGCGACGGGCGCGCCATCATGGGGGACAACGAGGGCTCGGACAGCAGCTCCACGCACGCCAACAACCTCAACCACAACACGGAGCTGCTGCCCATCGAGCTGGACGCGCAGGTGGGGAAGGGACGCTTCGCCGAGGTCTACAAGGCCAAGCTGAAGCAGGGATCCTCCGTCAGCGAGGAGCAGGGCTTCGAGACGGTGGCGGTGAAGATCTTCTCCTACGAGGAGTACGCCTCCTGGAAGAACGAGAAGGATATTTTCTCCGACGCCGACCTGCGGCACGAAAACGTGCTGCACTTCCTGACGGCGGAGGAGCGCAAGGCGCAGAGACAGTACTGGTTGATCACCGCCTTCCAGCCGCGAGGGAACCTCCAGGACTACCTGATCCACCACGTCCTCAGCTGGCGCGACCTGTGGCTCCTCGGGGGGTCGCTGGCCCACGGCCTGGCCCACCTCCACAGCGACCACACCCAGTGCGGACGCTACAAGGTGCCCATCGCGCACAGGGACATCAAGAGCTCCAACATCCTGGTGAAGAGCGACCTGACCTGCTGCCTGTGCGACTTCGGGTTGGCGCTGCGTCTGGACAACACGCTGTCGGTGGACGAGCTGGCCAACAGCGGGCAGGTAGACACCCCCTGACCTTTGACCCCCAAGCGCCCCTTTTTTACCCCGTCTGACCGCCGCTCTCCTTCCGCTCAGGTGGGGACGGCCAGGTACATGGCGCCCGAGGTCCTGGAGTCCAAGATCAACCTGGAGAACATCGAGTCCTTCAAGCAGGCCGACGTTTACTCCATGGCCCTGGTGCTGTGGGAGATGATCTCCAGGTGCAGCACCATCGGAGGTGAGTCGCCACGGCAACCACAAGGGGACGTACCCCCGGGTTTCAACTTGAAGCATCGAGGAGGAGTCGGTGTTTCCCCTCGCATTAGCATTAGCTGCTAATGCATGAGCATTAGCTGCTAACTGTGGAGTTTCACACTGTATATGTGTGTGTGTGTGTGTGTGTGTGGAACCTGACTTTCGAGCTGAAACAAGAAGCCCGAGTAGATGGCGTGACTTTTCATGTCCACCCGACCATCTCTGTGGGTCGAGACGCTTCTGTGAAGGCTTTCCATTGTGACAGGAGGAGATGGGGGCGGCGGCGGCGGCGGCGGCGGCGGTGGCGGCGGTGGTAGCTCCTTCCTGTTTTGCCCCCGGAGGCGCATTTCACTGTTACCCTCGGTCAGAATCGTCAGAAGAAGAAAACAGAAAATGCCCGGCCGACCCCCCGCTGACGTTTCCTCCCCGCCTTCACCTTTTGAAAAGAAAAAAAAAAAAAAAAAATGGCGACTTCCTGTTTTTTTCCCACGGCCATGGGAACGGCCGCCGCCGTCTCTAAACAGATCCATCCCGCCGCCGCCGGAGGACGAACAGCCGGGCTCTGCTGGTTTCCTCTTGCGGGATTTGAGGGACAACGGTTCCATTCACACACACACACACACACACACACACACACACACACACACCTCCCCCCCTCAGCCCTCTTTGCAAACACATGTATTTATAGGTGTAATTACACTGTGTCCAAGCGGCAGTATATAAAAGAACATCCTAAAAAGGGACGTCGTCACACACACACAGAACAGAAAAACACACACACACACACACACACACACACACAGCAGGTGAGCGGACAGTCCTCTGCAGACAGACGTCCAGTCGCAGCGTCTTGCTAAAGGGTGAAATCTGCAGCTGGTTTGCAGAACCTCCTCCTCCTCGTCCTCGTCTTCCTCTGACGGTCTTGAGTAAGGTGGAAAGAATTTCGCACTGAGGAGATGCAGTAACACGGCTGTGGAGCCGGAGTGTGTGTTTACAGAGTGGGACCCGAGACCCCCCACTCCCACTCCCACTCCCACTCCCACTCCCACTCCAGCCACCAGGTGGCTAACCCTTAGCATGCCGGGATAAACCTAAAACATCTGCGTCCAACCCCGAACCATCATGTTATTAACATAGTCCTGCACGACCAACCTGTGTGCGTGTGTGTTTGTCTGTGTGTGTTTGTCTGTGTGTGTGTGTGTGTGTGTGTGTGTGTGTGTGAGACACTTGTCAGTCAGCCTTGAAGCGACAACCTGCCATCCTCATCTCTCCGAGTCTTGGGGAAACAGGGAGACACACACCTCCACAGGGGAAAGTTGTGGATTCTAAGCTGTGTGTGTGTGTGTGTGTGTGTGTGTGTGTGTGTGTGTGTGTGTGTGTGTGTGTGTGTGTGTGTGTGTGTGTGTGTGTGTGTGTGTGGAGTAAATGTTCCTGCTGTATAATTTAGACAGTCCAGATTTAGGGCTTGGGAAGCCGACGAGGGCGTTCCCCCCTCCAGGCGGGTGGGGCGAAGCGGGGGATAATAGCCGAGTGGTATGGAGAGCAGAGCGGTCGACGGAGAAATTCCTTCGGTCCCAGGAGGCAGAGGTTGGGCCAGAAAAGGGAGGAGAAGAAGGAGAAGAAGAAGAAGAAGGAGAAGAAGAAGAGGAGAAGAAGAAGAAGGAGAAGAAGGAGGAGGAGGAGGAGGGGATACACCAGCTGCTCTCCAGATGTCAGACCGTCAACCCCTTCAAGACTGAAGGGCCTGGTGGCATGGTGTGTGTGTGTGTGTGTGTGTGTGTGTGTGTGTGTGTGTGTGTCTCGCGGAGAGAGTCCCCACCTGAGGACAAGTTGTTGGAACCGCCGACCTTTGACACCGCAGGGTGAAAGTCAGTCCAGCTCCGGCGAGCTAGCCAGCTTGCTAGCTGACGCACACGTCAGGCATGCTGTGTGTGTGTGTGTGTGTGTGTGTGTGTGTGTGATTCTGACAAGTGTAATGAAAGCCAGCGGGTGAAGGCAGACTTTGGGAAACAGACGGTGTTTCTGTGATAACATGGAAATGTTCAGCTGGCGGAGAGTGTGTGTGTGTGTGTGTGTGTGTATGACCGACACACACACACACACACACACACACACACACGGTGTGGCCGCAAGAGTTTCCCGCCTCCCCGTCAGCAGGTTTCACAATGCCGTGTTTTTTTCTGAGCCGGCTGTCAGAGAGCGACACGACTGCTGATTCTTCGCTTTCGATGGCGTGAGAGATTCGACGCCGCCATCGGTTTGCGCGCCGCCAACGTCCGTAAGCCTCTCCGCGCCATCGTCATGGCGATTGGGATCCGGGGATGTTTGTAAAGCCCGAGTCAGGGCGCCGGGGAGGAGGCGGGGCTTATCAGCTGTCAATCATCCAACAGCACTTTCTCATTGACACCTGTGGACGGGTTTCCGTGCGACGTTAACAGACACGGGAAAAACGAAAACTCGGCCATGAGGAAGCGAGCCCTCTGCGCTACGTGTGTGTGTGTGTGTGTGTGTGTGTGTGTGTGTGTGTGTGTGTGTGTGTGTGTGTGTGTGTGTGTGTGTGTGTGTGTGTGTGTGTGTGTGTGTGTGTGTGTGTGTGTGTGAACGAGAGAGAGAGAAAATCTCTATACGATGCCGGTCTCAAGATTCCAGTCTGTGTGATGTTCACTGACTCAACTCCAAAAAATGAAAACTGGGACTCACCCATGAGGTGATTAGCTCTCTGCTCTATATCCATGCGTGTGTGTGTGTGTGTGTGTGTGTGTGTGTGTGTGTGTGTTTTAACACGTACCTCTATGAGATTCAGCTCTCATGACACCATTCCATGTGAACCAAGTACTCTGTACTTCCAGGTGTGAACCGCAAAAAACAGCCAAGAGAAAATGAGCCCCCCCCACTATATCCTCCGTGTGTGTGTGTGTGTGTGTGTGTGTGTGTGTGTGTGTGTGTGTGTGAGTGTGAGAGGTTGTTAAGGGTCTCAAAGTTCCCACCCGTGCACGTTCACCGACTCAACTGCAAAAAACGAAAACTCAGGACTCACCCATGAGGGGATTAGCTCTCTGCACTATATCCGTGTGTGTGTGTGTGTGTGTGAGCAAAGTGTGTGTGAGTTTGTAAAGGGTCTCAAGGTTCCCACCCGTGCAATGTTCACTGACTCAACCACAAAAAACAAAAACACACCTTCGCGGCGTCGCCCTTCTTTGCGCTCCGTCCTTCACGCTCGTCTTCCGTCCTTCTCGAATCGACACAAAAAAATCCCGAGCCGGTCGTGACTAGGTTTGTTGTCGTCGTCAAGGCGACCCCATGCCGACCCTTGACCCCTTGACCCCGCCCCCCGCAATTAACCCCACGCCCTGACCCCCCCACAGAGGTGAAACCGTACGAGCCGCCGTTCGGCAACCTGAGGGAGCATCCGTGCGTGGAGAGCATGAAGGACAGCGTCCTCCGAGACCACGGCAGACCCGACATCCCCAACAGCTGGAACAGCCACGCGGTGAGAAGCTCCAACACACACACACACACACACACACACACTCACACACACACACCTCTGTGAGGTGACCCCGCTCCATGGCTCCCCCTGCAGGGCACGCAGATGGTTTGCGCCTCCATCGAGGACTGCTGGGACCACGACCCCGAAGCCCGTCTGACCGCCCAGTGCGTGGCCGAGCGCTTCGACGAAGTGGAGGACCTGGAGAAGCTTTCAGAGCGCTCCGACTCGGAGGAGAAGCTCCAGGAGGAGATCATCGTCGTGGACGAGAAGTAGCGGCGGGCGGAGAACGGCGCCCCCTTGTGGACGGCGGAGGGATTGCGGGCGATGATGTCACGAGGGGTCACAGGAGAGCAAACTGGAAAAAGGAACCCAAAACTGAAATCGCCAAAGATATCTCCTCCTCTTCTTCTTCTTCTCCTTCTTCTCCTTCTTCTTGGTGCCTCAGAGGACGCGTCGCCGAACTCTTCGATTGCACTTTACCGGGAAAGGGACGAGAAGTTTGGAGGAGGACGCTGTCCGAGTCAGACGTTTGCCAAAGGAGACAGTCGCTAACACTAATATAATCCAAAAAACTGTGTGTGTGTGTGTGTGTGTGTGTGTGTGTGTGTGTGAGAGAGAGACCCCCCCCACAAATAATCTGGTCCTCGTGGATCTCCATTCTCAAGGAATTTGAACTGAATAATGAGGACAGCCACATTGGCCTCCGTGGAAACGCTTTGTGTGTGTGTGTGTGTGTGTGAGAGAGAGAGTGTGTCCTGCTCTGAAAGTCTCCATTCAGAAACGGGAGAAGATGTGTCTGCGGCCGGAGGTGGACCTCCCGGTGGAGACCTGGACGGAGAACGTTAAAGGTCCAGGCCAGGAGTGTGTTTTTATATAAAAATTGTAAAGCCATAATTAAAAGCCTGCCATTATCAGTGTTTGTTGTCAGAGGTTGTAGCTGATCTTCTGGAAGCTCCTCCAGGCCGGGAGCCGCTCTCCACCTCCTCGCTGTGGGAAGGTGGGTTGGAGGGTGAGGGAGGGGGTGGTCATGTGACGGCGTGCGAAAGGGGAAGCGTGTAATCGTGTGGTCACACGCTTCCCCTCGTGAGCTGCAGGGAAAAGCCCGGCGTGCCGATGAACGTCTGAGCGAAGAACTTCCAGGAAGCTGGTCAGTCGTGAAGAACGCTGAGCCGACCTCCTTCCAGCGACCTTCATGTCGGCCGGAGCAGAAGGAGAAGGTCTGTCTTGATGTTCCTCAAAGAAGAAGTGCAACATTTTATTCACGAGGAAAACAAAAATGAAGGCGCTCCCTGCAGTTGCGGTGTTCGGCCACACGGGGGCGCTGTCGCTCCACAGAAGCCCAGCTGATGGAGAGGAAGCCGAGCTCCAGGTGTGACACACACACACACACACACACACACACACACACACACACACACACACACACACACACGCGTGTTTGTAGGTTACGAAGGGACCAAGCCGGCTCATCCCATCATCGTAGGTCCGTCATAATCCGGTGTGTGTGTGCGTGTGTGTGTGTGTGTGTGTTTTGCCAAAAATCGCTTATCATTCCCGCTCTCCGGTTGCCATGGCGACGGCTCATACATCAGTCAAAGCTGCCTGAGAGGATGCGTTGGCTGGCGGGAACCGTAAACGGTGAGGGAAGCGAGATTGCCTCAGCGCCGCTCCCTGCCTCCGCACGTGCACGTGCACGCGCACAATCCAACGCAACCAGCGCACGTCGTGTCCGCACAAATTCCCTCTCTTGGAGGATCCACGCGCTGCTGTGTCGTCAAGGCGGCGTTATAAAGTAGACCCCTCACACACACACACACACACACACACACACACTCAACGGCCGAGGGACGGGTTTGATTGTTTGTCCTGACAAGGAGGATGTGGTTCCACGTTTCCACGGCAACGCCAATCTACCGTCACCCTGCGGTTTGCACTCTCGGTACTCGCAGGAAGTGACATCCGGCCTCAAGTGACGAGTCGTGCACGAGCACGCGCACACACACGCATGCGCCCTAGTGATGTGTATGAGGGGTCAAAGGTCAAGCGGCGGGTGAAGATTTCTCCTGTTTCCCCGCGTTTCCCACTTTATCCTCCTGAGTTGTTGCACTTTTCGCCTGCGAGTCACTTCAAAAGGCGCGGAGTAGAAGCTGCCGGAACCTTATCAGGACGTGAAGAAGTCTCTTAGAAGAAGAGAAGCAGCAGACGGGCGTCTGCGGCGGCTCGGACCTCCTCCCGCTTTCCAGCGAACGCCTCCTTCCTGACGTTCACTTCCTTCCCGCTCACAGGGTCGGTCCGAGGGGGCGGGGCTTAACCCGGAACATCGCCTGTCAATCACAGACTCACCTGTCGATCAGATTTCATCCACGTTGCCATAGCAACCACCCACAACCCAATGGGTGTTGTTTTTCAAGAAAGTGCGGGGAAGCTAGAACTTTTGCAGTTCGACGCTGAAATACCCGCACGCACGTGTGTGTGTGTGTGTGTGTGTGTGTGTGTTTCACCATGACGGACAAAGTGTGTCATAGTTCCGGTGTGTTCCGGCTCACACGGGTTCTCCAGGATTCCCCCGCCGCGTCCCACTTTCTTACGCAACGGCGCCGACAATTAGCCGGTAGATTTGCGATCATGACGTGTTTCCGCGCAAACGGGACTTTTCGGGATTAGTGTCCAATTTCATCGGTTGGGGTGAAGGAGAGCGAAACGAGCGTGATTGGAATCCAGCCGTCTGAAAACACACACACACCCCCACACACACACACACACAATTAAACATGTTTTTCAAGCCGTTCCACTTTAAATGCTTCTTTTGCATCTTCATTTGAGCCGCTGACACATTCGGAGCACACCTTCGTTGCTATTCGACGACAGCCGCTAGCGAGCGTTTCTTCTGTGCCTCCTCAGACCTTTTCTGGAGGTCTGGAGATCTGGAGGTCTGGATTCTGGAGTTCTGGAGGTCTGGATTCTGGAGTTCTTCTGCAGGCTCTTGTGTCTGAAAGCGTTGGTTCTGAGAAGACGCTTCCTGTGAGGAGCCACGAGCGTTAGCTTGTTGCTACATCAAGGTAACAGCAACTTGACTGGTTCACTTGCAAGCAAACACACATTTTGTGTGTGTGTGTGTGTGTGTGTGTTTGTGTGTGTGTGTGTGTGTGTGTGTGTGGAGAAGGAGTCAGATACCGTGTTGGAGCGAAGGAATGCTTGAGAATACATGGAGGTGAAGAAGGTGGAAGCTGTGGAGGAGAGATGTCATGAGACGGAGATGTGGAGGTTCCTCTCTGGAAGTGAGGCGATGGAGAGGATCAGGAACGAGGCAGATGTTCTGGAGATCAAGCCAGACTGAGATGGTTTGGACTCAAACGGTGGAGATCTGGAGAAGATGCTGAGGTTGGAGGGCGAGAAGGAGACTGGAGAGAAGGTCTGTGGATGGAGGGAAGGACAGGAAGTTAGCTGGTGTGAGAGGGTTAAATGGAGGCAGGTGATTGGCTATGGGTTAAATGGTGGTGGGTAATTGGGTGCTTGATAGATGGAGGCAGGTGATTGGCTGCTGGTTAGATGGAGGAAGATAATTGGCTGTTGGTTAAATGGAGGCAGGTGATTGGCCACAGGTTAGATGGTGGCGGGTGATTGGCTACAGGTTAGATGGAGGCAGGTTATTGGCTGTTAGTTAAATGAAGGCAAGTAATTGGCTATGGGTTAAATGGTGGCGGGTAATTGGCTTCTTGATCGATGGAGGCAGGTGATTGGCTGCTGGTGAGATGGAGGAAGATAATTGGCTGCTTGATAGATAGAGGTAGGTGATTGGCTGCTGGTGAGATGGAGGAAGATAATTGGCTGTTGGTTAGATGGAGGCGGTGGATTGGCTGCTTGATAGATAGAGGTAGGTGATTGGCTACTGGGTAGATGGAGAAGGTGATTGGCTGCCAAAGGAAATGAAAAGGAAGAGCAGAAGGGCTGGTGTTGTTCTGAGCCGGAGCAACCAGGAGGAGATGGTGAGCAGCAGATGTGGTGGTTTCTCCACACACAGCGTGACTCAACACGCCTGGTCTTCATTTGCAGAACCAAAATGGTGAGACGGGATTATTCTTAAAGGTCAGTCCTCTGAGCGAAGCCAACCAGCACACCATCTCAGTGTGTGTGTATGTGTGTGTGTGTGTGTGTGTGTGTGTGTGTGAACCCCCTCCTTCAAATAGGATTTTTCCAGAAGCCCTGAAACAAAATAGTTTTCAGTCCCCTCTGGGGAGTTTGGTTAAACACTAACCAGCGGCGTTTCCCCGGTAACCGCAAAACAATGACGAGGTGAGAGAAACAACAACAAAACGGCATTTATTTTGACAAACAGTCGTCTGGCGGCGCTCGTCTCCCTCCCGTCCTCCTCTGCGGTGTCAGACTCCGGCCGAAGGGGTTCTGGAACACCTGGACTATCTGTGAAGTGGCTCCAGCTCCCGTGGAGGAACGTGCCGGAGCTCCAAGAGCTTCGGACAACGACAACATTCATTCGCTCTACGTGAGATGTGAGACGGACCGGGTCGCCCAGATACAGGTGGTCGGCGGCGCTGCTGCCCAGTCCAGGATCTCCCGCGTGACTCGCTTGATCCGCAGTCAATGTGAAGAAACCAAGAGTGTGGAGAGCCTGGTCCTGCAGAACCTGGTCCTGAAGAGCCTGGTCCTGAAGAGCCTGGTCCTGCAAAACCTGGTCCTGAAGAGCCTGGTCCTGCAGAGCCTGGTCTTGCAGAGCCTGATCCTGCAAAGTCTGGTCCAGCAGAGCATGGTCCTGCATAATCCTGGTCATGCAAATCCTGGTCCTGCAGATCCTGCTTCTGAAGAGCCTGCTCCTGCAGAGCCTGGTCCTGCAAATCCTGGTCCTGCAGAGCATGGTCTTGCAGCGCCTGAGCCTGGTCCTGCAAATCCTGGTCCTGCAGAGCCTGGTCCTGCAGAGCCTGATCCTGCAGAGCCTGGTCATGCAAATCCTGGTCCTGCAGGGCATGGTCCTGCAGAGCCTGATCCTGCAGAGCCTGGTCCTGCAGAGCCTGGTCCTGCAAATCATGGTCCTGCAGAGCCAAGTCCTACAGAGCCTGGTCCTGCAGAGCATGGTCTTGCAGAGCCTGACCCTGCAGAGCCTGGTCCTGCAGAGCCTGGTTCTGCAAATCCTGGTCCTGCAGAGCCTGATCCTGCAGAGCCTGAGCCTGGTCCTGCAAATCCTGGTGCTGCAGAGCCTGATCCTGCAGAGCCTGGTCTTGCAGAGCCTGGTCTCGCAGAGCCTGGTTCTGCAAATCCTGGTCCTGCAGAGCCTGATCCTGCAGAGCCTGGTCTTGCAGAGCCTGATCCTGCAAAGCCTGGTCTTGCAGAGCCTGGTCCTGTAAATCATGGTCTTGCAGAGAATTGACCCTGCAGAGCCTGGTCCTGCAACGTCTGGTCCCAGAAATCCTGGTCCTGCAGAGCCTGATCCTGCAGAGCCTGGTCTTGCAGAGCCTGGTCTTGCAGAGCCTGATCCTGCAAAGCCTGGTCTTGCAGAGCCTGATCCTGCAAAGCCTGGTCTTGCAGAGCCTGGTCCTGTAAATCATGGTCTTGCAGAGAATTGACCCTGCAGAGCCTGGTCCTGCAACGTCTGGTCCCAGAAATCCTGGTCCTGCAGAGTCTGGTCCTGCTCAGGTTCACTGGAGCTGCAGCATATCCAGAGCGTCTTGGCGGCGCAGCGGTCGGCGGTTCTGCGTCACAGCCAGAAGGTCCCTGGTCGGCTTCCTGCTGGAGGCCTTTCTGTGTGCAGCCTCCATGTTCTGCATGAGGTTTCTGTAGGTTCTCCAGGTTCCTCCCGCTGTCCAAACACATGCAGGAGGTTCACTGGAGACCCCAAACTGTCCAGGAGTGTGTAAGGTTGAATGGTTATATATCTGGCCCTGTGATTGGTCCACGTTGAACCCCGGCTCTGGTCCAATCACAGCACCGACAGGCTCCGAGCGCCCCAGACCGCAAAATCTATATCCAGACTGAGTGAAAGAACGACAACGTAATACGTCCACGATCGTGCTCTCCTCTCCAGCCTCTTCCCTCTCTTTGTCTCATTCGCTTCCCATCCATTTCACACGTGCACGTGCAAAGAGAGGCGGCCCGGCGACGCGAGAAAGGTCGAAGCCACCGCGGCTCCCTTTTTCAGCTCCCCGCGAGGCCGGCCTCTGGCAGGACGGGCGGGCCAGACACCTCGCGGTGCCAGGAATACACTCAGCCGGTCTGAAATGTTCCCCGGCAGAAGAGAGCGAGAAAGAGGGAATACAAAGCAAAGGCAAATATTCGTGTCCGCCTCTGTAGCCAGAGGAGAGCAAAGCCGCTCGGCTTGGCAACGGCCGTCTCTCCGGCTGGCTTCCGTCCGGGTTTGGCCTTCTGACAACAGATGAGATTGAAGCAATCTTCCCCGCTCTCCTTCTCCTCTCCCATCCCTCCGTCGCCAAGGTAGCGCATCCAGAATGCGGAGTCGGTTCGTGTCCCGTATGAAGCCGTGCGTGTTTCCCGAGCCGCCGTTGACCTCGGCCCGCTCCGCTCGCCGTCCTTATCGGCCCCTTCATCTTCTCCGCCCGAGTCGACTGAAACGTTTTTTTTTTTTAAATTCAAGTTCCGCCGCATGAATATTTCATTTTGTGTTTTTTTTTTTTTTTTTTTTATCGCTAAGCAGAGGGTTGAGGGGCTAGCCGTAAACGCTTCGGAAAAAGCAAGAGGGGGTTTCTGAACGGTAAAATTAGCCGCGAACGCCAAGAATGCAAAATAAGAATCACAAGAAGTGATGTTTTGTGTATCTGTTTGGACATAATAAGCAATTAGAGTGTCTTCTTCTGGCTTTTTTTGACTGTACTCCGCTTCAGGGTGCGTCTGTTTCCGTGCCGAAGCACAGCAACCGGTGTTCCGGCAGAGGTGGGGGTTATTTCCCATGTAACAAACACACTCGCTCCTTCCTATAAAATAACACCGGAGCATGTCGGACCACTGTTCTTCCACCCGAAGGGACTAAATCACATCGCGGATAAATCAATAACCCTCGCAGTCTGTGTCTGGTGGTTTTATGAAACGGCGCGAGTGTGAGCACACAGCGGAAGACCGTCATAAATCACAACATTTGTTTGGGAATGTTCAAAAGGCCCCCCGGCTTAGTTTTTTTTTTTTTTTTTTTTTTTTTTATTCCCCCCCTTATTCTGTCCGTTCCGTGACTCCGGGGGCGAGTAGTGAAAGTCCATCCAAGTTGGAGGGAGTGATGAATGGTGTGTTTCTGGTCTTTGCTCGGGGACCCGATAATGATGAGAGGCATCAATCTTTATTACCTCTCCATCACCCGGCCCAGGACTTCCAAGGGCAACACAAATATTACCCTTCGCACTGAACATTTATCTTCGCCTCACCACGACCGCCGCCTGCCAGCACGCTCAGCCGGGTGGAGACTCTGCGGCAGAAAACAGAAATAAAAAAATAAGAACAACAATTAAAAATAAAGAAGAGTGTATCACACACATGCAACTTTGGCTGGTGACACAAATTCACATGGAAAGGGGATTATCTCGTCGTTGAGGCTTGATTTGGACGTTTCCCATTGGTGAGAGTGTGTGTCCGTCATCTCAGCACCGCTCTGCGATTGGCTCAACCGAGCGGAGCCCCGCCTCCTTCTACCTGTCGATTTGTGACAGGGCGCCGGGGCCTGGCTTGGCCCCGCCCACCGCGTCCATCCCCCTCCTACTTCCGCCGGCGTTGAATCGACGCGGATTGACTGTTGCGGATCCGATGTGGCGCAGGAGGGCACATCACGGGACGTAACGATCGTCTCTCGGTGTGGCGACGCGAAACAACATTTTATTTCCAACCGCCGGGAAGCGAAGCGGAGGATATCGAGGCCGGAGCGGGGCGCCCAACTTGGGGGGAGTTTACGACAGCGCGGGGCGGAGGGATACACGGGAGCGTGGCTGCGGGGACGCTCTAGCGAACCCCCAACCGACACCGCACGCAGAAATGGCGGAGCACCACGCAGCCAGCGACGGCAGGCACAAAGCGACCACCAGCGCCGGAGGGTCGGTCCACGGAAACAGCCGGCCCGCCGCCGGTGCAGGAGGAGGAGGAGGAGGCGGGAAGGGAGGCCTGTCTGGTGGACTAACACAGCCGGCCGGGTGGCAGTCTTTACTCTCGTTTAGCATTCTCTTCCTGGCCTGCCTGGCCGGATTCAGCTCCAGACTTTTCGCGGTGATTCGGTTCGAAAGCATCATCCACGAGTTCGATCCATGGTAAGTGACGCTAAAATCTTCTCTGTCGGGATTTATATGAATATATATATATTTTGGGGGCTTCCGTGAAGGAGGAGGAGGGGGTTAACCGTCGCCCGCAGTGGTAACGGACGGGCGGCCGGTCGATTCATTCGGTGTCGCCTGATAATCAACATCCCCGGTTCGAACACAACTTTATTAACATTGCGCGGAGAAACATAGTCCGGACGGCGGCTCCGTTTCCCCGAGTCGACCGGCGTCTGCGGGGTCTCCGCGGGGATTCGGATCCATGCCGGGTCGGTCACTGACATTTAAACCGAGCGGTCCGAGCACCGCGGTGCTAGCTAAACTCCCCACCCCCATCTCTGGGGCACGTCAAACGGGTAACTGTTAGCAATGCATCCGCAGCGGCAGGTGGAACTTTACACCGGAGCTGAACGTGTCCGTCTCCGCGGCGAGAAGAAAAATAGTGCCCGGTTCCCGGCGGTTGTGACACGCCGGGATGGGGGGTGGGGATTGCTGTCACTATTCAAGATCCGCTTTGTATTTTGATATTTTTAATTATTTCACAATAGTCGAAAGCGTGCTTTTCACACGCACGCTGCGCCCGGCGCTCATCATGGCAGCGAGGCGGTTTGTAACCCGGAAGCCGACGGGCTCCGGTGCGGTGGGGCTACCATCTCGACGCGCCGTGACTCTTTGTAACCGAGTCACATGGGCCTGCGAGCGGGCAGTGCACCGTCATCCCTTGCGCTGCCCTGCAACACACACACACACACACACACACACACACACACACACACACACACTTGCATGCACGGTGTGTATTTTATTGCATTTCAAGTGCAAGTTAGCCACCCGGTGCACGGTGACCCCCCCCCCCCCCCCAACCCCATGATGTTATACCCAAAAGGATCAGTCGTGTCATGTCGCTGTCCAGAGTTTTAATATTGGAATTTGCCCCCTGGAATAACCTTTGGTGACTTTCTCTTAACGTGGTGTTGTGTGGTGGTGTTTTTCTCCTTGTAACCTTCATATTTCCGAGCGTCTGTCCTGGTGGGGGTCATGGGGTTTGTATGTTAGCATCGGGGTGTTTCAGGGGGGGAAAAAAAAAACATCCAGCCTGTGGCTCAATGGTGAGCATTCAGTTATTTTTTTCAAAACTCTTCCTGCTGATCTGCATCTGTTGGTCTCCCGGTTGCACGCCCAGACTCCAGCCTTGCAGGGCAGGTTGTTTTTTTTTTTTTTGTCATCGCTTCAAGAAACAAAGTGACAATTCATTTTAATGGCCAGACGTCGGGCGGCACGAAAGATCATCCTCCGCCGGTGCCGAAACAACACGGCATCCCTCGAGATAAGTCGTGCAACACCCAGCCAATCCTGTTACAGCTTGACCCTCTGATCCTTCTCAGGTTGCATGGAAGTTGGCTTTCTCTGCGCCTGTCGGCGTGGATCGAGACACAATAGCAACGGAGGTTGTTGTTTTTCCAGATAGCTTCTCTTCACACACACTTGTCAAACTGTAGTGAAAGTGTTTTGTCAATCTCCCTATCTTCCAGTCACCTGAGAAATATCATTTGCATGAGTTTTGTCGTTTTTTTGGGTTTTTTTTTGTTACTCTGTTCCTGCACCAGACGCTCTATTCTCCAAAACCTTTCCCTTGAAGAGGAATGATTGATTTAGCTGCAGAGACCCGGCATTCTGATTGGAAGCCGCTGTCGTTCGGAGAAGCGCATAATTGGGGCCGTGAATGTACGGATGCCGCCATTGATTTTCGTCGGCACGGATCTTCAAATGATCCGCAGATAACCATTATGTTAAACAAGCTGGCAATCTGGAGCATTTGTCGGCGCCGAAATGTCAGACGTCCTCTGCATTAAGCAGGCACCACCAGCGGCGCGGCGTGATGGCGAGCCGCCGCGCACGCGCGTCGACGTGACTGTACTTGTTGTGCTTAGATATTTGTCGGTTAGTTAAAGCCCAGTCGTGCTTATTGACATCCGCTTTATCGACGTGCCTGAAGAAGGTGCGTACGACCAGTTGCTCCGGCGAAGCTGTGGGTGAAAAGAAAATCAAGTGCTCGATCAGCAAAGCGATAAATAACGCTTTCCCGCCACGGACGTCGAGAGACTGTTATCTGGAATCGGTTAATTTCTGAGTGTACTTCAGGAAACGGCTAAGAGCCCTTTGAAACAGAAGAGACGCTCGGCCTCTAGTTTCAGATTTCTAGAAGGTCATATTTTTGCAGTGTCCTGGTCGCCGGTCAAGCCGTTTTTGTTTTTTTTTTTTTTTCAGCTGATTATTTTACACGGAGAACCGGTAGACGCTTGTTGTTGTGTCTGATTTGGCGGCGGTTTAAGGTTTAAGGGCGGCGCAGCAAATCGTCTTTGGAACCGAACATTGTCGGTCAGATTCCCGGCTCCTCCTTGTGTGTCGAAGTGTTTCTGAGCAAGACACTGAACCACTGCCCCCCTGGCGCTGGGTTCATTGCAGAGAACGAATTTCCCCGCACTTAAATAATAACATATTGTTATTATTATTGTCCTGGAGACCCGCTCTGCTCGCCGGCATCCAGCAGGAGGCCTCGGTGTGAACTCGGTGTGCCAGGGGTGTCATGATGAGCTGGAAGCTTCTGTGCAGCGAGTGAGGACACGCCCCGCTCGCTCACAAGTGCCGCTCCGTCACATCACTGCAGTCGAGGTGGAGGCCGGACGGCCCGGCGGGGTGGAGGCCCGAGCGAGCGTTCCCGACGCCCCGTACGATTCTGCCTCGCGGCTCCCGTGCCTCCGTCCAGCGCCCGCGTTGTGGGATCTCATCTGATTTGCCTTGTTGCGTGTCTGCGCTGAAACTCGTCCCGATAATGACGCCGCGGACGGACACGTGGGAGAAAAAAAAAAAAAAAAAAGGTGGCGCCCGATCCCGCCGTAAATCAAATGTCTGCGCTGGGATGAAGCGCGAAAGTGCAGGGGGATTTTAATAAGGACATTTCTGCTCAAATGCAGACAAATTGGCCCTCCGGGGATCTAAAATGGCTCATCCGTCTCAATGTTTCGCTGGTTAGCATATGATTATTATGAAGAAGGGAAAAAAAGGGTTGATAATTAGAGAAATGCCAGTCTGAACAGGTAAACCCTTTTCCCCCGCCGGGCGTGGCTCGTCGCTCGGCGAGCATTCCGGTGTCGACAGAATGAGAGCGATTTCCCAGCAATGCGAAGGAGCCGATCTGGGATGCTTGGCTTCTTCTGATCTCCTCTGCCAAAGCAGTTCTATGGAATAACATCTAATGCCGGAAACCCAAACTAATTTGCTTTTGCAAATTGGCAAACATCTCCGCGTTAAGTCTGTCCCGTCGTGCGATTAGCGTTACGCCGGCTCGTATCATGACGCGCCCGCCGACTGAAGCGGACACAAATTAAAATGCTGGGGCGTGTGTGCGTATGTGCACGCTCCCCGGGGACAGAAGCTAAATGTCAGGTAAGTTTCAAAACACACCCATCCAATACTGCAGGGTTTCCCCCATGCAGGCTCCACTGAAGAGGCTGTCCAGAAGTATCAGCCGTCACACACACACACACACACACACACACACTGACGGGACGCTGGCGTGGTCCGACGCCGCGTGTCCACAAATCATCTCGCGGAAGTAATTAATTCTTTCCGATTTATAGATCCGCCGCTGCGTGACAATGTCACTCAAGCGCCAAATCAACCGATTCCTTTTCAATTACATGGAGGCGCGAGGACGCGCTGGGTTTCTTTGTTGTGTGTTCCGTCTAGATGAGAGGGTCCGCTGTGGTTTAACTTTTCCAAAGTGAAAAGAAGGAAATGCTGCAAAGTTTCCCGGTGTTTGGAAGCCGCCGTCCCGTCTTCCTCCCGAGCGATAAAAATAATTCCTCGTCAACCCCCTTCTGCTGTGGGGCTGCTTCAGGACAGGTATTTAACCGACTCTGAACGACGTTCACCGCCAGAAGCTCCCAGCAGCCGAATCCACTCCCGAGCCACAATGTGGATTTTTTTTTTTTTTTTTGAAAATGTTTTTTTTTTTTTTGTTGCTGTTCAGGCCGACACGCTGACATCGAAGTGGAATCTGCCATCTGCGCCTCGGTTGCCACCCTGACACTCTCGGGACGCGCCCGTTTGACAGCCAGACGCCGGATTGGCTAATATTCGACGTGTTTACCGACATTGGTTTCGGAGATTTCTGCGTCTAGAATTAAAAAAAAAAAAAAAAGAAGTCACAGTTCTCCTCATGGTGAAAATGACCGATTTAAATTTGATTCCACGTCAGATTGGACGAAGGCATGCAAAAATATGTAGTGACACGCTAACATAGTGTCTTATGTCAACAAGGCGCTGGAGAGCTTGGACCTGAACTGGTCTTTAAGGAAAAAGGGAACAGAAAATTCCCATCCGTCCTCCTCCGTGAAGGGAGTTACCGCACGTCTTCAGGTGATCAGTCGTAGCACCGGTAGTTTCTGATGTGATCCTGACGGCGCGCTGGGAGTCCATGGTTGTTTGAACCCGCCCAGGCGCCGCTGTCACAGTTTTGGAGTTTGCGTCCCGAGGCGAACCCGGGCCCCTCGGCTGAAACAACACTCGGATGGTGTTGATAGTCCTCGGGGCCCCGGCTGCGATCGGTGGCGTTCGGCGTGCGGTTGAGGCGAGGTTTTTTTTTTTTTTGAGTCTCGGGGCGCCGTGTCTTTGTCGGATGTCTGATGCCGCTGAATTCGCCTCCGTCGGGGCCCGTCATTGTAATTCAGGATACTGAGGGAACACATCGCGGCTTGTGTCGCCGGCTTTGTTTAGCTGGAGTTCTCGGGCTGTCGCGTTCTTCCAAAAAATCACTTTTCGGTCTTTTTCATTGCCAAAGACGTCGGCGCCATTTCGCCCCGGCCGGCGGTTTGTTTGATTTGGCCGCGGCGAAGTGGATCCGGTTCTCGGCGGCCAAATCAGGAGGGGATGCCGCCGGGACGCTCCTCGCATGCACGTCGGCGTTGACCTTTGGTTAAAGGCGGAAGAGGAGCTCCTCGGCAGTTGGTTTTGAATTGCGAGTGACAAGGAGGAAACCTTATCTCCGCTTTCGCCGTTGTCGTCGGGCTGAATCCGCGGCGTGGCGCCGCCGTCCTTGGAAAGTCAACATTCCCGGCTCCTCCTCCCAGCCTGTCGAAGGGCTTTTTGCAAGACTCGGAACCCGTAGCTGCTCCCCTGCCGCTGTTCAGCAGCCGCCTTCTGCTCGCGGTTCAGCCATGACGGGTTCAGTGCAGTAGTCAAAGGTCGCTGGTGTTGTGCTCTGGGTCTAACCGAATGTGACCATAAAGGTCTTTCTTCTTCCTCATGCTGAGATTACGTATGTAGACAGATATGAGACGTATCAGAGCCTGCCAAGAGGTCGCTGCCTGCGTACTTCCCACGCCAGCTTGAAGTTGCCACGGCCGTTAAGCTTCGCGTCCACTAGAGGGCAGTGCAGAGCTCACCTCTAAGTTCCGAGCTCCGCGGTTCGTTTTATGGGACCATCAAATACTGAGGGCCCGAGGACGGAGAATTCTTCTCCCTGGTTGTACCGGCGCCATGATGTCTTCTTCTCTGATCCTAAAGCTGGAAGCACTTGAGCTTAAAACACGGCCTCCCCGCGACTTCGGTGGAGCTGCTCCGTTCGCTGCGTTTGGGATGACGCAGGAAATAAAGGCGGGTGGATCCGGGGTTCGTCCGTGCATCGAGCATAAATGAGCCCTTAAAGGAAAAGTGCTAATAAAGCGATGGTCACCTCTCCGCCCAGCTCCGTCCGAAAGTGACGTAGCAGCAGCCGGACCCGCGAAGCGTCCACGCTGGTAAAATTCAACCAGCTTCTCACTCGTCTTACACAAAACCAAAGGCTTCTCCTGATTCGGCTCTTCTTGTGTAAATAAGGAACGTCCTCTTCAAATATTGAATGAATATTTTCTTTGCTTGCCGAATTAAAAATGCACCCCTATTTTACATAAACGGTCCAATTTCACACAAAGGGCTTTGAAAATGATCCCGACTATTTACACGCCTTGAACAATCAGTGAAACCAAAGGTTCCTGATGTCTCATCAGAAACCTTCCACAGAACCGACGTGCTACCTCAGCTCCGCTCCAGCGCATGGTTTTTAGCTGCAAGACCGCCAACTGCGAGTCTAGTTGGAGAGGGAATATTTGAAGTTGGTTTTTCCAAATTGAAGTTGGTATATTGGTCATTTGGGAGCGGGTCTCCTTGGAGCAATGCAAACAGACACAGCGGTGCGCGGCGCTGTTAGCGCTCATCCGTTGTGTCAGGACAGGCGGAGACACAAAAACTGTTTTACGATAAAGACTTCTTTGTTTCCCTCCCATAAAAAGAGGGGATGACAACAACGATAAAAAAATCTTATTACTTCGTTAAAAGTTCCGTGTTTGGCCGGGTAGTTTGGAATCGACCCAGCGCTATGAAGTACGCTACGGAAAAAAAAAAAAGGATTGCCCGATAATACCTCAGCGCCGTGGTTGTGTCGGGACGGTTTGGTGTGTTTCCTGTCATCCGTATGAACGGGAGAGCGCAGCGTCCCCACGCTGATGAGGAAAAATAGACCCCCGTGGCGGTAAACGCAAAACCGCTTTTGGTCAGTGCAGCAGCTCTGGATTACTTCGGACCTCAGCTCTGTCCTGTGGTGTTTACGACGGCTAAGATACATTGCGGTGAACGGCCGAGGGCGCGGCGTCGCCGGCATGGATGAAAACCGTCTCTGTGGATCCGCCTTCACAAAGGTGAGGTGGAAGTCCTTCTTTGAGTACAGTCACTCCTCACTCGACGAACTCGTTTACAACTTTGAACAATATTAAATGAACGAAAATAGCTGGAAGTTGCGCTGTTATTGTATATGTGCAGTGGCAGCGCACTGAGAGTGTAAATGTACTGGAACTGTGTATGATAAGCAAGGCTAAGCAACTGGCAGCACTGAGATACAGCCAGCGTCTTGTAGTATGTGAAATTTCTATTTCTTCTTTTGAACCTGGAATTCGTTTTTTTGGAATTTCATACATTCAAAAAAAAATTTTTTTTTTTTAAATTTATTTTTTCATTTGCAGAATTTCATATGCCAAATTAACAGATTGTTTAGTTGCGTTTCCTTTTCTGAAGCCTGTCTTTCATTTTGGACATGTACAAGAGAATAGAAGATAACATGAACATTTTTAAAAAGTCATAAGATACAAGAGATATTAAAAAGAAAAGTACCTTAAATGAAAAATCTGATCGTCGCTCACATTCTTGAGGGAGCATGAGAACAGTACAGGTGCAAGAAAGGAACGACTGGTTTGAATTGGACGATAATGTTATACAGTGATCCCTCGCTATAACGTGGTTTACTTTTCACGGTTTCGCTACTTCACGGATTTGCATCGTGCATTGTGTTCTGCATTCTGATTGGCTAAAAAGTCACTACGCTTCTTTTCTACCTGTGCGTCAATAACGTTGCAGTTTAATATGTACACGTACGTGCAAATTCTCTTGCAATTTCGAGTTTCTCTAAAACCCATAATGTTGACAAAACGCTCTGGAGCGACAAAAGCACCTTGCAGGGCCCAAAAGGCAGCGGAAGATGCTATCTATGGCAGATAAAGTTAAACTTCTGGACATGCTAAGGGAAGGTAAAAGCTATGCGGCTGTAGGTCGGCGTTACGGAATGAACGAATGTTCCGTTCGTTCCATAAAGAAGGAAGAAAAAAACAGAAGGACGACAGCAGCAATGTATAATAGAGTATTTAATTGTATAATAATTGAAAAAAAGAATAAAGGTTCACGGATTTTGCCAGTCACGGGTTCTTATTGGAACCTAACCCTCGTGAAAAACAAGGCTATACTGTAATGAAAGATCTATTGCAATAATACCAACTCTATTGTCAACATTAGGCAAGGCTAGCTTGTAACATTTCACTGTCAGTATGTGAACTTATAGGCTAGCCTAGCGTAAGGCTGCACGTAAACCACTCGATTCGAGCTGACAGAAAGGGAATCCTTGACGTGGTCGTCGGAGCGGATCATCGGCGTTAAACGAAGAGTGCTGGCATCGTAGTTGTGGCGCTGCTTTCCGCGGCTGCTTGAGGCAGATTGCCATTCAGGGCTGCAGCCTTGTCGTCACGTATGGTTCCAGCGCTTCAAAACGCGCCGCGTTAAATTAAAAATGTTAAAACAAGCACGGGAAGAATTCCACTAGCTGGCCACCAATGGCCCGAGGCGGTAGAGAACTTTGTTTTTTTTATTAAATTTTTTCCGCAGGCGCTTTTTTTTTTTTTTTTTTAATGTGGTCTTCCATGATGACGCCCGATCGGTCATCACGTCCAGATATTATTGTCAGGATACCGCTTTTTCCACATTTCCACGCACGTGGTGACAGCTGACCCCAGTGGTTGTCAGGAGGTGGCCAAACACAACACCCTTTGCGTTAACCCTCAAGGTTTTTCCCCTCTATCCTCCAGCCGGCCTCTTTATTCCTGCTCTGCAGCCACATCATGCCTATTGTTACGGCGCTGAAATTTGTGTCTGGCTTAAGGGGTGCATAAAGTGAAGGGCACGCTCGCCCCCGAGAAGCCCCGCCTTCGGTTGCGGTGGTCGACGAGATCTGGAATCTTCCGAGAGGAGAAGCGGCAGCACTCTGTCTACAGATTTCATCAGCTCTCAGCGTTGCCCTCTGAAATGCTCATGTTCCTCCTCGCAGGATGTGATGTACCTGCTCCATCCAAAGGTCTCCTGTATATCAGATGCGCTCTGTGTGTGTGTGTGTGTGTGTGTGTGTGTTCTGTGTATTCGTCAGTTCTAATCTCATATGAGATTGAGGTCACTTGTACACATTAAAATGTTTACTTTGCACCCCCCCCCAACACACATTTTGTTATAAAGTGGAAAGAGGGCAGGAGGCGACAGGTAAACGCTGCAGGAACTGCATGAGTAATGGATGAAGATGGCAAAGGCAGATACATTTTTAAATGGCACTATATTGTGCAATCTGCAGAGTTCATGGGAAGCCGCCCCGGCCCAAGGAGCGATTTTTGGTGGAATCCCCGCTAAATGAAATGAATAGTCCTCGCCCGGCTCATTTTTCATAACCTTGAACGCGTCTAAGTCGCTTGTCTCCTCCACTTGAATAGTTCCTATCAGAAACTACAGCAGCTCCTTCCATTGATTCCTCAAGTATCCTAAAGGATCCTTTCATATTGTGTGTGTGTGTGTGTGTGTTTATTTTTCTAAGGCATCTCTTCCACAACATCACCCGCACCACAAAGCAGACATCCAGTAAAATGGCCATGCGTCAGATTCTTTACATAAGTGTAAAATCTTATTTAGCGCATAAAACGTCAGCTGTCTTATCCCATCATCTGTCATCTCAGCCACTTAGTTATTGCAGTCTAAATGGTGCATTAGTGTTTATAACCCCTTAATGTTGCAGCGGCAGAGAGTGGATAATGTAAGTGGTGTTAAAATGAGCCCCCCCTCCCTATCAAAATTAGTGGGGGTGAGCAGTTTTTTTTTTTTTTTTTTTTCCCGCCTCGCTTTCTTTCCCTTACATTCAAATGCACCTTTTTTTTTTTTTTTTTTTTTTTTTTTTGACATCCTGCCTTTTTCCTCAACACACACACACACACACACACACATCTGAAAGTAGGGCCATCCCTGGAGCGGCTGCTGGCACAGCAGCATTCTGGCGAGGACACGACTGTGGGAAAATGGAGAAGAAGTCAAGATTGATATTTGTAGCGGACACTTGGCTGGAACTGCAAGCCTTGTTCACGGACTCCTGAAATATTAAGCGTGGGGATGATACCCCTTTTATCCTGCAGGGGAAAAAAAAAAAAAAAAATCTAATTTAAGTGCCCGGCCTCGATCGTTACGGCCTTACTTCCTAGATCCACATTCGACTAAAACCTAGAGACGGAAATCGGTGGCGCTCTTCCCCGAACCTCTTGGGCATTTTGAAGAATACCGGTCGCAGGTAGTAATTGTTTGGACCGCCATTGTGCCCGCATGGATTTAGCTTTAGAAAAATGAGGTCAATACTCTTGAGTGTGCATTTTTTTTTTTTTTTTTTTTTTGTAAGACAATAAGGATGCTCAGCATTGTTTGCATTGGAAGTGTTGCGATCTGCTATATGTTGATGTATATAGGCATCACCTAGGTTACCGAGACCCAAGTCAGGCGTCGCCCATGTTAGCTGACACGGCACGCGCTCACGTTCACGGCCGAATCCTAAGTCTTCAAGCGGCGAGCTGCTAAAGAAATGGCCGTGTTTGCGGTATTCATCGGCCCGCTGCTTCGGGGTGGATTTTAAACCGCGCTTCCTTTGCGTCCGCAGACCGTCATCAGCAAAAAGTGAAGGAATCCGTCCACGTCTCCCTGCTCGCCTTGTCCGACCAGATTTTCTGACCTCTGCCACCCGTCAAGGTTGCATTAGCATTTAGAGTCGGGTGGATTTGGGTTCATCCCTGTCGGAGCGGCACCAAATTTGCCTTTTTATGGAGGTTTTGAGAAATTGCAAGAATAAATACATAAAATTGAAACCCCAGCAGAACAGTGTGGCGGCACTTCATCTGTCGTGGATTGGGATTGTTCTGAATGGACTGACGGATGGGCTCGCGTCTGACAAGCCCCATCTGCAGAACCAAACAGGACCTGTCTAATATTTGAACGCCAGGCCTCAAATATGTGCGGAATTTTGGGAGCAAACTGTCGGCGGCTTCTCCTCTGCATCCGACGGGTGTACGCTATTATCGTTTTCATCACGAAAGTCGGTAGAATCCGTCCAGGCGTACTGTTTAATCCTCTCCGTCTAATTGAAACAGCATGGCGAATCAACATGTTGTTTCGGTCCAACCAATGACAGACATGACACACTTGGAATCAGCCGCGGCGCTTCTTTGTGTAATATAATTACTTTGAGCGCAGTTCGCCGCTCACCGACGGCGGGTGAATCATCCCACCACCTCCCAAAACAAAGCCAAGCCAGCTGTCACTGTCAGCCTCGATCCTTCAACATGAAATCGACGGATTTATCATTGCGTTCTTTTTTTTTTCTTCCAACCTCCTTGCGACGATCTGAATTCCTGAAAGTCATGGCTGCGAGAAGTGTTTGCTCATCCGGTGGAAGTCAGAAGATCGTCGGCTCGCTGGCGAGCACGGAAAGAGCGGTAAACGGGGCGCTGTGTGTTTTCTTTCCGGAGCTGTGTCCGTCAAACACCACGGGTGTCGTTGCATCTTCATATTTGGTTGAAGTGTTGCATTATTACAGGGGTGGGCAAACTACGGCCCGCGGGCCACCTCCGGCCCGTTGGTCTTTTTAATCCGGCCCGCCAAAGATTGGTACAGAATTCATACCTGACGTTAAATTATTGGATCGATGAATGCGGGAGCTCAAACAGGAGATTATTTCATTTTTGAAGCTACTTGAGAACACTTTCCTGAGCTGAATAGCACAGATTAGCTTTGTGATTTAGCCTTTACTGTGGACATACTCACACACATGAATGAGCTGGACGCGAAGCTACAAGGGAAAAAATCGGTAATGCAGGTAAACGTCAGAACCTTCAAAACCAAGCTAGTTATATTTTCACATTAAATGTGAAGAAGAGTCTGATGAGACCGTTAACAAGTGCGTTTTTTTTTTAATTTTTTTATTATATGTGTCGTATCTCGTGGTGACCCGGCCCATCTGTCCCATTTTAAAAGTCAATGCAGCCCCTGAGCTAAAAAGTTAGCCCAACCCTGCATTATCAATTTTAGGCTCCAGCCTTTCACAAATCAGGGCTTTTCAGGGATAAGAATCACATTCCAAGAACTGAACGTCTCGTCTGTGTGGAATCAAAGGTTCCTCATAAGTCGGGGGTCAGTCGTTCGCTCTCGTACCTGCGGTAAACCGAGAAAGGGGGTGAACTTCCCTCAGATAGGCCTTTGGGGTCGAGGGGGAAGACGGGACCGCCTGGAACGAGCCAGAAACGTATTCGATTCCGGCATTTAAAATCTCCCAACCCACTCACACTTAGTCATGTAAACTTCCTACTCAGTCTTGTGCCTCCTTCCTGTCCAGCTAATCCGCCGCTTTCACCGCGCAAAGCAGCCGGAGTCGTGGGAGGCCGAACGCCGAGGCGACAGAACGGCGAATAGACGTTCGACCCGACGAATCGGAGGGCGTTCTCGTGTCCCGGTTGTTTTTTTTTTTTTTTTTTTTAAATCCGGTAGCGCTCCGGGGTGACCACACCTGCACACCACAACAAGAGGAGGATTGAGAGAGCTGTGAAAAGATGGTAGGAGGTGGAGCGGGAGAGGAGGCACAGATGCCTGCCAGGCATCCAATCCGAGGGAGGTTTGGGCGGCGGAACCAAAGAGATTTCATTGTTCCGTAAGCCGCTCGGCGCCATTTCAATGTACATGCGTGCACGTCGACGGCCTGTTTTATACGGTGTAAGATTCTTTGTTTTGTCAACCTCTGCTCCGGGTTAAATTGAATGTCTTTTGTGCTCACAACTGGCCTGATTTTAATAGGATCAGCTGCTTAAAGCATCTCTTAAGCATTACTGAATAGTTCAAATAGCTCAACCGAGCTTATTCATCTGTATTTCTCTCTCCTTTCGATTTAATCCCTCCGACGTTTTGCAGAAACTCCCTAGAAATTCACCGTCAAGCATTCTTGGCAGCTCAAGGTTGCCCGGTAAGAGCCGGCTTAATCAGTTAAATCCCCGCGAGATGAGCGCGAGCACGAGCGGCAGTCATCATGGATATTATATGTTTCATCTGTTTTTATTTGCGCACGCAGAAGCGTCGCACAGGACGTCCGTGGCCGAACGGCCGCGGCGAGGGCAACCGGGAAGACGTTTACCTTTCCAAGTTCCCGTTCCGGTCGCGTCCCGATAATTAGCTCACATCGTAAACAGCCAAATCAACACAAACCCCGCAGAGCGCCCGATGTCGAAGGCCTCCTCGGTACACTTGACGTGGCTTCTCTCCTCCCCCATCAATCTGCAGAGCACAGTAAACCCCTGACAGTATCCATCTCTCAGATATCGATTTACTGTGGGGAGCTGAGGTCCCATTTGGTTTAGTGTCCCTGGAGGGATATCTTTTTTTTTTTTTTTTGAAGGAGGGGTGGGTTGCATTTGTCTGGAAACCAGAGCGGAGTGCTCTTAGAATTCCTCTTGCACTTAATGTCGGATCCAAACGTGGCTTTCGGGGGAAAGAAAATCACCTCTTGTCGCGCAATGAGTTGTTTCCGAGACAAGGAAACGTAGCGGATGAAAGCGAAACCCCGGACGCTGGAAACGTCTCGCCCACTGAGGGCCGCGTCGCCCGCTCTGGATATCACACACCTCACTTTACAAGTTACCTCTTATTTTCCGCACCTCAACCGGTGAATGTCCATCTAACTGACGTGCAGCCGTCTCGTCGGTCGATGCCGCGGACAATTTGTGACGGTTATAGATTTCGTTCGAGTAACCACTGATCTGCCAGCCCTGTAACCAAGAGCAACATCTTTGTGAAGTGTGTGTGTGTGTGTGCCTCCCGTCTGGATCGGGAATAACCAGGTGTATCGCAGGTGAATGTCAGGCCCTTTTCCCCCGACAGACAGTTAAAACCTACAGTCGACGTGGACCGCTGGGCCGTCGATGTCAGAGCTTATCGATCCGGCGGCGGCTAGAAATTAAGCGTCGGGGCGTGTTTAATATCGGAGGGCCGCTACCCCGGCGTCTGACATTGCAGAGGGCTGTGATTTGAGGCGAAAATAGTTCTCGGGCGGGCGCGACCGCTAGCAGCCGGGGGGGGGGGGGGGGGGGGGGGGGGGGGGACGAAATTGCCCCGGCTCCTTCCCGCCGCGGCCCATAAAAATGGAGGAGCGGGAGGACGGCGGGGGTCGCGGGAGTCCTCGGACAGAAGATGAGAAGTGACAGGCGGCCAGATGGAGCGGTGTCAGGCAGGACGGAAAGGCACTCGGACAGGGCCGTCAATCGAGGGCCGGCCAAGAGGGATGAGCCGCTCGGACGACGGCGCCGTATCGCCGCGGTTATCAAGCGCAGCAGCTGGCAGGTAGCGAGCCGGCGAGCCGCGCCAGCCGTGAAATAACGGCGAGGCCAATTCCCTCGCCCGGCTCCCCGTGCAGCTGCGTCCCCTTATTGAGAAAAGCCTAAAAATAACCCGCCACCAATTCCAGCAGGTGCAGATTTTTTTTTGTTTAATATTTTTGAAAAACACACATTCCTGATCCTATCCATCCTGGTCACTTCCAAATGTTGAGGTTCTCTTTGGGAGTGACCAGGATGAATAGGATCAGGAATGAGTCTATCAGAGGAACAGCACATGTTAGATGTTTAGGAGAGAAGGTCAGAGAAGCCAGACTGAGATGGTTGGATCATGGACAGAGGAGGGATAGAGAATATATTGGTAGACGGATGCTGGAATTGGAGCTGCCAGGCAAGAGGTCTGGAGGAAGACCAGAGAGAAGATTTATGGACGTAGTGAGAGAAGATATGAAGGCAGTTGGTGTTAGAGAGGAGGATCCAGAGAATAGGGTTAGATGGAGAAAGTTGACTCGCTGTGGCGACACCTGAAGGGAAAAGCCCAAAGGAGAAGAAGAATCTGTCACAGGGGTGCAGGACATGTATGACCGAGACAAAGTGATGATTGAGATGTTTTGGACATGAACAAAGGAGTGTTCATGTCCGAACCATGGTGAAGATCTGGGTAGAAGGTTGCTGAAGGTGAAGCTGCCAGGCAAGAGGTCTGGAGGAAGACCAAAGAGAAGATTTATGGACGTAGTGAGAGAGGATATGAAGGTAGTTGGTGTGAGAGAGGAAAATACAGAGAATAGGGTTAGATGGAGAAAGTTGACTCGCTGTGGCGACCCCTGACGGGAAAAGCCGAAAGAAGAAGAAGAAGAATTTTGAAAAACGCACGACATATTTGTTTCAATATGAGCCCGCCATCAGACGTGACAGGCTGTCCGAAATGTTCGCCGAGCCGCACGGCCCGGAGATCATTTCCACGTCACGACGACCTGTGCTGTCAGCTAACCGTAGAGCGGCGCGCTCCTCGCCAAGTTAGGTAAAATCTGTGAATCGGAGTCATCCAGGTATTTTTCCCGCGGCGCCGCCTCCACCGTAGAGCCTGTTGTTTCCGAAAATGGAGTATTTGTCCAAACGCGGCAACCGAGGAGGATACGGATTTTCCGTCCAGCCCGAACTTTTCGATCCGGCCCGTCCGAGCGTCCGCCGTCCTCTCCGACCGCCGAATGTAATGCCAGCGCTCACTAAGCCCCCCCCCCCCCGTCTCTTTATTGGCCACGGCGGGTATTGTTGGCATGCAGCTAACCTGACGCTGTAAAAATATAAGGGTTGCTTTGAGAATAGCATGACTCATTGCAGCTTCAGGCAACCCACAGCAGATATTAGTGCGCTGGCAGGGCAGAGGATAAATGGGTTGTGTTTGGCTTTAAATCATCCCGGTGTGGTACGGAGGTTTAAACTAGCTTTAAAGGTTTTTTCGACCTTTTCTTTCGGGGATGCGCGTTCGACCGCCGTGACCTCGTTGCTTTGGAAATTAGATCTCCATCAGCGACTCAACGGGATGGCTGACCCTCACCGTGATCCTTTCACTAGCGGTAACATGCATGTGGTGCAGATCCGGCTACTCCTCGGGGGTGCTGGTTTGAATGAATTAAAAAAAAAAAAAAAAAAGCAGTAGGACTCTTGGGACCGGCTGGTAGAAGACGCTTCAATGTCTTATTTGACACGTGCGTTTGACACGTACAGCCCGTGCGTTAAAGGCCCGCTAATTGATGTTTGCGGCGCCTGGAGAAAGCACGGCCCACACGGCGCACTTTGCGTCTTCGTGTGTTTTTGTTTGTTTATTTTCTCCTCTTCCCCCTTTCGTGCGTCTATAAACATTGTTGACAGAATAAGATTGATGGTGGTTGATGCAGGTGCTCCGACGGGTCACGGCTTTTTTTTTTTTTTTTTTTTTTTTTTATTGTTATAAACGTGGACATTACTTCCTGGACGGATGGACGCGCAGGCCTGAGTTGTGCGATGGAGTCGTCACCGTCAGTTCCGCCCATCACACGAGATCGGGAGCCAAAGCCCGAGTCGCGGCGTGGATCGTCGTGCCGCCGTCTCCTCGGGGCAACTCCCATCGACGTTGGTCCGGAAACACACTTAAGTGTTTCTTTTTTCCGCCGGTTATCTTGTTAGAACTTTATTAATATTCATTAAAATAGACAGTGCTCAGAGAGTTCTTGTAGAGTCGGAGTACAGTGTTTAGCATAAGATGATGGATTTTTTTTTTTTTTTTACTATACACTTCAGAGTGCTTATCTTGGAAAGTAAATTATGGTACCATGGAAATTCTTCAAGTGTCCCGTACGAAATATAGCCGTAAGTAATTATGCGAATTGGTCCAACCCCACCCCCCTCCCCAACTAAACGGCCGTAGCCGGTGCTACCGCTGCGCCGGGAATAATTCATAATCGCATTGAATGTTTTGTTTATGATGTGATTTCAGTCTCCGCCCTCGCTGTGTTCGACTCCGCCGTCCCGCTTTCCCGGATCCTGGAAAAGAATCTGAAAAAGCACCCCTTTCAGGGTTTTCCGTCGACGTGCATGTCTTCTTTTTTTTTTTTTTTTTTTTTTGAGCACTCTTGACATCACTGCGGTTTCTGACACTGCAGGAGTGGACTGCCTGCAGAGGAGGGTTGTGGCCCCTCTCTATGAGCGGCGCTTCTTAAGCTCCATTAGAATATATGAAGGAGGTCATTAGGTACTCGATACGGTTCACCAAGGGGAGATAAGTGACCGCGGACTTTTGACGTCTCCCTATTCATGACAGCTCCAGTAATTTCCTCTGTCATTAGACCGTCATTTGCCACGACTCGGATATCGTGACCTTGAAAGATACCGTTTCCGTCTCACATCTTTGCCATCCGTATCTCCGTATTTGCCGCTCTTCTCCATTTATTCACGCTCCCCCTTTTCTCCGCAACTCGCTCCTGCAACTTAGCGAGTAATTCTTCTCCTCGCACGGCGATTTTTTAAATCCCGGCCGGTCTCCCCGGCCGCCCGGCTTCCTAGTTTCACTCAAAATGCGGAGGCTCCGGGTAGCCGTCAGCTGTCCTCAGCATCGTCTTAAACTCTCCGCGACACCGACCGGTCGCATCGTTTTGAAAAATGAGAGTGCAGAGAGGCGCCGAGGAGCGATCCCGTGTCCTGTATTGTGATCCGAACCGGGCAGAAACTGCCCCCTCGCCGCGTCCCGGCTTCTCCCCTCCAGAATCCCATGAAATGAAGTGAGAATATATCCGTTTGGTCCCGGTGCTGCTCCGTAGCCCTCTTGTGCGACGGAGAGTCTCTCGGAGAAGCCACGTGAAGACAGTCTCTCGCAGTAGACTCGTATCGAGGCCGCCAAGGTCCGCTCGACATGAAAATGTCATCCGGCACGGAGTGATGGAAGGTGTGGGACGCCTCGCCTTGTCCGACTGTGACAGGGGTACTTTTGGATCTTTGACTCGTACCGTTATTTGCAGCCCTGCTCCCTCGTCGGATCTCTCGGCGCGGACTTGACATCTTACTCTCGTCAGCTCATCTCGCTCGACTCGCACCGCGCGACGTCGGACGGTACTTTTTTTTTTCCCCTATTATCCCAAAATATGACTTCATTTTTGCTGCACCGGGTAAAAAGGGATCCGCTAAAGCTTATAAAAATGTAACCCCCCCCCACCCACCCAGCTCGTTCTTTTTAATCTCGGGACCAAGTGATTGATATTGTCACCGTCTTCCTCGACTGAGTGAAACACGGCGGTGAAGTTATGAGGGTTTTTACCTGCCTCACCAACCCGACGTGTGCTGACGGCAGCAGCAATCACCTAGGAGACCGCTGAGTAGGACGGTTTTACGGAGGAGATATTAAGCAGGAGATTTCAATGTTTTTGCAAAAAATGAAGAAAATACCGTCGGCGGCGCGCCGGCCGATTGATCTCCTCAATGACAACGCGGTGGATACACCGCCCAGGTGATTGATGCGCCGGCGCCTTCGCCACATGCAAATGAAGCTGTTTGCATGTTTTAATGGATCCGTAGAGGAGCAGGATGCGGCGCGCAGACAAAGGATCGGCAAAATAGCCTTCCCGCGCTCCATCCCGCCCCGAGCGGACCTCTTTTTGCTGCCGAGAAGCGGCAGCCATTCGCTGCCTGGTGCGTGTTGACGGCGACCCCCTTTACCCTGCAATTTCTAGATCTTCTAGATAGCGCCGGTAGCCCTTAAACAAAGAGGCCTCTCTCCTTGACTTAACAGGGGACACGGCGAAATTGGCACGGCGCGCATCTCTTAAGGTGCTACCCTCGCAGCCCGCCACATTAGTCTTGCTGTCTGCATCCGCGTCATTGACTCGCAGAGGGAAGTTGGAGGGTGCAATTTCACCTTCTGCATTTCTGGGCTGCGGTTCAATCAGGACACTCGGGCTCAGAGACTCATCTGTCTCCTTCTTCATTTCAGTCATCCGCTCTTCAAATAACACACTTGCGAGCGCGAGCGGCCTCACACAGACATACACTTTCCCTTCATTTGCTGCAGCTTGAGCTGGCATAAAGTCATTACGACACCCCGAGTGAAGGTTGAGAGGTATTTGATAGGCCCTGCTAGACAAAAACCGAATTTGGCTGTGAATGAAGCGCATCTCTCATGCCCTCCGTAATGAGGTGTTGGATCCGTCTGCCTGAGATTTGCGGATTCGAGCGAGCGGAAGTGCCTTTGCTAGCGTTCCAACGCGCCGAATCTCTCAGGTGCGGGGGAGAGTGAGGAGTCGTCATCCGGCGCCGTACCGTTGTCGCCTTTTTATGCATTCCCTTCGCCCGGGGCCCCTTTTTCCGACAGAGATGCTATCGCCGCGCGTTTCTCTTGGATACTTTATCTTTGCGGTGCTTGTGCCGCTTGATTTTTATCACCGCCGAAGTTTCAAAGTCAGATGAGGGCGACCGTGTGTTTTTCGGCCCGTTTAGCGTTAGCTTGCAAAGTTGGTGCCGGGATAGCGGCAACGCTCGTCTCGCGCGGCGCCGCCGCTGTTCGGTCGCACTATTCTAACTTTGCCTCGTTGATATCTCGCCGCTGAGGCGGCAGCGGCAGCTTAAAGGTTTCCAAGGCAGTTTTCCTTATCAGCACCCACGCTGAAGAAGAGTGCACGCGGCTGCGCTGCAAGTCCTCTTCGCTGTTATTAATGCAAATGCAACCATTTGTCTCTTTTTGCTGGCATTTCTGCGCTAACAAAAGCTAGCATTTCATTTGTGTCCATTTCGTCCGGGCTGATTTCGAAGACTGATGTTGACGAACCACTTAGAATGCAAGCGTGTGTGTGTGTGTGTGTGTGTGTGTGTGTGTGTGTGGCCTGCCTTAACACTAGTTTTCACAAATTTTGGGTTTCTCTGCCCCTCGACTGTTCCTTACACGATTTTGAGGCCAAAATGGGGCACATCGCTTTGCCTCCCCTCCTCACAGCCGCTGCATGTCAAGAAGTGTAAAATTGTGTTAAGAGACTGCAGGACCCTCCCCATCCACACACACACACACCCACGCTCTCACACACACACACACACACACACACACTACATGGCCTCCGGAGCACAGAGAAAATTCCGGTCTGGAGATCCATTTGGGAAGCCTCGGCCCGGAGGATGAGGAGCCGCTCGCGCAGCTGCGGCATTATCCATTTAGCCTTATCCTTTATCCCCGCCGCCGAATCCCAGAAGTGCGGCGGCCCCGGCACGTCTGGGGTGGCATTTAATTGGTGCAATATCAAAAAGTTCATTGTCTCTCCGCCACTGGAAACTATCACAGCGACTTTGCCCCCCACAAAACAAATCAATGTCTTCCTCCCGCACTGCAATTATGCACGCTGAGAAACAGTTAGCGCTGAGGAGCTCTCTTTGTGTTTGACAGAGTCGGGGGTCCCCCCACAGTGATATTAGTATTCAGCATTGCTGCTCATTAGAGTACCCAGATTGTAAAAGGTCTGCTACATCAAAAACACCTTTCTGTGAGTTTGCTGCTTTGGTCTGCGTCGCCTGTACCTTCTTTCTTCCTCTCCTTGGTTCCACAAAGACCTGGCAGCGTCTGCGAGGCAGAGCGACATCATTTAAAATGTTGTTTTTTGTTTTTTTTTTCTTCCCAAGTTTTCTACATGAGGGTAATTATCAATGACAGTGAATTATTATGCTTTTTTTTTTTTTTTTTTTTTTTTTTTTTTTTTTTTTAATGTTGCTGAACTTGTCCCGCAGAGACGCTAACGAAATAACCGCAGACCTTTTGGCAGCGAGATTCTGTGCCATTTGTTCGTGAAAGACTCAGCGCAGGCCATTAGCCAAATACAACTAATACGAAGCCTCGATCCACGGGCTCGCTAGTGTCCGACAGGGAGGCACGAAGCGGACAATCTTATTTTGCGAAGATAAAATGGCCGCGGTATAATACGCAGGACATCGGTATTAGAGTAAGGCTTTCCATTTAAAAGAGTAATCACTTTCTTCACTATTAATCATTTAAATGTCCCCACTTGATGAAATGGAGCCCGGATTGGAAAGATGAATCTATTCTGAGGCCCTAGTTTTGGAAAAAAAAAAAGCCTGCGCGGCACGTGTGTCAGTCCGTGCTCAGAACGGTGGTCATTAGCGGATTATCGCCTCTAACCGAGGGGGTTTGTACGCCGCGGCTAAAACCAATCATTTCATCTGAATGCACATCCTCTGGATCGGGGCATAGCGCGTCTTTGATTGCATCAAATGAGGAGAAGCATCCCTTCGCTCGGGGGGGGGTCTTGTTCTCCAAAACTTGCCTTATATCCTCGTTCCCCAGGTGTTGGATTGATGATGAAATGCCCGGGATTTCCTGCGGTAAGAGCAGCGGGGAGCACGCGGATTCGTCTGCAGACGTCTCCGAGAATTAATGAGAGATTGTAGTTTGACTCCACGTTATTAGAAGCATTAAAACCGCTCAAGTGCTCCGGTGCCCGGGTGTTTGTTTGTGTGTGTGTGTGTGTGAGGGAGGTGTGTTATCTGATCCCAGGGGAGTTAGCATTGAAGTCATTGTCAGACGCGTACACCGATAAAACAAGCCGAGCTAGCGGGGTTAGCCTTGACTGTTAGCCGGCGCCGGAGTTTGCACATGAAATATGTTTTTTTGCGCAGGGCGAGAGCCGACGTGCCAGATGGTGCCGGTGTCCTTTTACTCCAGAAGTGAACATTCAGCACTCTCTCCGCGGATCAGGAGCGCCGGACGCCAAACAGGGACGCTCACCGTCACCGCAGCACGAGCGCTCCCGTTATTATACACCTACGACACCTGACGCTAGATCGCTATTTCTTGATGATGCAGTTTAGCGCGCCAGGTTCTCCGTCTCACCTCGGCTGCTTAATACGCCGAGCCGAGTGGCCGGACGTCTCTTCCTGTGAAACCATCAGACGTCCACAGAGTGTGTGTTTGCGTGTGTGTGTGTGTGCGCGCTTTGAGCAGGGGAAGCGGCGTAGACAATGAACGAGTGAACGATTTGTGCTAAAGGCCGTTCGGCTGCTTCTATAGGTTGATAAATGACCTTTTAAAGAAATGAAGCAAGAGCTCTTTTGACGGTCTCATTCCACTGTGAATTATTCCGACTTCCTCCGATTTGTGTTGTTTTTTTTGTTTTTTTTTTTTCTCAGGGCTGCAGAGAAAACGAACAGCTTGAATCGGCCCGGTCACGTCAGCAGTTCTAGTTCCTGTTTGGGGGAGCGGGGGTGGGGTGGGGGGATCCCCCCCACCCACGATGGTTAATTAATGGCTTCTCCGGTCTATTGTGTCTCATTGTATTATTTACAGAGATGTTTTTATTCAAGTTTATATAGCCACCTTAATGAATCGTTGTGGTATTGATGAGCAGAGGCAAATTTTATTTTCTCATTGCATTGATTTCCTCTGTTTACATTCCCGGCTTGTTTGTTTCTTTCTTTTTTTTTTTTTTTTTTTTACCTTTCGTGTTCTCTGTTGTGGATTCAGCCCGTCTGTATTGAGTTGTTGTTGCCGACTTAATTTGGTTGCAGTTAACGGCGTGTATTTACCCTCGATTGATGTAGTACTTTGAGCGAATAGAAAAAAAAAAAAAAAAATACAAAAACAACAAAAAACTGCACTTCTCGGAGGAAGTTAGTCCGTCACCTGGTCGTAAATCCCGGAGGGCGAGACAACTTATTTGAAGAAAATAACCAGCAGTTAATCAACGTTCGGTCCCTCCTGGAAGGGGGAGATCCGTCAATGTTCTCGAGACGTTTCCTTTTTTTGGGCTATTTCGGACGGGCAGGTCCTCTGCTGGCCGGATGACTTCAACCAGCGCGCGTCTTTTAGCGACGCGGCCGCCGTCACCGCTGTTCCACCCCCCGTGTAGTCCGTGATTTTGTCAGACGTGTCACGCTAGATCGCCGTCGTTACTCATTTACCAGGAGGTCACCGCTGCCGGGGCGTTATCAGGCACGTGACGCCCGCCGCCGCCGCCCCTCCTCACCCTTAAATCTTTGTAGGACGTCAAGGCCAGATCTCCACGGAGGTTCTCCCCTCCTGCCTCGGGAGGGCTTCACGTATCCACGCTCTGGAGGCAATAAGATTTTAAGATTTAGTATTTCCTGAGGGCTAAAAACACTGCTGCGGTTTGTTACCAGCACACGACAGCAGCAGGAGGAGGAGGAGGGGAAGCGGCGGCGGCTCTGCTCTTCCTCGCCATACGAATGAAACGGGTTTAGCACACCTGTGTCGGGGAAGCCCGGATGAACGTCTTATTATTCCTCCGTCCCGGCGGTAAATCCAGGCCTCGCGGCCTTTCGGCTCCCGCACGCAGGGACGCGTCAGGATCGGCATCCGCATCGACCACGCCGCTAACGCTAGGAGGCCGCAACTCCGCTCAGTCCCGTCAATCGCGCGTCAACAGTTTGCGAGGGGAGAAATCGTCAACGTCCACGTCCGGCATCGCTAAATAGAGCCTCCTCTCTGCTTTCCAGCGGCAGGTGGGTGTTTCGGGGTGGGGGTGGGAAGATGATTTTAAAGCCGTGGATGTCTGTGCAGCTGCCCTCTGTTTACCCTCGCCACAGGATTTCCATCCCAGAGACTCACAGTGGGGGATTTGTTTGCGCGCGGCTCAGAAATGTCCTGTTCCCTCTAAACGTCGCAGCCTCTCTGCTAATGTGCTTTGTCGGTGAACCCAGGTTGTTCTCGCCGTGCGAACAAAGGGGCCCCGACCGGCAGCTGCGCGTCGCGCCGATGAAACCTTCACACGCCATCCTTTTCTTTCTTTTCTTTTTTTTTTTTTTTTCTAGAATGCTATTTCAACCCGTGATAATTAGGTCTGTAATTATTGCCCCTGTTTTTGTTGCTTTTTTTTCTTTCTGTTTTGTTTTGTTTCCCCCCCCCCCCCCCATCCACGGCTGTTGTGTGTTTGTGATATCCGATTGATTAGCCACCTGTCGTGACAGGCAAACTCTGCGCGCCGGTAATTGCTCCCCGTCTCTGGAAGTCGCCGCCGCCGCCGCCCGCCACCGCTCCCCGCCTGGCTTCTCCCCACGCCTCCCCTGCCTTCGCTTGATGGTAACAGTGGGTTCTGATGAAAGCGAATCCTTTGCCCCTGTGGACTCATTGGCTAAATGTGGAATTGGCGTGCCTTTCATCCGCTCCCTTTGATTCTCACGCCGCGGTTTGAAATTCAGTGTCGTTTGCGCTTAAAAGAAGAAAAAAAAAAAAAAAAAAAAAAAAAACGGAAAAAAAATCCCATCCTCCTCCTTACCTTTTTTTAAACGGACGCGATGTACAAATCATCCGGCTGCATTTGAAACTCGTCTCTAAACGGGAGTTTGCGATCCGTCTGCTCCTCCGGCGCCGCGTGTCGCGTTCGCCGAGGCTCGAGAAGAACCTCCTCCTCCCCCGGCACCCGTTCCCGATCCGCCCAAGTCCCGTTGACCGCCGTCCGGATCTTTGAAAGCTCCCGGACGAGCGCCCGCCCTCTCGCTCCTGCGCAGAAGCAGCGACGCCGAGTGAAATCCTTCCCCGCGTCGGCGTCGCTCCCGTGGGCGGTCTTCGCCACGCTCGCCCCCCCCCCCCCCCCCGCCCTCGTCAGATGGCTCGATTTCGCCGGAGAACGGCTTGCGGAGCGAAAACGGCATACGGAACACGCCGCCTTTGGAAAATCCGTCAGCGGACCTCCGCGGCGGCAGACCGCCACCTCACGGCAGACGGACGATGGCTTCTCCTTCCACCGGATGCCATTTGATAGTGAAGAGCCGGTCGAGAGCCGCCTCCGTTGAGCTGACGCTCCAGATTTTTCTCTCTCTTTGCACGAACCGTCGCCATTTGACGGCTTCGAAAAACAGCGTCGGAATGAAACTAATTTCCATCCAAAAATCCAAGTTGAGGCGGTATTTCTGCGCCCGTGCTGTTCGTTGTGGTTCTCCTACCCGCCGGTAGCCGTCGCTGTGCTTTATCGTCCGGCGCGAGCTAACAAAACAGCCTAATTGTGACGTTTTCACACGGTTGCCGGACGAGATTATCGGGACGTCGATAGCGGTTGATCCGCTCTCTATAAAAACGCCAGGAAAACGCAGAGGCAGTAACTCTGGAGCTTTAGCGTAACGAGCGAGCGAGCGAGACCGGGAGCAGGATCGCATCGCGCCGGATACTTAGCCATTTATATTCCTCTGAGATTTGGCTAACAAATTATAAATGCACTTTTTATTTTATTCATAAGGCTTAAAACGCAGCCCTTACACCTCACCGGGGCTCTAAACAGAAGCTACGTAGCAGTATTTTGATGATATTGTCGGACTTTTCCTCTTTTTTTTTTTTTTTTTCTAATTGCGAACCCGTCTTGGAGGAGCTCGGCCGGCCGTATCTGGTTTTTCGCTGAAAAGCGTCTGAAGATGAAACGGCAGTTTTGAAAGCGGCGTCACTTTCCCGGGAGGTCAGGCGGGGTGTTTGATCGGAGGCGATCTTCAGCAGCAGATCGCTGACCCGCCGCAGAAAGCGATTTTATCCACATACAAAGGAACGGGCCTTTGATTCGAGCAAAGCCAACATCTACTACTGATCCTTGAAGTAATTATGTTAAATTAATAACCCGGTGATTAAACGCCCGGACCTCTTTATCTCCCAAGGTGACCTCTGTCCTCGCGATTTACTGGAAGTTTTTGTTCTAATCCAGGTTTTGCGTGGCTTCGTGTCCCGCTAAGAACCTCACCTTTTTTTTTTTTTTTTTTCTTTTTGAAGCGCTATTTTCTGGTGCCTTCCCTCTAAGCAAGAAACACATTAATTTAGGACGCCGCCTCCCCGTTAGGACTTCCACCACAGGGTTCTCGTGGCGCGCCGAGGCGAGACGGCCGCCACGGCGCCTCATTTCACCCGCCGCATATGTCGCCGACGACTATTTACAGCCCGCGTTTAATTTCAGATTTACCAAGTCGCATCTTGTAACATATGCGCAACATCGGCGTCACACATTCGCAGAGCGCAATTACCTCACCGGGTCATTGAACACACACACACACACACACACACACACACACTTTGAGGGAAGTGATAGACGGTTCTGTTGATCTCCCAGGATGCCCCGTCTTGTCAGGTGACGGCAGCCATGCCGGACTCTGCGCTATTAAAGCTTTGGCCGCTGTCCAGTGATCCGGTTAGTGTGACCCGCTCCACCAGCGTGGAGATATTACTTTGGAGGCAGGGCAGGAAGTGTGTGTGTGTGTGTGTGTGTGTGTGTGTGTGTGTGTCAGGACCCTGTCGTGTGACTCTGTTACCTCAACTAGAAAATTGAATTGAGAGGTCATTAAGAGGCAGAATTATGGGCTCTACATTTCTGTAATTCACAAATCGAAACTCCTTTATGGTCTTTGCTCGCACACACACACACACACACACACACACACAGACGCTGTCAAGTGTTCAGATCCCGGTGCCACCTGCAGGGGTGACCGCCCGCGTTGACACCACCGACTGGAACCGTAAAGGAAGTCCAATCCGTCGCCTGAAGTTTTGGATGGTACAGAATTATTAATCGGATCTCTCAAAGGAGGCGGTTCAGTTTGCTAAGTCCTCCAGAGCCCAGCGGTTCGTCGGAGCGAAGCGCAGGCCCCGATAAGCGGGCCCGTGGGTTCTCCTGCGGGTCGGATCGTTCCCGAAGACAGCCGCGCGATTGCGGTTTTACGTCCGGACGTGATGAACGTTCACACACATTTTCCCCTTTATGGCCGAACACACGGCGGCATCTCCGCGGTGCGACGGCTCCCTTAACAATCCCTCATTTACAGTTCATCCGCTCCGTGCCTGAGCGCAGCCGCCTGATGAGGCCGGCCGGCGGTTCTGCCCCTGGAGCCCGGAGTCCATTAAGCTATTGACCATATTGCGAACCTGTTGGGGGAAGGCAATGATGCATCCGGTTATGGCGTCGATGGTGAATGAGGTATTAGCGCGCCGCGAACGGGAGCGGAGCCTACTTAGTCATGCCGACGCCCCGTCTGGACAGGATGCGGGTAAACAGTGCGACGGACCCTGATTAAAATGAATTATGATGCCCCCGGGGGCGCGCGGAGTGATCTAAAGTACATAATATGTCGAGGGTAATTTTCATTGTTGCTCTGAGGAATTATCCGAGGAGTTGATGCGGGGGAGACCGCTTCTCCCGCCGCGATCAATCCGTCGGTGTTTTCCTGGCAGCGGCGACGTCGGCGGGTCTCGAGTTTGCTTTTTCCGCCTGTCGGACGTGCTGCGGTGTCAGCTATGCATCAAATTGGTAATTTGTCAGGCGAGGGGTAGCAGTAAGTGTCTGAAGCAGGGATTTAGAGCTCCGCTCAGCCGTCTGAGGGGCTGCGAGTTTATCAATAACAAAGTTTTTGGGGAAAAAAAAAAAAAATTTTTTTTTTTTTTTTTTTTTTTTTTAAGTCACTTTGTCACCAACTGCAGTTTGACAGCCAGAGAACACTGCAGGAGATGTCGGGCAGGTGGAGTTCCCGTCGCCGTGGTAACCTCACCACCCAGCCGTCCCTGCGCCTCCGGCTCTTTGCGGACGAGCATCGACTTACAGAGCGCGCTGAAGTCCCGAGCGCCATCGGCATTCCCAAGAGCCCAGCCTATTGGAGGCGCTCGTGCACAACGCGTCGCACATCACTTGATCATTTCGAAACGGCGTCCCTCCCGGCGGGGTCGATCCGTACAGAGCCGGGATCTTCCGGTAACATCCGGAGTGTTTACCCAGGACGTATGCGGCGCCGCGGGGGAATCGGGGGGAACCCCGCTTTGTGAGAACGGAGCCGGGTCGCCGCGCCAGACGCTTTGGACAAACATGCACGTGACGGACGCTGCGTTCCCCTGCTTCCCCATGTCACAATGCAAAGACTATACATGCACACACACACACACACTCAATGTCTGCTTTTGTGTAAATGGCATTCAGACCTCTGTCCTTGAGTGTGTGTGTGCGCGAGCTCTAGTTTGAGGTCACCACTTCTGCATGCGGTCCACGTTCCCGCAGCCGAGGTACGTTGGCCTTCATCTGAGCACGACGGAGCTGCACACATTGTTCTCGTTGGCAGCGTCTTCTCAAGGGTGTCTCCTCTTTCAAGCCGCCGCTCGACAGCCCTCATATTTATTAATTGGACTTTGTCTCCCCGTTTTATTCGGCATTTCACTTTTAGCTTCCGCACAACTCGGCCTTGTTTACGACAGTGACCCCCGACGTCGTCGCTTATTGTTTACACAAAGACGAAGCACGGGCGTGTGTGTGTGTGTGTGTGTGTGTGTGTGTGTGTGTACGTGCGTGTTCGGCGACGAACGCCGCAGTGTTTCGGAACTCGTGGAAGTTGTGGAACTCGCCACACGATGGATGTCGTTGCATCACAACATTGTGGATGAAGGGAATTCATAGCACGTGGGTTTAAGGATGAAGTCCCTGCCCTCCACCTCTGTTCAACCATGCCGTCTTCTCCAGGTGACCTTCTCCCTGTGCTTCGCCCCACAGGTTCAACTACAGATCCACACATCATCTCACCACAAATGGCTTCTACGAGTTCCTCAACTGGTTCGACGAAAGAGCGTGGTACCCCCTGGGGAGGATCGTCGGGGGAACCGTAAGTATCCTAGACGGCGCGGGTGGCCAATATGGCCGCTCCGCATGTCCTCGGCGGCCGGAACGACTTTTGTAGAAGCAAAGAATGTATTGTTCCAACGTGGACTCTGCGACTGCTGGGTTTTGAGTGAGTATTCCAAGCGGCAGCGGCAGATTTATGCGTCCCGTGTGAAAGGAGACCCTCGGTTCTGCACGCCGGTCGGATCTGAAACGCTGGATATCACTTTTCAATCCAGCCAGGCAAAATTAACTTGACAATTCACAGCGGGCCGCTGGCGATGAGGGATCCCTTCCTCGCAGCCTCCGGAGAGGCAAACCGGCGGGAATCACGGGCGCCGCTCCGCCATTTGGATGTAAAGCGCCGTGCACGGTTTTCGGTTCCGTCTTCCGAAATTCGCCGAAGGAAAGTTGCCCCTCGGTTCGCAAAGCAGCCGCTCAAGACGCTTCTTCTTCTTCTTTGCCTCCTTTTTAAAAGCGCAATCAAAATCCCATCCGCGCGTGGGTACCATAATAACCACCTCCGTCCCTCGTTCCTGCCAATCGAGCGCTAAACGAGGCGGCGTGGCCTTGGCGCCGTTACGAAAACATGGACCCTCTTTGGAAGGAATACAAGGCGCCCCCTCACCTTCCCCTTCCCGCAAACAAACCAGCCTCCCATCGCTTTCAAAGCAAACTTCACCCTGAACGCCCGCGTGCGCGGCACTAACCTTCAACCAGCCGATCCAGTCCAGGAGAATCACTTGACGGCGTTTTCCACCCGGCAGATGGCAAATATTCTGTTTATCATTATACAAGATGGAGAAAGAATTGGATTTGCGGAGCTTTAATTAGCCCGGGAAGCCGAGCCTCGTTCGTGGACGGGCGGTTTGTCCGACCGGCGGCCCGTTGGGGTCTGAGATGAAACTCATCCCGGCGTAACTGAGTCACTACTGCTTCTTGCACCTTCTTGCACCTTCTGGCCGTCACGTCTATCCAATCTAGATCCAAAATCGGGTGATGTATAGTTGCTGCTCTCCCACGCAGACGTCGACTAGCGCGCACTTAGTTTACGTTTGAATATTTCCGAAGCTTTTTGGATGATAAGCGCTCCGCTTGCGAGACGGCTCCTTGGAATTGGCATCAATCGAGCGGTTCCAGGGTAATTATTTGAACGATGAAACCGAATGGAGCTTCGAGCCGAGGACCCGAGCCGTTCCCGGACCGACCCGGAGATCCCGCGGAGAAGATCCTGACAAGACCGGCATTCTTCTGAGGCGCTCGGAGATGCAAGACAAAGCAGGGAACACTGAACAAAGACCCCCCTCCCCGTCCGCCTCGCTCTCTCAGCATCGCTATATGTGTTGGCTCTTATCTGAGAGTTGGAGGGAACAAAAAGGCCAATGTTACCCCGACATGACGTTATTATTTACCTCCATCCAGTGGGGGTCGCGCCCTCATGTGGCTCCCATCCAATGGGACGTGAGAATCTTTACCAGAATTTTTAGTTTTTTTTTTTTTTTTTTTTTTTTTGACGCCATTGTTTTCAGCCCTCGGTCTCTGGCTCCGTAACATTAATGAACCCATTATCTATATTTCTAATCGGCACGCGGGGCTGCGGTGGGGAGGGGCGTCCCAGCTGGCATCAGCCGAGCTTATAGCCATCTGGTTGTTTTATCTAATTTACAGACACTTTGTTCCCGTGGTCGCCCGAAGTCACGTGCCGTCCAACGCGCTCGCCGGGACGAACGGGCGTAAGGGGCGGCGAGTCGAAGGTTCATTTTTGACTGACAAGAAGTTCGCCGCTGACTGAGGCTAATGTGTGCTAGCGGCGCAAAAACACCAAAATAAGGCCGTCTAAACACCGAGCCTTGGGCTCTGAAGAGCCGCTTAAAGCTTGGCTATTCATAAAATGCTAAATTCCATTTCTCCGCGGCCCCCCGAGGCGCCGTCTTATCTTGACATTTGGATGTAAGTCTTTGCGGTGCGCGGCGCGGCTCTGCGACGCCTCCGTCCCGCCTGTCTTCATCGCGGCCCTCCTCGCCTCCTCGCCGCTCCATTCCCATTCAACCCTTACCTTTCTGTTTATCTGCGGACCGTCTGATCTCCTTCATCTCCGCCGCGCCTCCGCTCTAGTCTTTTGTGCCCGGCCTTTTCGCCGACGACCCCCCCCCCCCCCCCCCCGCCCCCGCCCCAAATTCAGAATCCGACAGACGATCCTGAAAGCCCCCATTAATTGTGTATGATAGCGTTAAGTCTCTGCGCGCTCAGGTGGGTCGCGCCGTTTGGAAGACGGACGAGCCGATATGGGTTAATGTGACAGTTTGGAGCCTCTCTGTCGGGACGGGTCCAGCTGCCCTCTCCCGTTTTATACCCCGTCTCCTCCCGGCCGGCCGCCGCTCCCCGGAGGATCCGACGCCAGATGCTTTCTTCCGAGCCATAGATAAGGAAAGGCGCTTTTCTGATGTGATGGCCGTGTCCTGCCAAGTCCATAAGCGGCTCTTTGTCGGCGTAATGGTGACTCGTATGAACGCTTTTTACCGTTTTCCCTCCTCTGTTTACATAGCGGAGAGGATGGATGAGAACGTTGCGTGACGGATCTGCGAGTCGTGAGTGTAGCGTAGCCGGCGGCCCCCGCAGGACGAAACCCCTCGCCGACACACCGTCGTGTGTCATCTGCGTCCGCGAAATTATCCAGCGCTGACATTTGGGTGTTCAGCGCTCAAATATCAAACGTGGCGGTCCAAAACGACCGAGACCAAAACGAAGACTTCTTGTGTAAATAGGCGTGCGGCCGTCCTGAAGGCGCACACACACGCGACGCGGCAAAGTCGATAACACCAAGTGTGTGACGGGCCGAGCCGCCGCACGAGCCTCCCCGGACCTCGGCCAGACGGCGACAGAGGGACCGAAAACACGCGCGATTTGATATTTCGAAACACAGATGGATGGCCGCTCTCTTCCAAGCGCCCCCCGGATGACTCGTTTTCACCGCAGTAGCCAGAAGCAGGACGACCCCCGCGCCTCACCGCTGGCTACTTAGCGCCGAGACGAGGCGCAGAAATAACCGCGAATGCTAATTCACAGGAGGCAGAAGATCCAGACGCAGGGCCGGAGAACAGCCCGAAGAAGCTAATTAGCTGTTTTTCCCATGTACCGGGGTCACCGCAGCGTAATAACTTGGAGCTGCTTTCTACTGTTTGATCAGCGGAATTGTTCTGTTCATAATATTAGCTTCAGTGTCGCTTGCGCTGTCATTCATACTGTTTCACCAAGGCTCCCGACAGGCCTTGAATTCATTCATCTGCATAAAAAAAAAAAAAGGTTTTAAAATCTTAATTCCACTTCTTCTTTTTTTTTTTTTTTCTTGGGACCGTTTTAAACAAATTCAGTTTTAGAAGCTCTAATTGTACAGTGTTTGAGTCACTGCCGCTGTCTTTGTCTTCAGAAGTCAGTCTTAAGTTGTTTAAATCCGTCGCACACGCCCTTCCCGTGTCTTTTAGCGAACACGCTTCCACGCAGCGAAAACCGTCCCGAGTCGCTCCGGCGTTTCGGCGTAAACCTCCCGGGAAAGAACCCGGGCTTGATTTTTGCCTGCTTACCTGCTAGCGGCGCGGCGCCGTAGCCTTCCTAGCCTTCCCCGTGTTGTATTTCCATTTCAAAGGCCAGCGCTGCTCACTCCCTGGAACACGAGAGCCCGGACTGATCGGGATGAGCCGCTGCTCCTCTGTGTGCATGATAACGCGTCAAAGATAGTTTGAGCTCGAATCTCTGATATTTGAAATCATTCAAAAAAAAAAATAAGAAAAAAAGCTTCCTTCGTTCCGAAGCAGCCCTTTCCATTAATGATCCATTATCCATGTCTGACATTACGGCGGGTTGCGTCCCCTCCATCCATCACGCTGTCTCTTTCCTCTCGCTCTCCTAACCCGCCGTCTCTCCTCCGCCGCCGACAGGTGTATCCCGGATTGATGGTGACGGCGGGCCTCATCCACTACGTGCTCAACCTGCTGCACATCACTGTCCACATCCGGGACGTGTGCGTCTTTCTGGCGCCGGTGTTCAGCGGCCTCACCGCCATCTCCACCTTTCTGCTGACCCGGGAGCTGTGGAACCAGGGCGCCGGGCTGCTGGCGGCCTGCTTCATCGCCATCGTCCCCGGCTACATCTCCCGCTCGGTGGCCGGCTCCTTCGACAACGAGGGCATAGCCATCTTCGCCCTGCAGTTCACCTACTACCTCTGGGTAGGTCCGAGGCTTTCGCCGCTAGCGCTACATAGCCGCTAACATAGCCGCTAACATCACGGCAGATGGAAGTGGACTCGCAGCGTTAGCGTTTAGCTCGAGCGCCGGGAAAACGCAAACAAACCGGCCGGGCCGGGCCGCTACCCGATCGCCTGACTGATGATTTCCATCCGAACCTGGCCACAGGCTGAGCGTAGATCAGGTCGCACGTCCGACGGCGTGCGATAACCACGGGGGCCACCCTGCGAAAACATGGATGAAACGCGCACATATTTTCCATCAACTTGCTCTACTTAAGAAAGACTGGCCCGCATTTCGATCCCATCTTGGCCTTTTCATTTATTTTGCACGAACCGTGCACGGCTCCATACATCATGCCCCGAGCGCCCGCACCCCCCCCCCGCGGTGCCGGTTCTTCCATAAATCCTGTTCGACACGGGTGAATCGTCCGTCCGTCTCTTCTGCCCGGCGAACGGGTTCGTTTTGTTTTTCCCAGGTTTAAAATGTGCTTTAGCCGGCAAACCTCGCGCCGAGGCTCTCCGCCCCGGCAGCCCCGGTCCTTTTGTTCTGCTCCGAGCTGCCAGAAAAGTTGCCCTATTTTCGTGCTGCTTGGCCCCGGACGTTGAATTATTTAGCGAAGTCTTGAAAGGGACACGGGGCATTTGTGCCGACCGCCTGGATTCCAGGAAACAGAAAACCTTCAGGAGAACTCTGGAGGGAAGGGGGCAGAAACCCGCCGCCAAACGCCGAACAGCAATTCTATAGCTCCGTAAATCCTCCGGCCGTCGTCTCAGGTGGGATCAGGTGGTTTACACCCGGAGTGTGTGTGTGCATGTCTGTGTGTGTGTGTGTGTGTGTGAGAGAGACACTTGTCTCGGTTTTGGAAATAGTATTGTAAGGATTGGCTGTGTCTGTGTTCTGACAGCTGGGGGCCGTGATGCCAGCAAAAGTATCGAAGATCTCCATTTCTGTCTGGGACTTAAAGCTCCTATCTTTTCTTAAGAAAGACCTTGGAAAAATAAGAGTTGAGGAGATGTGTGTGTGTGTGTGTGTGTGTGTGTGTGTGTGTGTGTGTGTTCACTTGACCCGAGTGTCTTAATATTTCATTTTCAGTTTTGTCAACAGCTGCCTTCAGCCTCTCAGCCATCTTGGAATGAATGCCCCTTGTGTGTGCGGTGTGTGTGTCTGTGTGTGTGTGTGTGTGTGTGTGTGTGTGTGTGTGTGTTTGTGAGGCGCGGCGCTGTGTTACACTCCCTCCCCCGCGCACCACCCTCGTTTTATTCGAGTCCACCTTGAAGATTGAAGGTTAATGAGTATCTTTCGCCAAGAGGCCCGACGGCGGCAGAAATCCAGAGTTCGGTTCCTCTTGTTTTTCCTTGAGCAGTGAAAAGAGCCCCTGAACGCGGACCAGGTTCGGCGTCCTTTCGGGGCCCGGCCTCCGTCTGAGGGGGGGTTTGTTCGGCTGCGGCGCCTCGGCTGTGCTACCGAGCCCCGTTCCAGTCCCGCCTCCGGAACTCAGGGGCCGGGCGTTTTTTCGTGAAGCCCACATTTTCCCCCGTGAGTCTCGCCGCCTCGCTACGTTAGGCATCGAGCCCCGTCTCGTGACGCCGGCCTCCACCGGCGCCGATCCGATGCGTACAAAAGGAGGCGGCGAGCACGACAACGTCATTGGTGTGGCGGCGAGCGGGTGACGGGGGCATCTTGGCGCATCGCTGTCATTCCTCTCGCTCTCGGGAAACAGGAAGCGCCGTCGGCGTCGCCAGGACACGGAAGCCTGTTTTTCCTGCAGGCAGTCCAAGCTAAGGCCGCTAACACAGGAAGAGGCAGGGCAGCGCGGCTCAACCAGGGGTGGATTGAGGGTGCCAATAAAAAAGCCAATGACTTCTCTCCTCATAAAAGTGGTTTGTCGGGCTCTTACTGGGCCGGGGAGTGTTTTGGAGCCGCGGGCAGGAGACCCGGGCAGGGTTTTACGGTCTTTTCTCAGGAGAGGTCGGACTCCCGAACAACGGGAACCATTCACAGACGCGTCCTCGCTCGTTTTTTTTGCACAAACTGCGCGTTCACAAAACTGCCGGCGGTTTCCAGAGAAGGCGCCTCCGGCCGGGATCCCTTCGATGGCCGTTTGCACGCCGGCCTGCACTAAACAGCTGGCAACTAATCGGGCCGCGCCGGGCCAAGGGCTGGAACTCGCTCGACAGATTCTGACGTCCGTCTTTGAACGTGGCGGCGGGAGGAGCGAGCCGATATCCTCTCTCGAGATTCTGCTTCAATTATTGAAGAGCGGAAATTTTTTGGCGAGGGGAAAAAAGTGACTTTTTATCGAATTGATGTCTGACACCGAGACCATTGTAATAATTTAAGCCCGCAATCAATTACAGCCGTGAATAAATCAAACAAAACGAGAACCTCGGCTGTGAGACATCGATCGTCTTCTCGAAGGCGGCGCCGCAGGTCGGCTCCGACGCCGCCGCGGCTCCGGACCGCCAGGCGCCTCTCGTCCCGCCTTCTCCGACGCGCGCAACCTTCAGACGGAGGACGACCACAGTTTGAGCACGGAGAAATAAAAAAAAAAAAAGTGTTTTAAGACGGAAGCCGTTTCGTGGACACCGGAGGTCTCCAGGCTGAAGGTCTGAGGACCAAAGACCACAGCAGGAGGTGACCTTCAACCTGGAGGAGTCTTCTGGTGTCCTTGAAGGCGTCACGCCGTCCCAGTGTTTGTCCTCGATCCCTCAACACGTCGGCCTTCGCTGGATCGAACTCACCTCCGCCTCCAAAGCACCGCTCGCTGCCGTCAGTCTCCCCACTGGGGCTTATCCGGGAACCGTGTGTGTGTGTGTGTGTTGTCAGGGACATCTGTTTATGCTTATGTCATAATTGTTTTGTGTCGTGTGTGTGTGTGTGTGTGTGTGTGCATGTCCTAAGTAAAAGCCCCCCCTGTGGTGAGCAGGTGTTGCTGGAGGCAGTTGCTACTTTCTCATAAGTTGATGTGTCATCACTGGAGCTCCGCCATCTGTAGAAGAACCAGCACCACCAGCGCTCGTGTACAATGTCTTTTTATTTTTTTTTTTCCCGCGGCGGAGGCCGTGAGCAGCCATCATCCCGGCCACGCGCCACCGATTCCCATTATCGCTCTCATTTACCCAAATTTGTCTCTCTGGTTCTTCACCCCCTTTCCTCCGTCTCGGTTCCCCCGGTGCTCCTCGCCGCCCCGACGTTTTTTTTTTTGTTTTTTTTTTTCCTCCCCGTCTGATTTCGTCCCCCTTTTTTTTTTTTTTCCCTTTTGTTTTTGCGTTTCTTGTTTTGATTTCTTCCCGTACATATCGCCGCCCCCCCCCCCCTTCCCTCCTTCGAAAGGGTGAAATTGCTCAGAGCCTTTTTCTCAAGTCTCCGTCCAAGCTTCGTTTTCCAGCTCCTTCCTTTTTTTTCCCCCCACTAATAACCCATTCAGCGCCTCGCTAAATCTGTTTACGCTGCACAACACACACACACACACACACACACACACACACTTACCCGCTGCCGTACCCTCCCATAATCTATAATTGAATCCTCTCACACCCAGGAGAGCTGCTCTTTTTAACACCACTGCTCATCACAACATGAATACACGTACAAAATGCCCCCGGCCCCGCCGCCGCCCCCCCGCCGCCCCCCCACGCCCCGGCTGCCATTGTTGTAGCTGTAATTCCACTCTTTTCTCTCGGCTGCGATTTAATTAGCCGCGCCGGCGTCACACTGCGCGACTGGTGTGTCTCCACAAAAGGGAGCAACAACTGGAAGGAGCGGCGGCCCCCCCGAGCGCCCAACGGACGATAAGGCGGCCGCTCGGAATCGCGGGCGCCGCCGCCGCCGCCGCCGCCGACGACCCGGGGCTGTTGGCGTCCCCGGCTCGCGCGGCCCTCAGCTCTGGGGATGAAAGGGATGGCGAGGCGGTTTGAAGTGGACTGGAGATCAGGACGACGCCGGCAGAAGTTCAGGAAAGGAGCTCGGCGCTCCACGGGACCTCTGGGCGGGCGGGTCCACGGACGCTTCTACGTCTCCTTTGGATCCAGCGCTGCTAAGACCTCGTCGCTTCACTGTCAGCAGCGATTCGGTGATCTTCGTGTGGAACTTCCGAGGCCGTGGTCCGGCTGGATCCAATCCCAGCTCTCAATCACGCGTCATCCAGCCATCCTTTTTGGATTTAGTGGGAGGAAGAAGATGGATGGATGCAAAGGAAGGAAGTCGTCAGCTGGTGATGAAGATGCCGGTCGTCCGGAAAGGCGCTTTGACTTGTTTGGTTGGAACCGTCGGACCTCGCTGTTTGAGCGCTTCTCCGACAACGGAAACCATTTGGATGCGACGGAGCCTCGGCCTTTTGGAGTTGCATTCGCTCAGTGGAAAAGATATTTCCCGGGCGTGCGCGAGTTTCAAACCGCACGCCGGAGCCGGTGAGCCGTCGCCGTGGGAATGCTGCCTCTGGGGGCGGCATCGGGCTATATTTGCATTTCTCTCTGCTTGTATGTATTTATAAAGTGTACCGAAAAAAGATCTCCCTCAGCCACAGACTGCTGGTAGGAGGGAGCGGTTTGCGGTCCGGCTCAAAAAGTAAGCGATCCGAACACAGGCGTTTGATCATCACCGGCGCAGGTTCGGTCGGTAGATACTGAATAAAGATCGCAAACATCTCCATAATGTGTCGCTTTCAGCTGGTCAGCGGTGAGTCGGGGGAGAAAGGTTGTCCTTTTGTGAGCGAACGCAAGCGGTTCCTCAAAATTGTTTGTCAAAGACATTGTTTCACATGGGCTTAAACTGCATGTAGATAAACACACTGGTATCTGAATGTGTGTGTGTGACGTCTGAGCAGCGGGAAAGTCCCGGCGAACCGCTTGACGGCGAGGCCGACCCGCCGCCCGCCCGGATTTGACATTTTCTGAAGCAGTTGAAAGAGAACGCCATGTCCTTATCGCCACCGTTTTTAATTTCCGGCTCAGGATGCTCTTCCCCTTCTGTCCCCAGGTGAAATCGGTGAAGACGGGCTCGGTGTTTTGGACCATCGGCTGCTGCCTCTCCTACTTCTACATGGTGAGGACACACACACACACACACACACACACATACATACAGGCTTCGCGCACAAACCGAATCTTCAATTGGGAATTATTGCAACGTCTCGGCGAGTTTATAACCCAATTCAATAACCGGATTCTAAATATTGCACGCTATTAACAATTCATAGTGTTTACGTGGTTTGAACTCCGTATTTCGCTTTGTACCGATTTCCGTTTTGTCTCTCCATCACAACGGTACAAAATCGTGAAGTCAATGATTCATGAGGACGCCGTGTCTGCGCCGGTTCACTTCAGGTTCAGACCGGCTTTCAAACCCGCCAGGAAAGAAACGCCGATTCACGCGCGAAACACGAAAAACGGGTTGTTTCGGTAACGGCTGCGACGGCGGCGAGGGCAGAGTCCCGAGCCTGCGGTCCCGACCTTGAGCGCAGTAGAACAACGCGTCCTCCTGCGGGAAGCGCGGCGCCGTGCAGGACCGGATCCCGGCCCCGATCCGGAGCGGCAGCAGCAGCAGAATCCGTGTCGGCGGCGAGTTGTGCATCATTTATGAACTCTGGCAGAGACCGTCGGGGGTCCGGGGAGGGAGAGGAGATAAAAAAGACGAGATGATCCCAGATTCTACGCAGATTTGTTTGCGGCCGGCGCCGGCTGTGAAAACCCCCGGGTCGTGGCCCGTTCCGGGGCTAAATCTCTGGCCGGGCGGGAAGACCGACGTCAAATGAAACGGATTACCGAAATCCGGCGCCATCGATCACGGGGGGGGGGCTTAGAGACAAGGCCGGGAGATAGACGAGTGATGGAACGGCTTCTACGGCCGGAGATAGAATAGAAAAGAAATGGACGGATTTAGGGGCGAACGGAGGGGCGTGCCGATAAGGGCCGGAGATAAAGAGGGCGGAGGCGGCGAGTGACGCGTCTCCGTCCTCCGGGAAGCGCCGGGCTTTCCACGCTTTGTCCTGCGTCTCGTCCACGCCCTCCCTCTCCCGCCGCTTCCCGCCGCAGCGGCAGGCTTTGCTGCCAAGGCGCCGCGAGTCCCACCTGCGTGTCTCCACTTAATATTCTCGCCGCCCCGCCATCTTGGCCCGGAGATTGAAAGGAGTGTGACACCGGAGAGGCCGGCGGGGCGGCGAGCGGGAGGAGGAGGCTCCCCGCCGGGGCGGCTGGCGGGATCTGAGGAGACGGGACGCAGGAGGGCCAGATTAGAGGGAGGATGCGACGGGAGCCGCGGGAAGCGCTTCCTGCGTCCCAGGCAACATCTGTCCGCGCTTCTCAAGGGGGGACAGGAGTGTGTGTGTGTGTGTGTGTGTGTGTGTGTGTGTGTGTGTGACGTCGCGAACTCTCCCTGACTCGTGAAGTGTCGTTTCAATGAAAGGATGGAAATGAAGGAAGGAAAGGTTTCCTCCCCGGCGTTGCCGTGTTCCCCGTGTCCTCCTTAGGGTCATCAGATAAGCCCGCTATCAAATTCAGAGCCGGGCCTCTGACCGCGCCGTTCGGATTCCCGCCCACGGCGCTCTGCCCGCCACGCTCGCGCACGCCATTAAGAAACGCGGCTTTAAAAGCAGGCCGTTTAAACGCTTACACCAGCACACACACACACATTAATCCCTGCGTGATCCTGGAACATGACCATATGGACCGCCCGCCCTCTATCCTTTCCCCTGCAAACTGTTCTCTGCTTTTTTGTTTTTGTTTTCGCCGGACGGACCGGACAGCGGCGGCCCGCGGGCGCGGCAGGCCGTCGCCTTTCCGGGGTCGGGCGGAGGTCGCGCTTCTGCCGACTCGGACGTAGTTTTGTGGTCTCTCCAGCATCCACATCCAGGTCCTCCACGCTACAAGAGCTACATCCGTCCCAACACAGACATGCAGACATGGCTGCTTCTGCTGCTGCGTAGAACTCAGACCCTGATTGAAACACCAGCTGGTCATATTATAGACGCTTTTAAATCCAGAAGATGAACGTCCCTGCAGAAAACTGAGGTTCAGATGGAATTAGTAAACGTGGAAGAAGTAGCTTCTAGTTCGGCGAAGCGTCCGTAACTCTCGTTCTCTCATTACATCCAGGCTTTTGCTAAAACGCGCCGGAAACGTGAGCCGTCATTGTGGCGTCGCAAACGTTCATTCACCCTCCTTTCACTGGGTGTTGTGTCTCGGTCCCTCCTCCGCCCCCTTTCCCTCAGCACTCTCACCTCATCCATTTAGCCTTAACTGTAGTCAAGTGGCGCCAATTGAATACTTGACTGTTTTTGCTGAGTTGTTTTATAGTACTGCACACACACACACACACACACACACACACGCTCTATATCCGCTTTGCTACTTAGCCGACCTCAAAGGCGTCGGCCTGATTTTTAGTGGGGCTTTTAAAGGTATTGGTGTCGCTGCGATGTAAAGTTAAGATCGGGGGGTTTTTATCGATGCGAGCTCGGTCCCGAGAAGAGCAGGCGGCTGTTAAAAGTGGACAAGGCGTTTCTTCATCGTCCTGGACCTCCAGGATGTGACTCCTCCTTTTACAACGGTTAAATCACTGTAGATTTACTGCTAATCATTTCGGCTAAAACTCATATCGTTAGTTGTAAACACAATTTCAGTTGGTTGGATTTAAGCTTCTTTTTTTTTTTTTGCTTCCACTAGAAAGATCTGTATCTGTGATTTTAGACGTGAATAATGTTTATTTTGTTTCAGGGTTTCTTGAGTCCTCCCGACTCTCGAACCACGCAGAGAATCTATTTATGTATTCGTTCATTTTTGGGGGGGGGTTGTAATTTTCTGACGTGTCCGAGCCGTGACCCCGAAATCCCCATCGGAGGGCTACGGCGGACCGGGCGGCGGGATCAGACCGTAACCCGCCCCGGACCAGGTGGCTTTATGGTGCAGGGCCGCGTGTAATCTCCGGTTCAGTGTCAGGAGGTAGACTCGGAGGTAGACTAGTGTGTGTGTGTGTGTGTGTGTGTGTGTGTGTGTCGCGCCACTGGAGCTGACGTTCAAATATCTGCCGCCCGGCAAGGTTTATTTACACGAGCGGCGCCGGCGAAAGAAGCGAAAATGTGACCGCCGGAGAAGATGACAAGCTCCCCGGCCTGGTGTCGGCGCCTGGATCTTCAGTGGGATCCGGGGAGCGGCGAGGGGCTCGCCGGCTAACGACCAATTTACGCTTGAGTTTCTGTAAACAAAACACGGCGGCCTCTGCGGCGCGGCGCTCGGGTCACATCCCGGCTCCGCCGCCATCCGCCCCGGCATTTTAATGAGGACGCGTCGACTCGCGGCGGGGCTCGGAGTCCCGCGGCGGTAAAACAAGTTCGCTGTGATTTGTTTTTGTTTCAAACCCCGACCGTGGACGTGTGTTCGCAGGTGTCGGCGTGGGGAGGCTACGTCTTCATCATCAACCTCATCCCCCTGCACGTGTTCGTCCTGCTCCTGATGCAGCGCTACAGCAGACGGGTCTACATCGGTAAGTGTCAAAGATCGTTTCCAGACGGTTTTACAGGGAACTGCGCGTCCCTTAAAAAGAGCCGGCCGTAGGAGAGCTCTGCAAATGAGTTCCAGCCTCCTGGCGGCGGAGGTGGAGGTGGAGGTGGAGGTGGAGGTGGAGGTGGAGGCTCTGACCTACCTTTCCCCACTCCAAAGAGTTCTTCAGCGGTGAAATCAGGCTGCTAGTTGAAGAGGGAAGACTCCCTTCACCCTCCTCTTCCTCGCTCCTCAAGCACATCTGCACCCAGAGCTGGCTGCTTTCATCTCCAGCATTTCTTTTTTTTTTTTTTTTTACATTTTTAGTTTATAGAAAGGATGTGATGAGGAGCTGTGTTTGTGGACTCCAGTCTGCTGCCAAAAAACAAAAAAAGGAGAGGAGGATTCGTGCACATCCCCGAACTGCACGGCTCCTTTGTCTCCTCAGAAAGGTGTGCCTGTCACGACCGAGGAGGAGGAGGAGGAGGAGGAGGAGGAGGAGGAGGGGGTTCTAATGAAACGCCTCGCGGTCGATGTTCCTCCACGATTCCTTCCTCCCTCTGTCTGGAGTCGGCAGCAGATGTGTGAGAAGGCGATTGCCGAGGGCGGTCCCTGCCGCTTCAAAACAATGCACAACCTCGGGAAGCCGCTGAAATCTTAATCATGTCTGCGTTTGCGAGCCCCCTCCGCCCGGCCCCCCGGCGTCGGTCCGGGGCTCCCCGTCACCGCTGCTCCTCCGCCTCCATTTCGCCATGACGCGGCTGTTTTCGTCTGCTTTTTCCCGGTCGGGGTCGGATCTCCCGTCCGTCGCCGCTGTTTTTTTGTTTTTTTTACATGGAAGCCCCTCCTCTCTGTCCTTGCAGCGTACAGCACTTTCTACATCGTGGGTCTGGTACTGTCCATGCAGATCCCCTTCGTCGGCTTTCAGCCAATCAGGACCAGCGAGCACATGGCCGCGGCCGGTAAGTCCCGCCCTCTCCCGACGCCGTTCCGTTTGTTTTGTTTTTTTTCTAAAGAGATACCGCCGGTCTGAATCGTTTTACCGCCTTTCTGGAAAGCGGCCGGAGGAAAGCCTCCATCACGCTCTCTAGGAACATGCCCCGACACGCCGGGTCGGAAAGAAACCACGTCGGGTTTCACGCCACCCTCGCCGCGGCGCTCGAGCCGACCCGCTCAGAACGCCGTAGCGTGTTGGTACACGGACTCAGACGGCCCTCCCGCCGCTCAGACCTCCGGCCTGCAGATTACCCGGGACTCCAAACACAAACTGGCATCGGTAATGAGCTACATTACACGCTGCTAATCGGGCGGCGCCGAGGGCCCCGGATCCCCGTCCCGGCCCGCCGTCGGACGCCGCCTCCTCCATCAGCCGGTCCTGACTCTGTCACCTTCTGTTTATCTCATCCAGCCGCTGCTAGCGTCCCTGGCTGGAAGCATGTCCTCACACACATACCGACACACACCTCGTGTGAAAGAGGCAGATGAGTCGTGCAGTATCTGCGTCTTGTCGGCGAGCTCAGCGTGGGATGTTGCTGGCGGAGATGCGGTTTTGTAAACGCGCCGGCCGGGCTTTCGCTCAAACGCATCACAGGGACGGCGGCGCCGGGCGGGGTCGTCTCCGGCGGGGGATTGGCGTACGGATTTTTTTTTATTTCCCAGAATAACCCCGTGTACCGATCCCCGGTTCGCACGGTCCGATTCTCAAAAAAAAACTTCTGTCGGCTCAGGAAGAATTCTCCCGGAAGTGGCGGTGAGATACCAGGAGGTTATCTGGAAATAACTTTAATGGAGGAGATTAGGGGGAAATTAACGGGGTTTCTGGTGTCGGAGGTCTGTTTTCACCTCGGCCCCGTTCAGAGGCCAAATGGAATTAATGGTTTCCGAGTAACTCGCACCCCCCCCCTCCCGCCCCTCCCGGTTTTCCGAGGTCGACAGGAAGTGCGGCAGCATCGGCGTGGGCCCGGCAGCAGGTGTGCGTGATGGAGTGCGCGTCTCCTCCTGCAGCTCATTAAAGCGGCGCCCCGAAGAAAAGCTCGGGCAGGATGAAGTGCTTTTGGCCGCCCTCTCCCTCCGTCTCTCGGAGAGAGAGTGTGTTTTTATGATAGCAGCTGCTCCGAACATCTGCTGCCAGCGTTCAGGGAGCCCCCGCCGGCGGGGACGGGCGCCGAGCGACACGCGCCGACCCGTCCCGCGCCCCGGAGGCCCCCCTCGCCCCGGGCGGGCACGCCGGGCGGCGCCGGCTGACAGGTGTGTTAGCGCCGCCGCCCTCCAGCGGGCAGCCGGTGACATCGCCTCGAAGGCGGACGGCTCGTCCCGGAGGGAGGTGACGCCGGGTCACGTCGAAAAAGATTTTTCATCTATAATTCGCCAGACAAACAAGAGACCCGGAGGAGAAACGCCAACCGAGGCGGTGACGTCCTTGTGTGCACGCCCGCATCAACCGCCATCTTTTGTCCGCCGCCGCCTCCTCCTCCTCCTCCTCCTCCCAGGTGTTTTCGCGCTGCTCCAAGCCTACGCCTTCCTGCAGTACCTGAAGGACCGCCTCACCAAGCAGGAGTTTCAGACGCTGTTCTTCCTGGGCGTCTCTCTCGCTGCCGGCGTGGTCTTCCTCACCGTGATCTATCTCACCTACACCGGTAAGGCCAGTTTGCGATCTCCCCCTCCTCTCTCGCCGCGATGCCTTTTAAACGCTCTAGAAGTTTCACGGGAAAAAAAAGAACACCCGACTTTCCCCTCGTGGGCCCTTAATAGTCTGTCGAAAAAGGTAAAAAGGTGACAGCAGATTGCGGTTAAATGCAAATCTTCAACTTCAACAGTTGGATATGTGCATATATTTGAAAATGAAATGAATATGTGCATAAATATGCCCCCCCCCCCCCCCCCTCCACCTTGTGGTTTAATATGGACACACACAGATGGATGGGGCACAGACGACGACGAATGTGTAAATGTTTAACCCGCCGCAAACAAACCGCCTCGCCGAGGAGGTTTTGTTTCGAACTGCGGCGCGTCTGAGACGTCGCCTCCTGTCTCGCTGTTTGAGCGGCGCCTCCGAAACGTGGCTGGAATGTCGTTATTGACGATGGCGGGAAAAGAAAGAGGAGTCGACGGCGGTTTTGAGATCTCGGGCGTTCGTCTCTGCTCGTCGCCAGAAGTTACCGCCGTCCCCCGACGGCCCCGCGCCGCTATCTGCCCTCTTATTGGCTGTCAGGCGCTCGCGCTGCGGCTGTTTTCACCCGCCGGGTCAGCGGAAATATCCTCTCCGCGGACGACAAGGTCCGGCGCCGTCGGCGTTCCACGCTGGAAAAGGCGCAGCAAAGCACAGAGGCAATTAAAATGAAGGGGGGAAATGACTTTATCGCCGCTAGCGTGTCGTTAGCGTGCAGCCCGTCTTGTGTCTGCCGAGTGAAACTACAGAAGCGTTATTATGACCTTTCAGTCAGATCGGTCTGAGCTGTTGGGCTCAGGCTTTTGTTTCTGTTGATCGTGTGTGTGTGTGTGTGTGTGTGTGTGTGTGTGTGTTTGCGCCGTCCTGATCAAGGAGTTTGAATACGAATCCTGGCGTCCGGCCCAAGCGGCCTCCGTTTTGTTTTGAAACCACGCCATGCGGAGCTCTGACGTCCGCGGGGAGCCGCCGCTTCGCCCGAAACGCCAACGTTTGCCATGGACGTCAGCTTCCCGTCGCCGCGGCGGATCCTCCACCGAGACGGGACGAGGACGGCGGTCTCGCTCCCGCTCTCTTTAACGTCACCGTCTGTGGAGGCGTAAAGGCGCCGCCGGCCGACGCCGTAACCGGCCGAGCACGTTTCCTTTGTCCCCCGTCCTCGCCGTGGCGAATCCAGGCGTGTTTAGCGGCTGGATATTTCCCCCCGGAGCGGACGGGGATCACAAACCGGGTGTAAATATTGGACTTAAATTGGACGGAAACACAACTTGAGATAAATGAGCGCCGCTTCGCAACAGCTGGGCGTGTAAATGAGCACGACGCCGCCGCGTCCTCCGGGCAGCGCCGCCGCTCCACTCGGGTTTGCCGATAATGGTCCTAATATCCTTGAATATCCGTCCTTTACAAGGTTCTGTGGGTCGGAGAATCCCGCCTCTGCCTCCCCGGCTTCTCCGTCACTCGGGTATTTTCCAGTGTTGGCGCTGAGCTTTGCATGTTTGAGTTTAATCATCTCTCCCCGCCTGTCTCCAGGATACATCGCTCCTTGGAGCGGCCGTTTCTACTCCCTCTGGGACACCGGGTGAGTCCTGCTGACCTTCACGCTCTCGCCGTCCATGGAAGACTCGCTCTGTCCAGCGTGCGTGTGCGTGTGCGTGTGCGTGTGCGTGTGCGTGTGTGTGTGTGTGTGTGTGTGTGTGTGTGGTGTGTGTGCAGGCAAATATTTAGATTAGAGAACTCTCAGGACGGAGGAACTCCACTCATAGAATCCACATTCATTCAGCGCGCCGGCCCGTCCTGTCCTGACCCCCCCGTGTCCCTCTGACCCCCTCCAGATACGCCAAGATCCACATCCCCATCATAGCGTCTGTGTCGGAGCACCAGCCGACCACGTGGGTCTCCTTCTTCTTCGACCTGCACATCCTGGTGTGCACCTTCCCCGCCGGCCTCTGGTTCTGCATCAAGAACATCAACGATGAACGGGTGTTCGGTAAGAGCGCCGCCCGTCTTCTGCCGGACTCTGCGGGGTCTCCATCCTCCCCCCTCCGTGTCTGCGAGGAGGTTCTAAACTGTCCAGATGTGTGAATGAGAGCGTGCACGTTGCCCTCGTGATGGTCAAACCCCCGGCTCCCTCGCCGCTTTGAGCGGGATGGACGGATGATTGAATTTCCTCGTTTCCCGAAACCGGCTCCCGGTTGCGGCTCCCCTGCGTCGCCGGTGTTTCCCGGCTCCACGGAATCAGGAGTCTTCAAAACCCCTGGGTTTCTGTTGAGGGCATCAGAGAGCTGTGGAGAAATCGAATACGAAAGCCGCATGTTTACAAGCCGCTCGCGCCCAACCGGCCAGTCACCGGAATCGATTAGCACCTACGGATCCGGTAATAGATTTCTCCTCTCGCCTGGCAGTGGCCCTGTACGCCATCAGCGCCGTGTACTTCGCCGGCGTGATGGTGCGGCTGATGCTGACGCTGACCCCGGTGGTGTGCATGCTGTCGGCCGTGGCCTTCTCCAGCGTCTTCGAGCACTACATGGGCGACGACACCAAGAGGGAGAAGCCGCCCGCCGAGGACAGCAGCGACGAGGACGACAAGAGGAATTCGGGGAATCTCTACGACAAGGTCAGAGCGGGACGGCGGCGGCGTTTACCCACCGGCTGGTGTTTCGCCGCGTCGGGATATTTGACGGGAAAAGAGAAGCCTTAATGTTTCATAAGACGTCTTTGTCGCTAAACTTTACACAACTTTTTATTTTCTATACGTGTGATTTTTTTAAAGAGGCGCCGTCGGCTCAGCCGGGCTCCCTCCCCGCCGCCCGCCGCCTCGGTTGACGGGTTTGGGAGCTCCCGCCCGAAAACCCGCTGACAAAAACAAGAAAAAAAGTAGCTTCACGGAGCAGATTTCAGGTTGTAGCGTTCAGATATTCATGAGGAAAAAGACGACGCCGGAGTTTTCTAGATGCAAGAGGCTCGTCGTAAAGTCACTCGAACAGAAACGTGAGCGGACGCGCGACCAGATCCGGAATGTTCTCTCGGAAAACCGAGCGAAGGGGCGCGTCCCGGGGTTTCCGCCCGCGGACGTCAGCCGCCGCCAGCGGAAGCTCCCGGATAGTCTGCGCAATTAGTCCGCTCAATTATTCATCCCGCTCAATAATTGAGGCGGCGACGGAGGAGGAGGAGGAGGAGGAGGAGGAGGAGGATGAGGGCCGCTAGCCGGACGCTCACCGCGGTCTCTGTCGCCCCCTGCAGGCGGGGAAGGTGCGCAAACACGTGTCCGAGCAGGAGAAGGCCGAGGAGGGCCTGGGACCAAACATCAAGTCCATCGTCACCATGCTGATGCTGATGCTGCTGATGATGTTCGCCGTCCACTGCACCTGGGTGACCAGCAACGCCTACTCCAGCCCCAGCGTGGTGCTGGCCTCCTACAACCACGACGGGTGAGGCTCCGACTGGGACGCCACGGCGGGAGGCGCGGCACGGCGGCGGTTTTATTTTGAGGGGAAAAAAGAAAAAAAAGAAGGAGGAGGAGGAGCTTCCGGTGTAAAAACAGGGGGAAAGTCGATGTGCTCTAATCTGATGATGCTTTCTTCGGACCTTCTGGCCGCACGCCGACGGGATTAGCGCTTTGTTTCCGTGAGATATTTGACCGCCGACGGTAAATGAGTCCCGCGGGCGGATCTTCCGGGGCCGGGAACCCTGACGCCGCCGTGTTTGCACACAGGAGCAGCGGCGGCTGCGGGGGAGCGCCTGGATATTTCATGAGGCGCTTATTGAAATATTGATATCCGAGTAGCGGCAGGAGCTTTAAAACCATCGGCCGCGCCGGAGTTTGGAGGTCGGAGGAAGCTTCGGACAAGGTGCCGCTCGGATGCGCGTGTCGCGGGTTCGACGGGGGCAGCGGGTGTCGGAGGGAACGCGGAGGGTCGGAACCCGCGGGCCGGAGGGACGGCGCCGCGGCGTGCTCGGCTCGCCGCGGCAGGACTGTCACGTGGATTCCCATCTTTGTACCCTTTTTTTTTTTTTTTTCCTCTTCCCCCCGTTCCTTTTAGCTTCCAACTTATTCCTGCGTGCGCCTGCTCCATTTTCAACCGTTGTTTGCAACGGTTTAGTTGAAATATTAATAGCCCCGCCGCCGCCGCCGCCGCCTGCCTGTCGACTCTTACCTGTCAACCTCATTCCCGCTTGTTAGCACGCGCAACATCCTGGACGACTTCAGGGAGGCCTACTATTGGCTGAGGCAGAACACGGACGAGCACGCGCGGGTCATGTCCTGGTGGGACTACGGCTACCAGATAGCGGGGATGGCTAACCGGACCACGCTGGTGGACAACAACACCTGGAACAACAGTCACATAGCGCTGGTGAGAGCCCATTTCTCGTCCGCCTCCGCAAGCGGCGCCGGCGCCGTTTAAACGCCATCCTCTGGCCTGCAGGTGGGCAAAGCCATGTCCTCCAACGAGAGCGCCGCCTACAAGATCATGAGGTCGCTGGACGTGGACTACGTGCTGATCATTTTCGGCGGCGTGATCGGTTACTCCGGCGACGACATTAACAAGTTCCTGTGGATGGTGAGGATAGCGGAGGGCGAGCATCCCAAGGACATCAGGGTAAGTACTTGTATGTGTGTGTGTTTTTGTGTGTGTGTGTGTGTGTGTGCGCGTGTGCGCTCTCCAGATGGCCTTCGCTAATGACTGAACTCCTGCAAGGCGCCATCCAGACACAGGAGAGGAAAAGTCTTTCCATGGTAGCTTTTCATCAGCGCCCGCCTCCCAGAGAAGCTGCAGCAGCTCTCCTGCCTCTTCCTGCCTGCAGCGGCTTTTTCCATTAGAGCTCAGGAGATGCTCCAGATGACCCTCACACACACACACACACACACACACACACACACGATATAAGCCGCTGATGGAGGAGGGGGTCATCGTTCAAGGGGCTCCAGCCAGCGCTGGTGACGTTCCTGCGTCTCACCTACTTCATCGGCCTGGTTCTCGCTACTTAAATCCAGAGCCTGGTTTTCGTTTTCGCTTCTTTCTGGTTCCTGGAGGTTTTAAACGCGGTGTGTTTGGTCCGCGGGTCGGTTGGCGCTGGATCTCACGCCGCTCCTCCTCTCCCTCCCCACAGGAGAGCGACTACTTCACCCCCCAGGGGGAGTTCAGGGTGGACAAGGCCGGCTCGCCCACGCTGCTCAACTGCCTCATGTACAAGATGTCCTACTACCGCTTCGGGGAAATGCAGGTGAGTCGGCGCTCGGAAAGAAAGAAAAAAACAGAAAACAATCCGGAGCTCGTATCAGAGGCGGCTCCGCGGTCTGACAGGAGGAGAAGATGAAGAAGGAGAAGAGGAAGCGTTGCGTTTGGTACGAGCAGCCGCCGCTTCTCGCCTCCGGCCTCGTAGCGGGCGTCTGACAGGCGGGTCGGAGAGGATTCAGGAGGCGCCTGGGGGAAGATCTGCAGCTCTGCAGGTCTGCAGGTCTGAAGGTCTGCAGGTCTGAAGCTGCAGCAGGAGGAGAGGGAGGGGCGGAGGGGGGATTTGAAAGATTTGCAGGAGCTTTTGGAAATGAGGCGAGGATTCTCCTGGCAGAGGAGACGAGAGGAGACGCCTGGGAGGAAACGGGCTTCCTGGACCGGAGACGGAGGAGCTCCGGGGAGAAGCGGAGGTGCAGGAGGTCCAGATGATCCCAGAGGGGACGTCGTTATTTCTGGGCTTCTAGAAGATCCGGATGTAAAATTAGGGAGGCTTGTCCGGCAGGTGTGGGTGTTAGCTTAGCACAGTTAGCACACTGCCTGGTTACAGCGGCGAGCTGATTCCCAGACAAGCCCTCATGGGGCTCCAGCGGGCCTGGAGGGGGCGGAGCCTCCACTCAGCTAATAGAAACAGGAAGCAGAGAGTCTTTGGACACACACACACACACACACACACACACTCCTGTACCTGCAGCATCCCCTTGGACGCACATGCACATGCACATGCACTCTTGTGCCTGCAGTATCCCTTTAGACACACGCATACACACACACACACACACACCTACCTGCATGCAACTTTACCCACAGCATCCCTTCAAACACACACACTCGCACACACACACCTGCCCCTGCGGTATCCTCACAGATACACACACCTCTACTCGCAGCATCCCCTTCGGACACTCACACACACCTTTACCTGTAGCATCCCCTCGAAGACACACACGCACACACACACACCTGACCCTTCAGCATCCCCTCAGACACACACACACACACACACACACACCTGACCCTGCTGCATCCCTTCAGACACACACACACACACCTGACCCCGCAGCATCCCCTGAAACACTCACGCACAAACACACACACCTGACCCTGGTGCATCCCTTCAGACACACACACACACACACCTGACCCTGCAGCATCCCCTCAGACACACACACACCTAACACTGCAGCATCCCCTCAAACACACACGCACACACACACCCTTACCTGTAGCATTCCCTCAAACACACACACACACACACACACGAGCCTGTGTGTCCGTGTCTGTGCTCAGATGTTAGCAGAGCTCCTCTTCTCCGCCACCTTCCTCCGGTCGTCCTCCGCGTTCCCGTCTAACCCTCTGCCCCGCCTTCTCCAGCTGGACTTCCGGACGCCGCCGGGCTTCGACCGAACCCGCAACGCCGAGATCGGCAACAAGGACATCAAGTTCAAGCACCTGGAGGAGGCCTTCACCTCGGAGCACTGGCTGGTGAGGATCTACAAGGTGAAGAACCTGGGCAACCGGGAGCCGCTGGACCACAAGCTCCGCAGCGTCGCGCCCAAGCAGAAGTACACGTCCAAAAAGGTACGGGGGGGTCGGGAGGGAGGAGGCGGGGGAGGCCCGGCTCGGACGCTCATTTGACCTCTGACCTTTACCAGACGGCCAAGAGGAAGCGAGGACACATCAAGAACAAGCTGGTCCTGAGGAAAGGCAAGAAGCTGCAGAAGAAATAACGCCGCCGCCGACGATGACGATGATGATGAACTCTTCTAGGAAAGCAAACGAATCAATGCGAAGAAAAACCTCTTAACAAACAATGAAGAAGAGCACCGGGGCCGCTGAGAGCGCCCCCTAGTGGAGGAAGCTGAAGTGTCAAACCTTGTCTGTTCTCTCCTGAGGATGTTTGTCTCGCTCTTCTTTTCTTTCATTTAGGGTTTTTATTTTATTTTATTTTTTTTTTTTAATCTTTGTACTTGAATGTGGCACGGCGTCGGGCTGCTCCTCGCTCCGGGTTTTTTTTTTTTTTTTTTTTTTTTTGTTTTTGTTTTTGTTTTCCCCCTCCTCCCTTTTTCCCCCTCCCTCCATCCCTCCCTCCCTCCCTCTCTCTCTCTCTCTCTGTCAATTTCATATTTGTGGTACATGAATCAACTGCTCCATGAGGGTGAAGGTGCGGGAGCGGAGATTAGGAACACTTGCACCAAAGACCCGCCGACCCGACCCGACCCGACCCGACCCTGCTCCGCGGCGAGTGGAAGCTCAGGACTCGTTCCTGACTCGTGTACAGAGCGGAGTATGCGGTATGGAGGAACGTCACCGCCTGTAATATCGAACCTCTCCCTCCCTTCTTCCTCCTGTCTTTCTTTGAATAAACCCTTCAGAGAAGAAGAAACCAATTGGCCTCGGCTGTAAATATGTGATGTAAAGAGGATTATAATATATTGGATTCTTGTGATGATTCTTTAAAAAAGAAAAAAAAAAAAAAAAAAAAAAATGGTCTCTTTCCCCTAAATTTTCCTCTTGTCATTGTTTTTTTTTTTTCTTTTTTTTTTTTTTTTTTTTTTTTTTTTTCTACGACAGCAAATAGATCAGTGAATGCAATAATTCTTTGTACAGAGGGCCTTGAGATTCTGTTGAAAGGATGAATGTGAATTTTTACAATGTCGCCCCTCCTCCTCCTCCTCCTTCTTCTTCTCCGCCGCTGCCACTGCCCTCCATAAATAGCTTAGATTGTACATTTTGCTGCTCGGGGTTCAGAAGCTGGATGCTGTGTGTAAAAAGTAGTGTTAATAAATTCCCCCCCCCCCCCGATCAAAGTGATTGATCGCCGATCAGCCGTCTTCCCGGGTTCCGCCGCTTCCAGTCGCCCCGTTGACGATTCCGCTGCAGGACGTCAACAACCCCAGACCTGCAGCAGGAAGCGGCCCGTCGTCAATACCGGATCCCGAAAGGCAGCAGGACGGACGGTCGCGGTTCCAGACCAGGACCCGCTCCTGCAGAGACCATTAGACCGGGACCTCCCGGGATCATCACGCCGCCGTCTTGTCCACCCCTCGACCCGGAGAGGTCACGTGGCCGCCCCGTCCCCGCAGAGACGGGCTTGAAGCCTTAAGGTGACGTAGAAGATCTCCCTCTTCTTTTGTACCTCCAAGTTCTTCAACTCTGCAGCAGCGAGACAGTTCCTTCCTCTCGTCACAAGTCGCCCCCATACGGTTATTATTTTTACGTTTTTTTTATTTTATTTTTTTGTTTTTATTTTGATTTGATGCCTGTAGTCAAGTGCCGTCCCGTCCCCGACCCGACCCTCCCAAACCCCCTAAAAACCCGACACCATCTTTGTTTGATGCGATCCTCCTTTCGGCGTTGACATTTTTACATTGTTGCTTTGTTGAGTCATCTTTAAATATACACACTGATGGAACCACCGTCTAGGCTGTCGTTATTCACACGCACACACACACACACACACACACACACACACACCACGCATTCTCCTCCACAGCCTTCCAAGAAATAAGTGTTAAACTTGTGTTCCAACGGTGGCCGCTAGATGGCGCCATCGGACTCCTGATTGAGCCTGACGGCATCTTTTTTTTTTTTAATATATATGTATAATTTTCATTTTTTTAATATTTATTTTTAAGAATTTTTTAATATATGTAATATGGAAATCTATCATTTTTACAAAACTTTTACTCTGAGCTCCAAAATAGAAAGTCGACCGGGAGTCTTAATTATGATTATAATTGTAATATTTGTGTTTAGACGGAAATATCATTGATAATAATTAGACAGGAAATATGATAAATATTATGATCAGACAGGAAATTTAATTATGATTAGACAGGGAATATAGTAAATCTAATTGGACGTGAAAAATAACTTTAAAAAATGACAGGATATATAAATGTACTTACTTATAATTACGATTAGAATTTAGACAGAAATTATTAATACATTTAGACAAGAAAAATAATTATGAGGCAGGATATTCACTAATTCTCTCAAGACAGGCAAAATACTAAATTATAATTATACCTGGACAGGGAATGTTAAAATTTATGATCAGACAGGAAATATAATTATGATTTGACATAATTATTACTAATGTCATTATAGTAATTTGTAAGATAAATTTAAACAATAAAATATATTTGGGCAAATTTCAAAATTCACCTGTGAGGCAGCATAAATAATAAAGTTCCCAGAAATGTGTAATAAATCACAGCAGAAGGAAACAGGATCTGCAGACGCAGGAACGAAGGTCACGGAGGGTCAAAGGTGTAAGAAAAGGTTTTTATTCAGGACCCGCTGATTCTGCGTGGAATTACCGTGTCGTTAACCCTGAATAGCGGGTCGCCGTCGGCTACAGAGCGGCGCCCGCTCACTTCCTGTCCCAACAAGTCCCACCACACAGTTTGACGGTGGAGGAAATAGAAACGGCGGCGGCGGCGTTCAGGAAGAGACTTTTTTTTTTTAAAAAAGTCAATGAAAACAGGTTGTTTACGAAGCGTCGGTCGGGGGGGTCGACGCAACCTGCGGGGCGATCCTGGCGAGAAAAGGCCTCGGCGGAGGTGAAAAATAGAAGAACTCTCCTCAGAATCATAGAATCTACGAACGGCGTATAAAAAAACAGGACGACTCTTTTTGTCCCGCAGGTCCCTGAAGGTCTGGTCCGAAAGCGGCGCCATCAGGGGGCGCCGCTCCACAGCGGCGTCTTGTACAGCCAACCGTCGCCCTGAATGAGGGCACATCAACATACATACAAGTTGGTTTTTATTTTTTATTTTCTTTCTTTTCAAAAACAACCCCTGCTTCCCTCCAGTGGCGCCCCCTGCTGGACACGAGGAGGTGGTGCAGCAGAAACAGCACCTCAGGGTTGTTACACTCATTTCAAGATTAATAACGTAATATAATGATAATAATAATATTAATAAAAATGATTTTTTTTAGACAATTAAAAAAAATGTATGTCTCCAATTTTCAGGGCACATAATACATATAATGTCTATAATAAATCTATACATTTATGTCTAAAATGTCAATCACGATTATGATTTATACATAACATAAAAATCAGTATAATTCTGTGAAAATATAACCAACTCGTTACCTGTGAATCAAAATGTAAACATTAACCGAAGCATTTCTAGCAACTAAGTAAATAGTTGTTTTTTTTAATTTGATTTGATTTACATTTTTCAAAAAAATAAAGAATAAATGCCCAATATTGAAATGATGTCATGATGAAATAGGATTCATTTTATCATTAAAGAACCCTTGAATTTTTTTTTTTTATAAAATATTTGCCTATTCTTAAGCTCTGTGTTAATGTATTTGTATGCATTAATAATATCAGTATATGTACACTTGTGTGTACACTTATTCAAAAATGTGTTCATTCAAAGTTTGTTTGTTTGAAAGGTCGTTTATTCAAAAGTTTGTTTGTTCTAAAGTTGATTTTTCCCAAAATTCATTTCCAAAGTTTGTTTGTTTGAAAGGTGGTTTGTTCAAAACTTAGTTCGTTCAAAGTTTATTTGTTCAAAAGTTGATTCTACCGAAAATTCATTCAACAGTTTGTTTGAAAGTTTGAAGTTTGGCCGAAAGTTCGTTTGGAAAGTTAATTAATTTGTTCCAAAGCTTGTTTGAAATGTCCAAAAAGTTGAAGGTTTGTTCGAAAGTTCGTTCGTTCGAAAGTTCAAAAATTTGTAGTTTTGAAAGGTCGTCACTCCAAAAGCCGTTCCAAAGTTTGATAGTTTGTCCGTCCATTCGTTCCAAAGTTCATTTGTTTGAAAACAATTCGTTCCAAAGTTTGATTCTTTGAAAGATCGTTCATTTGTTCAAACGTCGTTCAAAAGTTTGTTTGAAAGTTCGAACCTTCTTGAAAAAGTTCGAAAGTTGGTTTGTCTGAAAGTTCGTTCATTCGTTTGAAAGTTCGAAACTTTCAAAGTTCGTTTGGCAGGTTTTTTCGTTCGCAAGTTGGTTCAAAAGTTTGTTTGAATGTTTTTTCATTCATTCATAAGTTTGTTTGAAAGTTCATTTGTCCCGAAGTCCTTTTTTTTTTTTTTTGGAGAATTTTCAAGATTAATTTTTTTGAAAATTTCTCAACATTCATTGAAAGTTTGTTTGGAAGTTTGTTCATTTGAAAGTGCATTCCAAAGTTCAAATTATTTATTTTTTTTCGGTCATTCGTTTGGAAGTTTGTTGGTTCAGGAGTTCGTTTGTTTGAAAACATTTGTTTTAAAATTTGATGTTTGAAAGATCGTTCATTTGTTCGAATGTTGTTCACAAGTTTGAAAAGTTCATTTGAAAGTTGGTTCACGAATGTGTTAAAAAATTTGTTTGAAAATTCAAAACTTGAAAAAGCTCGAAAGTTTGTTCGTTCAGAAGTTCATTCGTTTGAAAACAGTTTGTTTGAAAGTTTAATTTTTCAAAGATTCGTTTGTATTTCTTCGAACGTTCGAACCTTCTTGAGAAAGTTTTACATTTTCTTTGGCTGTTTGTTCATTTGCAAGTTTGTTTAAAATTTTGTTTCAAAACTTTGAAATTCTTTTTTTTTTTCATTTTGTTCAAAAGTTCAGTTCAGGAGTTCAGTGTTTTCAATACATTTTTTCAAAATTTCAGTTCAAGTTTTCATATTAAGTTTTTAATAGATCGTTCACCTGTTCGAATGTCGTCTGAAAGTTCATTGAAAAGTTTGATTGAAAGTTTGATTGTTCATTCTAAAGTTCATTGGTAAATTCAAAAAATTTGTTCAAAAGTTCTTTCATTCTTTCAAATTTCAGAACTTTCGAACTAACTTTTGAATGAACTTTTGAAAGTTCATTTGGAAATTTGTCTGTTTTGGAAGTTCGTTCAAAAGTTTGTTTAAAAATTTGAAAGTTCATCCAAATGTTTTGTTCGTTCATTTGTTAAAATTTTTGCTTGAAAGTTAATTTTTACAAAACATTTGTTTGAAAAAATGTTTGAAAACTTAAAGTTCGAAAGATCCCTTACTTCTCTGAATGTTGTGTGAAAATTTGACAACATTGTTGTAAAAAAATTTGTTTGAAAGTTTGAAATTTGAGAGATTGTTCAAAATTTCGTTCAAGTTTGAAACCTCAAACTTTGTGTGGAAGTTGGTTTGAAAATTCAAAAGATTGTGGGAAGTTTGTTTTTTGGAAGATCATTCGAAAGTTTGTTTGAAAAGTTTATTCAAAAGTTTGAACGTTCACTCTAAAAAGTTTGTTCGAAATTTCAAAAGTTCATTTGTTTGTCTGTTTGTTTGAACGTTCATTTGAAACTTTTCTCCAAAAGTTTGTTTCTTTGAAAGTTTGTGTTTGAAAGTTCTAAAAAGGTTTGTTCCTTCACACATTTTGGGGAATTTTGTTTGTTCTTCACTTCGAAGGTTGGTTGGTTCTTCTGAAAGCTCTTTGCTCTCTTTTGAGGGGGACCAACATAAGCTACTTGAGAAACCTCACCCATGAAGCTCCAACCGTGAAGCTCCACTCGAAGAGCTCCACCCGAGAAGGTCCACCTGTGAAACCCCACCTGAGAAGGTCCACCCATGAAGCTCCACCCATGAAACCCCACCCATGAAGGTCCGCCCAAGAAGGTCCACCTGTTAAGCTCCATCCGTGAAACCCACCAATGAAGCTCCAACCGTGAAGCTCCATCCATGAACCTCCACCCATGAAGCCCCACCTGAGAAGGTCCACCCATGAAGCTCCACAGAAGGAACTTGACCCGAGAAGGTCCACCTGGGAAAGCCCACCCGTGAAACCCCACCCAAGAAGCTCCACTCGAGGAGTTCCACCCGAGATGGTCCACCCGTGAAGCTCCACCCATGAAACCCAAACCATGAACCTCCACCCGAGAAGGTCCACCTATGAAGCTCCACCCGCGAAAGCCCAACCATGACGCTCCTCCTGTGAAACCCCACCTGAGAAGGTCCACCCAAGAGGGCCCACCCATGAAGCCCCACACCTGAGAAGGTCCACCCATGAAGTTCCACCCATGAAACTCCACCTATGAAGCTCCACCCATGAAACCCAAACCATGAAGCTCCACCCGAGAAGGTCCACCATGAATCTCCACCCATGAAACCCCAGACGTCTCCTCACCTCTTTCCTGAAGTATCTGGGCGTCCACGCCTGGTTGTCCTCGTCCCTCCTCTTCTGGTCGTCCCTCTGCTGCTCCTCCAACCTTCTCTTGTGCTCCGTGGCCTCCTCCATCTTCCCGTCCTTCAGCGCCTCCGTCACGCGTCTCCACAGGCGCCTGCAGGACGTCCAAACACCCGTCACCTCCGGTCGAGCCCAGATCTTCCCTCCCAGGACTCACCTGGACTCGGTCCTTCCCTGCTTCTCCGCGGGGCGCAGCCTCTTCCTGGCGAGCGGCGTGCGGGTGGCGTCCAGAGTCCTGGTCTCGCCGCCGCCGCGGATGAACTCCAGCGTGCCGTTCCACTCGCCCTGCGCCCGACACACCACCGTCTGCGTGGGGGTGTGTTTCACCTCCGCCGTCACCCTGGGGACGGGTCGGCGTGGCGGGATTCATTTTGAAAAATAAATGGATGCAGACACGGTCTTTCAAATACTGACACGCAATGAAACCAAAAAATACAACATTTAAAATCTAAAAATTATATATTCATTTCTATGTGTTTACATTTCTATATGAAACATATGTACAGATCCATGTATGAATACGCATTGATTTTCATTTGTACCTATATATTTATATACAGATATGTATGTTTACATGTACACACACACATACATATATCTATATATATATATACACACACACATATATGTATGTATATGAACATGTGTGTTTTATAAAATTCTTAATTCAAATGAATACAAACTATATATATATATATATATATATATAAATATATATATATATACATACTATATGAACACAAATTGATGCACAATAAAATAGCCCAAAATTATTTCAATCTAAAAACTATTTATACATTTATATATAACAAAACACACATATATACACACACATATATATATATGTATATATATATATATATATATATATATGGATATGCACATACATATGTGTCCTAAAAAATGCTGAATTATATATATGTTAACACATGTATGTGTATATATATTTGGATATGAACATACGTATACATTTTAAAAAACATGGAAAAATGTATATGTATATATATATATTCACATATATACATATATAAATGCATATATATATACACATAAATGTATATGTATGGATAAGTACAAATATATGTAATTTATAAAATGTTGAAAAATGTATACACATTGAATACACATTGATGCACAATGAAATTCCCCCAAATACTTTTCATTTAAAAACGTGTATGTATGTATATATATATATATGTATACATTTATTTATTAAATACACATATATATGTATATGTACACAAAAGTACATCCATATATGTATCTTTATAAATATGTATTCTAAAAAAATTGTATTCTAAAAAATACATAATGTGAAAACTTATGCCCAATAGAAATACCAATGAAATTTATCAAAATAAATAAATTGTTGACGGCAGCTCATGGTTAATCACACAACGAATTTGTCCCATTGGAATTAATAAAGGATAAATTATTATAATATAAATGTATAGGTTTGTTAATGTATGTATATATGTATATGTATAGACATGTTTATAAAAATAAATGATAGAAAAATATATAAATGCACATATGTAGATCCATATACACATATACATACATGGATATAAATGTATTCTAAAAATTCTATATTTGAAAAATGTATGAATACGCATTAATGCACAGAAAAGTAGAAAAATGATTTTAATCTAAAAACAATGTGCATATATACACATACACATATATACATACATATTGGTAAATACATATATATGTAAATAAATATATCTACAAATATATACATTTATCTGTGTATGTATAGCAAAAGCTTATTTTGATCTAAATAATACATGTACATGTATATATATGCATATTTTTTTTTTTATTCACATAGGTATTTATAGATATAGACACACATGTATGCACACACATATAAATACATATATGTATATGCATGTATTATAGAAAATATATAATTGAAAAGTGTGTAAAAAGACATTTATGTACAATGAAATACCAAAAAATAAATTTGATTTAAAAAATTTTCATACACTTATGTATAGCCATATATATACCCATTTGTATATATGTTTATATATATCAACACATACAAAACGCTCACATGTAAACATACACTAATACCTATAAATGTATATTTATATATTTATATTCTTATACGTATTTATATATACACATATATAAACATCTATACATACACACACACATATATATATACATACATATACACACATATATACTCATTTATAAATACATACATATATATGTATGTATAAGTCTATGAATATGTATTCTAAAAAATATATAATTGAAAACTGTATGATTCATAACGAAAATAATGAAATACAGAAAAATACAAAAAAGATATATATGCACTTGCATGTATGTATATCTATGTATATATATCTATATATAGAGATATATATACATATATTCATACACACTCGAATATATATACACACATATAAACACACCAAGGTGCACATATAGATACATACATAGGTGCACATATATATACATATATACACATATTTACATATACATATACACACATATATGTATACATACATACACATATATATATATACAGAGACATAGACATATATACACAAACATTTATAGAAACATATATTCACAGATACATATATACACATATAAACACGCATATTTATATATGTGTGTATATGGGTCAGCGTGGCGCAGGAAGTACAGCGAAGGTATTTGTAACCAAACATTAGTGGTTCAGTTCTCTTGTGTCGAAGTGTTGTTGAGGGAGACACTGAACCCCGAACTGCTGCCCTGGCGCTTGGCGACGGCAGCCTAAAGATCATAGTTCATCCATGATGGAATAATATAAGATAATTAATTTCCCCACAGATTGATAAAGAACAAATTATTATCATTACATAAATATATATATATACATAGATACTTTTGTACATATATATATACACATATACATATATGCACACATATATATGTACATAAGTATACATATATATGTATTCAGAAAAAGCATATAATTGAAAAATTTATGAATATACACTGATGCACAATGAAGAAGTAATAACTTTAAAAAATATATGTGCATATATACACACGAATATATAAAAATATATATATGCAGACACAGATATACAAACATATGTGTAAATACAAATATATATATAAAGATATATACAAACACATACATATATGTGTATCTATGTAGCAAAAACGTATTTTAATATAAAAATTATATCTACATGTATGTACATGCATTTAGATAATTATGTACACATGAATTTATGCATATATACACACATATATACATACATATACATGTATGTATATATGTGTATTATAAAAATATATTAAATTGAAAAATGCATAAATACACATTGATGCACAATGAAATGACAAAAAACAAATGTAGAAATAAATATACATACAGATAAATATATATGTATATTTAAATATATGTATATTTACACACACATGTACATATATATACATTTACCTAAAATATACATTTATTTATCTTCATTTATACATTTATATATATATATATATATATATATATATATATAGAGGCACACATATAAAATCACTTTACACTAATCCATACACAAATTAATACATCAGGACATGTATTTATATGTATATAAATATGTATGCTGAAAAATATGATTGAAAACACAATGAAAATACCAATGATATAAAAACAAAACAAATCATCCCAAAAAAATATGCAGTCATGTAATAACATATTTATATATATAAACACATTTACATATATGAATATGTACACACAAATATACATACAATCTCACTTACATACATAAGTATATACACACATGTGCATTTATACATATATATACATATGTTTGTATATATACACATATATGTACATTTTTGTATAAATATTTATATATAAAACATATATAGGTATATATTTGTATATGGACAAACATATTTATTCTAAAAACTATATAATATCAAACTTTATATACACATATACATATGCATATACATATATACATATATGTATACACTTAGATATACACATATATATGTTTATGTATATATGTGTACATACATGTACATTCAGAAAGGGTATATAATTGAAAACTGTATGAATATACACATATATACACATATACATATAAAAATCTATATACATGTAGATAAATAATATGATAATGAATATATACTTCTACGTATTTACACACATGAATATATACACACATACGAATTTTAAACAAGCACATTTATACACACACATATATATTTATTTTCTAAATATAAATATATAAATACACATTAATTTACATGCAAACCTATATGTATACATTTATGCATTTATATACATACCTGTATTAATATATATAGACATATGTATATAAATATATCCACATGTTTATATACACACATGTATATAAACCCACATATATATATACATACATGCATTTTGAAAAATAGATAATTGAAAAATGTTTAAATACACATTTAAGCACAATGAAATACCTAAAAATGTATTCAATCTAAAAGATAAATATACACTGTATATGTATATGTATGCATAAACACACATATATAAGGACACTCACATTTATATACATATATACCTATTTATATGCATTTACATACATATTTCTACATATATAGATATATACACACGTAAACATACATACATGCACGCATATATATATATATATACATTCATAAATATACTTACATATATATGTGTGTATGCATATGTTTATAAATATGTATTCTAAAAACTATGAATGAAAACTGTTTAAAGCACAATGAAAATAACGATATATATATATATATATGTATATATATATATGTATATATATATATATACACAAACATATACAAACTGACATACATTTATATACATATATACATGCACACATACATATACACACATATTTATGTATACATATATATGCATACGTATAGATATTCATATATACATACATATATGTATTAGAAAATATGTTATTGAAATGTGTGAATACACATTGATGCACACTGAAATGGAAAAAAAAGGAATTTAATCCAAAGAATATGCATACAATAATATATGTATTTTTATAAAAAATACATAGATATGACCTTAAATATATATATACTCACATAGATAACCACACATATAAATTTGTGTATATAAACATAAGTAATTATACATATATATATGTATATACATATAGAAATACATTTATACACACATATATGTATACATACATTAATGCATGTATGTGAATGAATAATATAATAATGTGTGAATATATATACACATATATACATATATACAGACACACATACATACCTACACATGCTTATGTATATAAATGTACATATATACATATTCAAAAAATTGATTTGAAAAATGTGTTAATACAAACTGATGATCAATGACATTGATGAACAAAAGTTTTGTGCATTTCATGCATATGTTCATACATATGTATTCTAAAAAATATAAAATAGGAAACATGTATAAATGCACATTAAGGTTTTATATATGTCTATACATATGCATTAATACATATATATGAAGACACATATATACATATATACACACACAAATACATGCATATTATATATGTATACACATATGTAAATATGTATAGACATCCACTCTTTATATACATACATATATATGTATTCTAGAATATATGTAATTGAAAAATATATAAATAGACATTGATGCACAATGAAATTGCATAAAACAAATAAAACATATACATCCATTTATATACGGACATACATATACGCACACATACACACATATATACACACCCATATATAGACATATATATATATATATATATACACACACACACATATATGTATATATACAAAAACATATATATATATACATATATATATCCACATTTATCCCCAAATTATCCACATATATATAAATATACATGTGTATGCAAATGTACATATGTAGTCTAATCTGTATTCTAAAATATATTCTAATAACATACATACATATACATATATACATATATAAATACAAAGACATTTATGTATGTATTCAAAAGTATGTACATACATATGAATAAAATAATGTATGAATGAAAAATGTATGAATACACGTTGATGCACAAAGACGGAGCAAAATATAACTTTAATCTAAAACTTACTAATACATTTATATATATTATATATTTATATGTATATATACACACACATATACATATACATATAAATACATAAATATATACATATACATACATGCATATGTACATACACATGTATTCTAAAAATACACTATAGAAAGATTTATACATACACAATGATGTAATATTTGTATATAGATATATGTATACATATACACACATATATATACACACACATATCACATATCAATAGATATAAATGTATATGTAAGTATATATGTATTCTAAAAAAAGAAATAAATGTATAAATACACATTCATGCACAACGAAATTGCAAAAAATAATTTCAAACCAAAACATATGTATTTATCATACAGATATGGAAAACACACACATGTATATATAACTACACACACACACATATCCATATACTCATATATATACACATATATACATTAGATATACACACACACACATAAATTGGTAAATACACATATACACATAGATAACATATATATACCTATTAAACACAAATATACATACATGTGTATTCTCAAAATATAAAATTGAAAAGGGTAGGAATACAAATTGAAACCATGAAATAGCAAAAACAATATAAATCTAAAAACATTTTTACATTTATGTACATATATGGATATATAAATAGATAATTATACACATATATGTGTACATATACAAACACATATGTGTGTATATATACACATATATACATATATACCTATATATGTATATACATATGTTTTTCTAAAAATATATACATGTATATATACATATATACATGTATAAATATACATACATACATGTATGAATATGTACATACATATGTATTCTAAAAAAATTATTATATAAAAATGTATAAATACAAAATTAACATACGCTAAAACATGTATTAAAAATTTACTATGGTATAATATTTTAAGAATAAGAATAAGAATAAGAACAACTTTATTTATCCCGAAGGAAATTGTTGCGCCAGAGTTTCAAGTAAAGCATAACAATAATAAATAATAGTAGGAAGGAGGGAGAATAAGAAATACAAATAAAACTATAAAATGTCAACTTTTGAAACATATATAAACTGTAGCTATATCTTGCATTTCTAAATAACATTTGCTCTCCATCTAATTTAAGACAAATATTACAAATATAGTTATTACTCATCATTAATTGATGCACAACAATGCCGATCTTAAAAAATATATGATTTTAAAATCTATAAATATCTTTTAAATACTTTAAATGCATGCATTATCTAATTTATACATATATATGTGTGTGTGTGTGTCTATTTGTGCATAATAAGTGTGAATAAAACAATAATTTTAATAACTTCTCATGGACCCACCTGTGCACCTTGCCGCCGTAGAAGGGTTTGGTGTGGAAGGTGACGCCGGCCGAGTATCCGCTCTGGGCGCAGGCGATGGAGACCTTTCCTCCGAGCTCCACCCAGGGCACGGTGAGGATGGAGCGAGCGTAGGCGGCGGGCAGCGAGAACACGTACTCCTCGCCGTGCTCCAGGAGACACAGGACGCCTGCAGGGGAGGAAGAGGAGGGAGGCGTCTTATGGAGATCTTCTTCTACCGGTTAGAAGCTCCGGGTCGGACTCACCCTCCCCGATCATGGAGACCCCGACGGACATCCCCATGAATTTGCTCCTGGTCCACACGTGCACGTTGACGCACGTCCTCCTCTCGCGGCACTCGCAGTAGAAGGCCGACACGGGGGGGTGGTGGGACACCTGCTCCGCCACGAAGCAAACCCTGGAGGCGCCGCCGCCGGCTCCTGGGAGGTGGGGAACCTCCCAGGAGCAGCGGAAGATCTCGCCCAGGACGGGGTTGTAGGGCTTCTTGGCCACGGCGCCGCGCCGGCCCTCGTGGAAGGCGGTCAGGTAGTACTCCACGAAACGCACCATGCGCTCCTCGGCCGTGGACCCCGCCGTGATGGACAGGAACATATCCGGGTGGGACATGAAGTTGGCGTACATCTCCAGCAGGGAGCGCTTCTCCAGGATGAAGGTCGGCAGCACCACCTGGGGGGGGGGAGCAACGTTGAGGACCAGGATGGAGGCTCCACGGCGGCGGGGCTCCTCGGAGGAGGAGGGTTACCCGGGTGAGGTCCATTCCCAGCTTCAGCTGCGAGAGCAGGTGGAGGATGACGCTCCTCTGGTCGTCCAGGACGCCCAGGTCCTCCTCCTCCTCGTCCTCCGTGTCCGTCACCTCCTCGGACGGGCTGACGTCATCCAGCCCCGGCCGGAGCTGCAGGCGACACCGAAGCCACCTCAGAACCTCCTGATCCGTAAATCATCAAGCCATGTTTACAAACAGGAACGTGTTCCTGTTGTTACACTGTAATTACACTCTTATTATTATCATTGACGTTTCCGTTGGAGAAAAATAAATGCATATTCCAATCAATCCTAATGATGTTATTGTTTGTACAAGTGAATATTGATTATCTGGTTATAAATGCCAACACTGTCAGGTCTGATGTTTGCATGTGATTTGTTCCTGTTTTATTACACTTTTATATTCCAATTGAAATTTCCTGCAGGGAATTTCCAATCAATACTCAGTACTGTTATCATTAGTTATACATATTGATAAGTGAATATTGATTATCTGATTATGAATGCCAAGGTTGTCATGTCTGATGTTTGCATGGGATCCGTTCCTGTTTTATTACACTTTTATATTCCAATTGAAATTTCCTGCAGGGAAAATAAATGCATATTTCCAATCAATACTAATTACTGTTATCATTAGTTATACGTATTGATAAGTGAATATTTATGATCTTGCACTGGATTTGCTGCATGTGTATGTGTGTGTGTGCATGTGTGTGTGTCTTCATGCACATATGTGCGTGTGTGTGTGTGTGTGTGTTTCAGATCAGCCCTGCTTTTATTCATTCCTATTTTGGTTTAAGTGCCTCCTGCAGCAACTGAGTGTGTGTGTGTGTGTGTGAGTGTGTGTGTGTGTGTGTGTGTGTGTGTGTGTGCACGTGTGTGTGCATGCATGCACGTGCGTGCATAGTGTGCTTGTGTGTGTGTGTGCCATTGAGGGTGGACACCAGACGCGTCCTTTGTGCGCCTAAATAAGGAGCCTCGGATATTTCCTGGTGTAACTCTGGGCGACAGGAACAAGAAGAAGATGAAGAAGATGATGAAGATGAAGAGGAGGAAGAAGCTGATGTTTAATGCACCGTCTCTTAAGCCTGAAGGGAACAAAAAAAAAACCTGACCACCATCTCCGACCTCCACCCTCCCGCCGCTCCTCATCCTCCATCTTGACATGCATGTTAGCAACGACACAGCTTATTACACTTTCATCACGACGGCCGCTGGGGGGGCACAATCGTGGTGTGTGTGTGTGTGTGTGTGTGTGTGTGTGTGTGTGCGTGGAGGATGAGGGGACACACGGGCCCATTACTTGAATATTTCATTCCATGCCAACATGGAAGAACACGAAACACGAAACATGGAAGAGGAAGGAGGAGTATTTATAGAGCCTGGAGGGGGAAGGAGGGAGGAGGAGGTGAAGGAGAGCAACTCTTCCAGAGGCTCCTCACTGAGACTGATGGATGGATGGATGGATGGATGGATGGATGGATGGATGGATGGATGGATGGATGGATGGATGGATAGATAGATAGATAGATAGATAGATAGATAGATAGATAGATAGATAGATAGATAGATAGATAGATAGATAGATAGATAGATAGATAGATAGAGAAGATGGACGAAGAGGAGATGAAGAAGAAGATTGGTGACAGGAGACTTAAGTATATGAAACTAAGCTAAGCTAAAATCAAATAAATTAAATGCTACTAAACCGAATGAAACTCACTTAACTTCATAAACGTAACTAACTAAACTTAAATAAACAAATAAACTAAATTCACTTAAATAAACGTATCTTAACAAAACTAAATCCACTAAAATAAAGGTAACTAACTAAACTAAATTCACAAAAATAAAGGTAACTAACTAAATTAAATTCACTGAAATAAAGGTGTCTAAACTAAATTAAACTAAATTCACTAAAATTAATGTACTGAACTTAACTAAACTAAACTAAATTCACAAAAATAAAGGTAACAGAACTCAACAAAATTCACATATATAAAGGTAACTAAATTAAATTACATTAAAATTCACAAAAAAAGGTAACTAAAGTACACTTAACTAAACTAAACTAAATTCACAAAAATAAAGGTAACTAACTAAATTAAATTCACAAAAATATAGGTAACAAACTAAATTAAATTCACTAAAATAAAGGTATCTAAACTAAACTAAACTAAATTCACAAAAATAAAGGTAAACAAACTCAACAAAGTTCACAAAAATAAAGGTAACTAACTAAACTAAATTCACAAAATAAAGGTTACTAAACTAAATTAAACTTAACCAAACTAAACTAAAGTCACAAAAATAAAGGTAACTAATAAAATTAAATCCACTAAAATAAAGGTATCTAAACTAAGCTAAACTAAACAAAATTCACAAAAATAAAGGTAACTAAATTAAATTAAACTAAGTTCACAAAAATCAAGGTAACTAAACTAAACTAACTACGACCTGCTGCTGGAGTGCGAGTCTCTCTACCGCCCTCTGCTGGACGGAAGCAGAACAACCAAAACAAAGGATGATTTTGCTCAAAACTCAGAGGCCTTAAATCAATAAATAATCACACACACACACACACACACACACACACACACACACGTATACACACACACACACACACACACACACCATCCGAGTGCATCTCATTGACTCCCTGTAGCAAAAGAGCAAAAAGAAGGGTTTCTTGTTAGCTTAGCCTGGAGGGCCGATCCCCAACTCTTCTGTTCGCTGGTTTCCATTTGGAGATCATTTCACACACACACACACACACACACACACACACACACACACACCGTCTGGTCTCGCCACCCTTCTGGGATGATCTCAGCTCCAGCTCTGCACTCGGTGACCCACTTACTGCGAGAACCTTTCAGGAGTTTCCAGGAAAAAAAGCAGGGGGGAGCGGAGGACGTTTGAGGAAGCCCGACGATCGTTTCTCGACGTCTCAAAGTCCCGGCGATGTCGGACGTGACGCGGCGTCTCACCTCAGCGCCTCCGCGGGACGGGCTCCGCTTCCTGAGCGCCGGCGAAGGCTCGGCCGATCGCGGCGGCGCCGGGATCCCGTTCTTTAGCTGCTGCCCTGAGGGTGACTTTGGCACAGTCCACACAGGAACACCATCTGAAAGACGACAAGGTGTCAGAAGACGGAGCGAAGCCGACGGAACTTTGGACCGACGTTGGCGAGAACGGAGAAAAAAAAGCGACGTCCGATTTCGGCATCACGTCGGGAGCAGGTGGAACATCTTAAACCCTATTTACCTGCAAAATGAGCCGGTCCAAAGAGACAAACCTCTTCATGTGGTGATAATATTTGATTCAAAATTAAATCCACTCACCAGAATTGTCTCCGGAAACAAGAATTAACGTGCAGGAATCGTTTTGTTTCGTTTCAAAGCGGGAATTATCTGTTCGGTTGGAAGGGATTTCCTGTGAACACGCGTCTTCTTCCGGGTCGTGTTTTTATTTTGGGGCCGTGGAAGCAGATGGAGGATTGATCCGGAGATCCAGATGATCTGTATCTCTAATTTCTGTCCGGCGAGTTCAAGTCTGAATATTCTAACAAGACTGAAATGGCATTTTAGTCCATTAGCCAGCAGCTAAAGCCGAGCTAGTAGCATTAGCTTCCCCGGCGGGAACGCTAACGCAAGCGAGCAAGCAGGCCTCGTTCTTCTCCGTGCTTTGACACTCGAGGGTCTCATCCATGCTAACGTTTCGTACGTAAAAAAAAGTGCTTTACGTCGCCATGGTTGTTAAGCAAAGCATCCACTAGAGGGCGCCGCAGAGTTGGGGATTCTGACAATAAAAAATATGGCGGGCGGATGTGGACGGCGGTGATCTGAGCGTCCATAACGCCATGTCTTCTTCTTCTCTGTTCCTTTGGCTAGCCGAGCGTACCGCTTCCCACCGCCGTCCCACCAGTTCCGGTGGTACCGTCACGTTTGCTGTTATGAAAACGCAACGCAAACAATCGCGGAGGAGGAACAGAAGCCTCGGCGCTCTGAAACTGAATTCAAATGCGTGTAAACCAGCTCGCTCTGCAGAGTTAAGACGACCTGCTTTTTGTTTCCAAAATAATCCCATTTTTGAGGCCGTCATGACGACTACTCGGCGGCGCTTAAATCCCTCCATTAACGGAAGCTGGATTAGCAACCTGACGTGGAGGAGGTAGCTCGACACCCGCGACCACAAAACCTGTATTTCTTTAAAAATCTAGATTAAATCAGAGCGGCGGCTTCCGCCTCGGCCGCCTAGCGCTCCGCCTCGGGCCCCGGGGCCTCCGCCCGCCGGCACCCCCATCGCAAATCACGAATCTCCATTTCCACGTAATGAGATTCGCAACCGTCATTCATACGAATGAACCCACAGACCAAGATGGCGGCTTCTTGATTTAAAAGCTTTCAAAATGCATCACGGGGACGGATCCCGTTTCAGAGTGCTGCTAATGGAGCGGCGGCGCGGACCTTGCACATCTCCGGGCCCGCCGCTCAAATTGGGTTAAAAGTCTAATGGACCAGCAGACCCTTTCTTTGGGTAGCCATTAGCTGGTAGCCGCTAGCTAGCGTGGCCCTGGCTGCAGGCATGCGGTCAGCGGAGACAAACTTCCATGCAGAAACATCAGCCGGCCGTTCGCCGACGTTCAGCCATGATTTTCTCCCCTCCTCTTTTTTTATTATTATTATTATTATTGTTTCCCGGCGCGGGGAGACATGCCGCTCCGCTCTCACCTCCACCTTCCAGATCGAAGGCGTGACTCGTCAATTATTCATGCCGAGCCGTCGATGGAGTCGGGGTGGGGGTGGCGAGGGGGGGTGGGGGTGGGGGGTGGATGGGGGAGGGGGCTCGCCTGCTCGTGGCGAAGGAAGTAAATTTCCTTCGACGGATTTTTTCATTTCCTGCTCAAGTGGGTGAAGCTCCGGACGCTTGTGTGTGTGTGTGTGGGAGGTTCGTCAACATCAGCTGATAATACACTGTCTGGTGTGTGACTGGCGGGTTCATGCTGGGAGCGGAGGAGGGTCCGCCGCCGCCGCCGCCGCCACCGCCACCGCAGCGGTTTTTACAGCAACGGGCGCTTCCTGGGTTTATTAGCTCCTTCCAAGATGTGAATCTGAGCGGCGCCAATGAAGCCAACCAACCAACCAGCAGGCCTTTATCAGCTGATTCCAGTCTAAGGGGGGGTTCGGGGGGGTGGGGTCTGCCCATGCCGGCGAGCTGCACGACCCCATCGCCCTCCGGGTGGGGTGGGGGGGGGTAAGAGCGGGAGGAAGGGGGCGCTCATCAGCCAGGCAGCGGAGGAAAAGTGGTTTTTGTACTTGCAACCCAGCGGTCCCACTCCGCAGCAGCCCCTGTCCGAGGGAGCTGTTGGCGCAAAGAGAAGACCGAGAGTCAGGAAACGGCGAGGAGTCCAGACCCCCGCGAGGATCCCCACCGCGGCGCCGGACCTTTCCGAAGCAAACTCGCGCCGACGTGACGGAGGAAGTTGTGCACGATTATCCCCGGTTATAGGATGGGGAAAGGAACAGGAGCCCGACCTCAGCGCAGGGTTACGGATGTGTAAGCTAAGCTAACTAGCAGACGGAAGAGGTTGTCTTGACTGGAGTCACTGTATGAGTGTGTGTGTGTGTGTGTGTAGATGTGAATAGCTGGCTCCGAGTCCTGTGGATGTCAGACCGGGGGGATGGAAGGTGGGGTTGGGTGGATGGGAGGGCAGAAACATCCTTGTTTCCGCAGCTCCATCACCCTACCGTTTCGTGTCACGGCCATAGAACCACCCTCAGGCTGCAGAAGGTTGAAACGGAAAGAACTTTATTGGATCCATAATAATCTGGCACAGAGAGGGTTAAACATGGCAGAGGTCCGACGGTCGGAGGCACCGGCGTGGATTCCTTTGGCAAAGACTTAATCCGTCGAGCAGATTTAGAAGTGCATAGTAAAGTACGCGTCGTGACACATCGACCCCGAGTATTTCCGACATGCTTGGCGGGGGAGCAGTCTTGAGATGCGTTCGGGGGAGTTCTGTAAACATTTCTGACAAAACAAAACCGTGTTTCGGACACATTCATGCTTTACACTTGGCACTTGGAGGCATATCGGAGAGGGCGGCGGCGGCGGCGGCGGCGGCACATAAAGGCATGGAGGACCAAACATCTCAAAATGCTAACTGCTTGCTAACACACTATGACAAAAAAAAAAAAAAAAAAAGGTAGGAAACGGATAGAACACAGATTTGCACTGGAACGCAGCGTTCAACAACATTTGCCGCAAGCGGCGAAGTGGGCGGGGCCCAGCGGGCAGGGGCAGGGGCCGCAGTCCGGCGGCTGGCCGGCGCCGCTCGGCTCTGGGCCGGGCGAGGTGAACCACAGCGGGGTGAGGGGGGGCGGAGGGGGCGGGGGCTCCAGTGGCGGGACTGGAACGGGGCCCGCGGCGGACTCACCGGTCGGGGCTCCGTGGCAGCGCTGGGCGGCCGGAGACGGCTGCGGCGCCGGGCCGTGGCACTGGGTCTGCTGCAGGATGCTCAGGCACTCCCCGAGGCAACTCAGCGTGGCGGCCGACGTGGCCTTCAGCAGCAGCAGGTCCTGGTCCAGGCAGGAGAGGGGGCCTTTGGTGGGCAGCGAGTCGATGGACTGGACCAGGTTCTTCTGCTGGCCCTCGGCTTGGGACATCACCTGGAGGGGCCGGTGACAGGACAAATTGTCAGTTTTGGAAACATTGTCCGGTATCTCTGTTAGCGACTTCCAACAGAAGGAGGCGTCGTGTTAGCCGACAGGCTAACCCGCATCAGGGCTAATGGCACCGATCGACTCGTCCGCATTGTCAGTACCCACATTAGCATTTAGCTTTACGCTTCTGCACCCCTGCTTGGCCACAAAGACGGGCATACCGGAGCGAGCGCGTACCCTCGGGCTGGGCCTCTCCATCGGTATGCCTCAGATGCCGCTCGCCGGGAGGAGCCGGCGTCATCTTCTCGAAGTCGGCTCTTAGATTTCCCGTCTTTCTGTCGACTCCCGAATTACCGAGCCGTTCAAGAGGAAGGCCTGGTGTCCAATTATGACGGGATGGATGACTAAACCCCCTCCTTACTTCAGTGGAAACACTGAGCTGAAGGTCAGGATTCGTTTCCAATAACGAACCAAAGTACGAGGAGTCACGTTCAACGTCAGAGCCTGTCTGGGCAGCTGGAGTTTAGGCACTAGATGTTCTTCTACTCACTCCAGAAACAAAATACAGAGAACCTTGTGCCTGTTGTTCCGTGCAACGAGGTTAGTGACGACGTCTACATCGGTGAGTTAAATCCACCTCTGGTCCGACAAAGGTGAGCAACCTCCTGAGGTCCACCAACATCAGGAGGACGACTCCTCAGAAGACAGCGATGACCTCCACAGATGACGGGCCAGGACCCGCAGAGCTGGGAACCTCCAGGGGTGTTGAGCCGCATTTTGTAATAACAGTGCATTTTATAATAAACGTCCAAAATGTAATGACTTTTTCATTTCATTTTGTAATAAAGCCGCATTTTGGAATAAACTGCCGCATTTTGTAACAAACTGCCCCAACGCATTTTGTAATAAATTTTAAATAAATTATTACATTTTGAGAAGATTATTACAAAATGCACTTGCTACTTTTTTATTCTCTAGGAAATGTAATAACATGGAATTTATAGAATATTCTCTGTAAATGCAACCTTTGAATAGTGTACTGATAGTAATTGCTAAGTACTGCTACTAGGCTAATACAGTGATACTAATAATAGGCCGAGCTTTTACAAATACTTCAAAGTAAAATAAAATAAAACTAACAAAAAATAAACTATGCTTTAGAATTGTTATTACATAATAATAACATGGAATTTATAGAATATTCTCTGTAAATGCAACCTTTGAATAGTGTACTGATAGTAATTGCTAAGTACTGCTACTAGGCTAATACAGTGATACTAATAATAGGCCGAGCTTTTACAAATACTTTAAAGTAAAATGAAATACAACTAACAATCAAATAAACAATGCTTTAGAATTGTTATTACATAATGCACCATGTTATTACATTTCCTAGAGAATAAAAAAGTTGCAAGTGCATTTTGTAATAATCTGCTCAATATGTAATAACTTATTACATAACACGGCCAAATTTATTACAAAATGCGGGTCAACAAGGGGGCAATATTTGACACCTCTGGAGATAATAAATCAGGTTTTTAAACATCATAAAATGGTCTTCCAGGGCTGCTCATGGCCGATGACTTTGCAGGAGCGAACGCAAGAGATAAGATATTTCCTTTGAGCCAGGAGGTCCCGAGGCCTCCTCTTCTCATAAAAGGATGAGTTTATTTTCTATATTTCTAATCCTAATGCGCTGTAATTCGACCTGGCAGGAATATTAAATATTGAGTCGCTTTAAAAGGGGTCTGAGTCATCTTCACAACCAATACGGATGTGTACGCTTTAACACCAGATGAATTCTCAGTGTAATAACACGGGTATTAATGTGTTATACATGTTATTAAAACCCCATTTAAACAGCTGCTTGAATAAATCAGTACAGACGAAAATTTGAAAACTACGCGGCGTGGCTAACGGCTTCTGTCCATAAACCAACTAACTAACTCTGTAAACGTGACACAACCGAACTGGGAATTCAGCGACTCCCAGCCAGACAGGGGGAGGAGCTCGCCCTGAAATATGGATGCTCTGCTCGCTGTCGTCAGGGCGACGGGCGGAACCGGACCAGCTGTTGGGATGTCTGAATGTCTGAGCCGCCGCTCAGACGGCCACGTTCCACTGCTTCCACTGCAATACATGACAGTATGTGTGACAACTCTCTGTGTGTGTGTGTGTTTGGTATTACAGTGTCTGATCCTGCAGCTTCTTCAAAGCTGCCAATATTCCAAATGTAATCCATTTATTCATCATCTGCACCACTTACGTACCATTTCTCATATGGAGACATGCAACCATTCACCCTTTCTTTTACATGTCATAAAGAGACATTAAAACATTTCATGCATATGTCAGAGACACAACATTCACCCTTTCATTCCCAAGTCATATAGACGTTAAAATATTCACCCTTTCATTCACACATCATATAGACGCAACATTCACCCTTTCTTTCATCCGCCATACAGAGCATTAAAACATTCACCCTTTCATTCATTCATAATGTATGTAGGTATGCAACAATTCATTCATCGTATATATAGATATGCAACCATTCATTCATCATATATATAGATGTGCAACCATTCATTCATCATATATATAGATATGCAACCATTCATTCATCATTTATATATAGATATGCAACCATTCATTCATCATATATATAGATATGCAACTATTCATTCATCATATGTATAGATGTGCAACCATTCATTCATCATATATATATAGATATGCAACTATTCATTCATCATATGTATAGATGTGCAACCATTCATTCATCATATATAGAGATACGCAACCATTCATTCATCATACATATAGATATGCAACCACTCATTCATCATACATATAGATATGCAACCACTCATTCATCATATATATAGATATGCAACCACTCATTCATCATACATATAGATATGCAACCATTCATTCATCATATATATAGATATGCAACCACTCATTCATCATACATATAGATATGCAACCACTCATTCATCATACATATAGATATGCAACCATTCATTCATCATACATATAGATATGCAACCATTCATTCATCGTATATATATATTTGCAACCATTCGTTCATCGTATATATATATTTGCAACCATTCGTTCATCATATATACAGATATGCAACCATTCGTTCATCATATAATGAGAAAACTTTCATCCAACTGTTAGCATGTAACTGTTAGCGCTACTGTTATTGCTAGTAATAGATTACTCTTGCAACCGTCACACCCCTCTCACTCTTTCTCTCTTTCCCTCTCTCCTCCTCTCACTCTCTCCTTTTCGCCTTGACGGCCTCAACCAATCAGACGCTCTCCTTCCACGCACCTCTTTGACCTCCAGCAGCCGACCCGGATACGGCGTCCGCGCCCGCCGGGCCGCCGCCGGTGACTTGTGATGCGTGATGGTGACGATGTTGGCGGGCGCGGCGGCGTGGCCGGGTTGCCTCTGAGAGCCCGGCGAGGAGGAGGAGGTCAGGTGGGGCAGCAGGGAGAAGCTGCGGTTCCTGCCGGACGAGGAAGAGGAGCTCTGGGGAGGAAGACGGCGAGGTTAAGACGTGGGAGATTGACAGCGTGGAGGACCAATGAGAGAGGAATGGGGGCGGGGCCACATTTCCATGCACTGAATGTGTTTTTTTCACATCCGCCTGAGATCTAACCATGTTCTCCTCCCACAATCCAAAAGCGGTCAGGGTTCGGAGAAGACTGAAATGAGAAATCGGTGTGCTTCGCCCTGTGATTGACAGCTGACCGGTTGGGGTTAAGCCCCGCCTCCCGCTGTCGGAACACCGGAGGAAGCAAAACTCGTCCGTGTTTCATAATAACGTATCTTCGGGTTTTGCTCGACGGCCTCGGCCGGTCACATCACATTCCTCACGGGTCGGTCCTCCTCCCTCCTGTCTCTTCAGCTCACTGCAGGACGCCCTTGTTTTTTCGGGGGGGGGGTGATGCTGCTCGCTCTGCGGTAACCATGGCGATATCCCCCCCTTCCCCCCAGGGGAAAATGCGAAAAGCGAGCGCTCTTTATTTGTAATGCCAAATGAGGACCGCTCTCCGATCACCAATTATCGTGGCCGGAGCCAATCACGGCTGGCGTTCAGGCCAGGGGGCGGGGCTTAACCTGGACAGGGTCACCTGTCAATCAAGTTCTACATATGGACACTTCCAGTTATTCACCCTCTCATTCACACCTGCAGATAATTTAGCTTCCAATGAACCCGATGACTGATTTAAGACGGTGGGAGGAAGTTCGAAAACTACATATATACTGCTCAAAAAAATTACGGTATATATATATATACACGTATTTATGTGTATATATATACACTTGTGTATATGTGTATGCGTATGTGTATATATATATATATATATACATATATAGACTTATACATAAAGGACTGTCTCAGAAAATTAGAATATTGTGATAAAGTTCTTTATCTTCTGTAATGCAATTAAAAAAACAAAAAATACTTTTTTATGATATTCTAATATTTTGAGATAGGATTTTTGAGTTTTCTTAAGATTTAAGCCATAATCAGCAATATTAAAATAATAGAAAGGCTTGCACTTGCAATATTTCAGTTGATTTGTAATGAATCCAGAATGTATGACATTTTTGTTTTTGTATTTGCATTACAGAAGATAAAATACTTTATCACAATAATCTAAATTTTCTGAGACAGTCCTGTATATAAGTATATACATACATATGTATAGACATACATGTATACATACACATACATATATGTATATATATATACATTTATACACATACATGTATATATGCGTATGTATGTATACACATATATTTACATATTTTTTATACAGAGATGTATACATATACATACATAGATATATTTGTATTTATATACATACACACACATGTGTATGTATATGTAAACATATACATATATATATTTACATATACATATAGGTGCAGGTGTTAGTGCTTCTGTCTTTTAATGAGAAGGTGAATGGCTGCGTGTCTTTATGTGGCATGTAAATTAAACGCTATATGTGATATATCATCCGCGATGATCAAATTTATGTGTGTTTACGTGTTGGGTGAGGCGGCCGCCAGCGAGGCGAGAAGGTTTGAGGATGCGCCATGAAGGCAGCGTGTTTTCCAGGAGTCTGGTTCAAAGAGGAGCGCGGCGCCAGACCAGCTGAGCGGGTGATGAAGTTCATGGTTCTGGATGACTCACCAGCGCCTCTTGGCCGCCCCCGGGTTCTTCTACGCTCAGGTGTTCATCTGAGCCTTTCAACTTCCTCGCCTGGAGCTGCGACACGCAAACAGAGAACGGGAGCATCAACGGAGGAGCAAATATAGAATTTAATCACGACCGCATCCACGTGTCCTCATCGTTCTCTCCGTGTCCTGACGTTCAAGGAGATGCTCTCCAAGGAACCTGCAGGGAAAATAATCCCGAATTATGGATGGAGGCCAGAGAGAGCCTGGAGAGAACCTGGACGCTCCCAGTTTATATTATTTTCTAGAAACATCATCTTCATGTTGTGCGAATCTCCTGCCTCTCCCTCTTTCTTCTCTTTCAACTCAATCTCTCTGAACCTGACGAGCGGACGGTGAGACTGACAGCCGCGGAGCAAGAACCTTCTCATGGTCTCTGGAGATGGAAGGAACCTCCAGCGCAGACGGTGGCATTCAAAATGAAAGGGAAAAGAAAATAGCTCCGGAAGAAATGTCAGTGTTTGACTTCCTGAGAGCCTGGAGAGAAGTTTAATAAGCAGGAGATAATCCAGGATCAGTTAGACGGACCTGAGTCATCCTGGTGTGTGTGTGTGTGTGTGTGTGTGTGTGTGTCGGCACGTGTGTGTGTGTGTGTGTTTACCTTGGCGCTGCTGTCAGAATGACGCCTGGCACACGCCTGCAGATGACTGATCCAAAACTGCTGCTCCTTGGTGTCCGAGGCTGCGGAGAACACACACACACACACACACACACACACACAAGAGTGAATGGTTGCATGTCTGTACATGATGTGTGAATGGTTGTGTGTCTCTATATGTGGCCCTGTGATTGGTCCGGCTGAACGGCGCCTCTCGCCCAATCAGGATGAGCGTTGTTGAAATTGGATGAATGAATGAGGGTTTAATACACAGTTGGACCACCACACCGTGATGAACCGTGAGTAGAAGGTCTTCAGAAAGGGAGCGATCAGACCAAAGGTTGCCGGCGGCGACAGCGACCTGATTGGCTGGATGATGATCCCGCATTCTGCTCGTGTTTAGGTCGTTTTCAGCGGTTAGACGCTAAGTGATGCTCCAGCGCCGGTGTCACGTCCCGATCCTCTTCACTTCCTCGTCACACACAAATTAACCATTCGCCATTCAGGCCACGCCGCCGGTCATTTGGATGATTAGCGAGCAGCAGGCTCCGCCCCCCCCACGTGCAGAACGTTCCTCAATCATCCTGAGAGTCCCACAATCCGTGATTTTGGAGTTTAGCTTGCTGTTTCTTAAATGCTCATTGTTAGCGGGGGCAGCACAAGGTCAGGTGTCTCTCCAGGTTCTCCAGCCTGGTTTCTCTCCATGTTCTCCGTCTTCCAGGGTCCAAAGAACCTCCAGCGGGTTGCAGACTAAATAGATGGTGAGAGGGTGAACGCCAGTTTCTCTAGGTGACCCTGTGATTGACAGGTTAAACCCCGCCTCCTGCACGACGCTGATCATCTTGTGAGTGCAAAGCTGGAGCTCCTGATCCAAGGATGAAGACCCAACGAAGGAAGGAAAACAAGAAAGATGGAAAACTATAAAAAGCACGTAAAAAAAAAAGCGTTTAAAAGACCTCTATGTTTTGGACTGTTTCATCTGTTCCTCCTCAATCTGAAGTCCACTGTTGGTCTTCAAGTGTCCTCAAGTCCTGCAAGTCCAATCGCCAATCACTTGTACTATCGTCAAGGCGCCCACAGAGCAACTCGTCAAGCGAGACATCTCGCCAAACCTCTAGAGAAGTGCCGTGTGTGTGTGTGTGTGTGTGTGTGTGTGTGGACGGCGCAGAGAAGCACCTGCAATAAGAGGCCTCTGCAAATATACCCCTTCCCACCTGCTGTCATCATCCGCCACAATCACTCGCTGGCTGAGAGAGCCACTTACCAGGCGGGCACCGGCCTATAAATCATCTCCACCGTGTGTGTGTGTGTGTGTGTGTGTGTGTGTGGCGGCCTGCTATTTAATGCTAATTAGCAGATGCTAATATGCACCTGTTTGAGTGGTGCTGAGCAGGCCTGCAGGCGGAGGCTGCGCCACCAGTTTGTTCTGCATCACTGGAAGCAGCTCCATTCATTTTGAGGGATGGATTAAATTTGTGCGGGAGGAGGAGGAGGAAGGGGGAGGAAGGGGGTCTGACTCTCGTTTGGGTCCGTGTCCTACTTCAACGCTGATATGCATCCCAAAGAGAAGGCTGGAAATGATCTGAATGCAGCTATGAGCACGTGTGTGTGTGTGTGTGTGTGTCAGACTGAGAGTCGATCAAAAGCTTAAATAATGTCCACTTACACCCGTTCTAATTGGACCGCAGTAAAAGACGTTATGGGTTATGATAACGTTACGTCCCAGAATTAATGCGGCGCCCGGCGCTGAGATGCCATTAAGTTTCCGGGAGGCGTCGTTAACCGAGCTCCGATGTCCAGAAGATGGACGGGCTGGTGGCACCGACCATGAGGGCGAGCAAAAATACAGCCCTTTAAAATCAGCAGATCTTAACCAAAGACTGAAGGAGGCTCCTCGGGACTCCTTAAAATTGATTGCACAAAAGTAACCTTGACCACCGGACGCCGAATCTATTCGTGTCGGGTCCCGTCAGAAGGTGCTCGTGCCGTCGGACGTGATAAAACGGGAAAAAAAAAACAGCCTCAAAACCCCTATTAGCACGAGTGGAATAGTTTGGGATTCAGGTGAGAAGAAGCAGTTCATTCAAAAGGGATGGATGGAAAACGGCGGTTTCCTGTGCTAATTATCTGCTCGCCAAAGTCTTCAATGAACTGTTGGAGAGACAGTAGAATAGATCATGAGGACTGATTTCTCCTGCGAGGAAGCTTGAAGAGCCGAGCCGAGCGAGCGCCGCCTCCAAGAGCACAAATGGGACGATTTGTGCGTCCCGGCGGAAACAACTTGACCCTTCCATCAGCCGGACGTCTCTCCGGGACTCTCACTTCCCCGCCGGATCTCTCACACAATCCAATCCCTGCTGAGCTCCCCTTTTTTTATTGCACGCCGGCGAAACGCAACCCCCATATATTTTTCCACATCCAATAACGATCCCTCTGTTCTAAGCGAGGCCGCCGGGTTTGCAGCGTGAATCCATCATGGCGGTGAGAGTGCGAGCCTGTGTGGTCGTCAGGTATTAGCCGGTACCGGAAGCCACCCTTGCACATGCGGTGGTTTACATGAAGCTCCAAATACAGACGGTGTTTTCTTCCGAGACTTCCTCGCTAATTCCCTAATCCCAGCGAGGCGCTGGGGCTGGAAATCCCTCGGCCCGCCTCCCCTCACTGGACTCATTGTTTCCTCCTGGCTCCGTACGCGTGGATCAGCGAGTTATTTGGGGAATATAGGCCAAGTTTCGCTGATAGCCTCCCCCTGGAGAGCGTACGGGGGCATTCCAGCGGCTCCGCTGGAGGAGAAGGTGGAGGAGGACCTCTTGCTTGAGCGACTCCGGGTCACGGGACCGAGTCCGAGGCCGACATCTGAACGTAGTTTAGCGCAAATCACAACCATCCAGCTCCTTTCACAGTGAAAAACATGCAATTCCGGAGAGGCTCCTTGCAGAGCCTGCAGGAGAGTCCTAAACCGCCTCGCCCGGAAACTTCTCTGAGCTTCCTACCTCGGAGTTTGTACAGCTCCCCGTTGACGGAGTTCACCACGAACATGTGCGGGGCCTCGTCGCTCGGGGTTACCGTGGCGCCGACCAGAGGAAGGGACCCGCGGGGTTTCTGGCTCCTTCCCTGCTCATTGACGAAGTACAGCAGCAGCCCCGGCTCCGGATCCAGCACAAAGTACCTGGGAGGAGAGCAGGCATCAGTGGGAGGAAACACAGAAGAAGCATCTTCCTGTTCATGGCGGGGCGAAGAACCGGGTCTGTCGCGAAGTTTCCGGGTTCTATCCACGGTTCTCGCCATCTTCTGCCCGCAAAGCTAGCTGTGATAGAGAAGATGCGTGGTTGGACGTCTAAACTCGCCTCTTTGGTGACATTTTTGGATGCATAAGTGAGCAGTTGGTTGGGCGACGGTCGTGATGGTGATAGGACAACCCATAATACTTGTTTGGTAGCAGAATATGACTATAGATGACACTCCCGTTTAGCGGTTAGCAACGCGCGGTGTGTTCAGGGTCCGTCGGGAAAAAAAACGCCAGAGTTTTCCCGCCCCTATGACAGCCGACAGCTCCTTTCCAAGGTACTCGCGATGGCGATTAATGCGTTGGGCGTTAGCGTAGCCGGCGTCGGAACCGTGGAAATGGACCGAATTCACTGCCAAATCCAATCGACAAGTTTCTTTTCCCGGCTGCCGCTCCGTGATCTGAGGGACATCCAGAAGAAGAGCCGTCGCTTTCTGATTGGAGCCCAGATCTGAGTTAGCAGCGAGCAGGATGGCCGTTTTGCGCCGACATGGCGAAACGTCAACGGAGGCGTCGGAAGAGCCGCTCAAAGCCGTTCATGGGCGGTTTGATGATTTTAAAAAGAGGAGCGGCTTCATCCATAAATGGACTTTAGACATAAAGTGTAGCAAAGTAACACTTTTAGCATTTTAGCATTTAGCAACACATTGTTGCATTAAGTGTGCAGCCGGGAAGCTAAGCTAAGGATACAGCAACAAATGAAAAACTCCCCCAACCTCTTTCACCCATCTTTGTCCGATCTTAAAGGTAAATCCACTTATTAAAACCAGTTTATTTCTTACATTATCTTTTTATGAGATATCATTATTTTTATACAATATTTGTTATTTATACAGCTCTTATTTAAAAACACGTAACAAAAAAGTCAGTGTGTTTTTAGGGGGCTGGAACAGATCAATGACATTTCAATTCATTCTAATGGGAAAATTGAGTTTGACATACAAGCAAACTGAGTTACGAGCTCGGTCTCGGAATGATTTACGGTCGTAAGTCAAGGTTCCACCATATTTGGTGATTTGTAATGTGCTGACCTCCGTCAGCAGCTTCCCTTTCCTCGGAGACCCTCTCCTTCTGGACCCTCTGCAGCTCCCCGGAGACGGGGATGCATGCTGACGCCTGAAAACCCCCATCCTCCTCCAGCAACCCGCCTCCTTCTAATCAGCAGAGCCTTGAGATTTACGACAACCGGGGAGCGAGCCGCCTACGTCCATTCCTTCTTTTTTTCACCCAGACCTCCCTCTCGTACATATATCCCATGACTGATCAGCAGGCAGTGGAGGCGACGGCGGGCGTTGCGCCCGTTAACCCTTTCGGCCAGTCTCACCAGCAGAACTATAGTCACCGCCCAGACTGTGCTGACCCTCCGGTTGCCTGAACCGACGGCGACGGCCAGCATCCGGAGAGCTGAATGGAGGCAAGACTTCAACCGAAGCCCACTCATGGGTGGAGGGAGGAATCACGGCCGACCCAGAGGACCCGGAGGCCCGGAGGACCCGGAGCATACAAGTTCAGATACCTCTGCTGAGCCAGATCTCACAAACACAAACTCTCAGTACGACCAAGTCTGCCAACAAAAAAATATAGAAACTCACATGAGCTTTCTTTTTTGGTACAAAACTGTACCACCTATTGATAAATGCCAAAAAATAAAGCAGATTTTTTTGTGTGAACCATTTTCAAGTCTTTAATGCAATGTTTGCACAATATTGATTTTTCCAAAAGTCCCACTTTAGTTAAAAACTGAACACAACAGGCTCTGGATACAATGGTTAACTACCTTTATCTTTAGAAATACCTTTTTTCTCAATGAAAACATTTCCAAACTGAGGTGGCGCTGTGCCTTTCCACGCTGTCCTGTTGACATTTTCCTTGTGTGAGATAAAAATTACCGTGGCCTGTTGAACTCAAGCTAAGCGAACTTGCGTACACATGCGTATAAAAAAATCCTAATCACAAAATTTGACATGAACGTTTGAGAAACGTGGACAGTACGGCCAAGACAGAACAGACCAGATCACACCTTCTGGAATGTACCAATGCCCCACCAGACCTTCGTGGTAGAACGACAGACGGCGTTGGAATAGACCCGAAGAAGAAGACGACGGCCAACTTTGGACAGACCGACAACACAAATCGGTCAATCCGTTCCACGTCATGTTAGAGTTGTCCAAGTATGAGCAGCACTTCAGCTAGCATTAGCACGACACTCGGTCACATGACCTGCATGTGACCAATCATGCCCTTCATCCACTGTTGCACCCTTCAAGAATTTGCAGAATCTATAGTGTGTCAATCAATATCTATTTTTTATCATGATTGTTGATCAAGGAAATCGGCTGATTAATAACTACATGATGCTTTTAAAAGTCATGAATGAACTAATTGCGTCGTCAATGCTCATCCAAGCGAATCATGGCGAGTAGCCCTGGAGTGCCCTCTGCCATGGAGGGAGTGGAGCATACCCGATATTTAGCATCCGCTAACATCGCAGTGCGAAATCTCACCGTGCTCTCTCAAGATTAAAAGTTCTCCGCCCCTTTTTGTGCCGCCCACCCCCGCCTCTAGAATGGTAGAGTCCACAATCTGCTTCAAGAACCTTCTAAAAATACACCCCCTCGGCCTCCGATCAAGGGCACAGCGATACAAGAGCAGTCACAGAACTGGTGTACCTTCAGCTTTAGTGGACTACAGGTACAAAGAACATACATGTACACACTCAGATATACATACATGCAGACATACATGTACTCATATCAAAAAGGTAGACAGGAAGCGTGTTGCTGTTGGGAAGCCTTGGTCTGCCCCTTGTTTCAAGCATCACCAAAGAAATATGTGAACACCAATGGACACTGGAAGTCTTGAAAACACAACGTTTGAATACCTTCTGGCTTTCCAAGGTCACGACTCTGATATCTAACACCTTCCTGATTCAGTTCACATAAAAGTTGCCTAGTCGGCTACATCCATCCGTATCACGGGAAACAGTGACCCTTCCTGTTGTAACAGACACTACGAAGGACTTGTCGGCAGTTGGACGCTCTGAGACCTTCAGGGGGGCATCAAGCGTCAGCAAGGCAACTACTAATTTCATCCCATATTGTGACCAACCCTACGTTTGTTTCGTCGGCAGCCTCGACCCGCTTTGCCATTTTTACAACAGCAGCTGTTTTTAAGGGATGTTTTTTTTTTTTTCTGCGAGGAGCTTCTTAGGTGTTGAACGTCCACCGTTTCACACCGAGATGGTCTCAGCGCTAGCCGGCAACCTGATCGATCTGAGCCGCTTGGGTGTGAAAAACTTTCAAAAATCTCAGAAGTTTCCACAAACTCCCACTACCTTTGACTTCCTTTCATTCATTCATCCTCTAGCAAGGTCGCGGAGGTCGGATGTCACTGTCAAGACGTCCAACCGTTCCCGCTCTCGTTGGGAGTCGCGGTCGGACGAAGGCCGTGCAAGTCGAACCCCCGGAGAGGAGCTACCATAATAAGGCCAATCCCCTTCCTCGTCTCTGCAGCAGAAAAACCACAGGAGCTGCATTTCCCCCCCGATTCTCAGCGGCGATGAAAGGAGCGCGGCGGCGGAGTGATTCATCCCCGAAAACCACACACACACACACACACACACACACATACACACACATACACTGAGCTGATGGCATGGAGGGATATAAATTTAGAATCCACACTAGAAGGAATCGCTGCAGATGCTGTCTCGCGTCACACGGCGAACACACAGTGTTCCCTGGTGGGCGGAGTCAGGAGTGGCCACGCCCACAAGAGGAGGCCCCGCCCGCCCGGGAGGCCCCGCCCACCCAGCCGTGGCTCCCATCAGCGCGGTCGCGGCCGCCTCGGAGATCCTGACCTTGCAAGGATCCGCCCCGCCGCGTTCATGGCAATCGAACTCCGGCCGGGTCGCCATGGCGACACCTGGTGCTGGAAGCGCATCCTTCATCCAAGAGTCTTCCGCGGGTTCATGGTGGGGTCGACCCCAAGGAACCATGTGACTCCTGCGCTTCGGGGTCATCACCAGGGTCCGAGGGGTCCAGACCGGCCCAGATGCTGGCACCACTGACCCAGGTCTGGAGGTCCTCACCACTAGCTTACAGCTGAAGAAGCCCCTGGATGGAGGTGCCGGTCCAGCTGGGGTTAGATCTGCTAGAAGGTCCCTTCTGGACCTGAGACAACAAACCCGGCTAGGTCTCCTGAGGGTTGGAATCCGACAGGCTGGTATTGCTAGGGTTAGCACGGTTAGCAAGGTTAGCAGTGCTGCACAGCGGGAACCAGACACTCACCCAACACACACACACACACACACACACACACACACACACACACACACACACACACTCCTCTCCCTCCTCTGCTGCATCACACCGTTCCAGCTGCACGTGAGTCTGGACCTCATGGAGAAAACCAGAAGGTCCTTATGCAGAAGTTCAGAGAAGCTTCTCCAACATTTGGGGGGAGATGGATAGAGTCAGGTCAGTCAGAAGATGTGTGTGTGCATGGAGGGGGGGGGGGGCTTCCTGTAACACTCACACAAGCTTGCTCAAACACACACACACACACACACACATACACACCCCTCCATCCAGTCGGTAAGTAAACATCTGCCTGGTAAGTTCTGACTGAATCTGTCAAACATTTTATCCATGATGTTCTTTCTTCACTTCTTTAAAACCACATTTCTCTTCATTTGTTTAGAAGGTAGCCGGCGTGGAGCCTCAGGTCTGCAGGATCCTGAGGTCTACAGGACCCTGAGGTCTGCAGGACTTTCAGGTCTGCCGGACCCTGAGGTCTGCAGGAGCACAGCAGCTTCCAAAGTGAGGCTTACAAGTGTGTATTTACATCCTGGATGAGAAAACAGCCCTGTTTGACCCGGCTAATGTTAAACACACACACACACACACACACACACACACACACACACACACACACACACGCCTACTCACCCCCTCCCCTTGTGAGGGGGGGTGGTAGAAGTGCAACGTGGACAGGACAAGTAACAACAGCGGATCTGAAGCCTCACCTGTTCTGCCAGCCCTGGATCAGGTTGGTGTATTTGCTCAAAACTCCTTCCAGCTGCTTCCTGTTCCCCGGCGGGGCTCCCCGGTCCCGGTCCCGGTCTCGATCTCGGCCCCGGCCCCGGCCCGGGCCCCCAGCTGCCGCTCCGCCGGGACCCGGACCCGAAACCGGACTCTGTGTGCCCGGAAGCCCGGGCTGCCGCGACGACGAGTTGCAGCGGTCCGAGGAGGAGGAGGAGGAGTTGGATCTGCTGGTCCCGGGAGGAGGACCGCAGAGAGCCGGGTCCATCCTGGCGACGGGACGGCGGAGAGGAGGAGGAGGAGGAGGAGGAGGAGGAGGAGGAGGAAGAAGAGGGGGAGGAGGAAGAGGAGGAGGAGACAGGGGTGGTCCAGAGGTAGCAGCGGGGAGGGGGGGAGGATGGGGAAGAGCTTCACCGGAACATAAGTGGGAAAAGATCCGCTCGGCCCGAACTGCAGCCGGGGACGCGCCGTGCGCGGCCACCGGCGCGCCCCGGCGCCGGCATGTGCCTCGGTGCTGCCGCCGAAGCCGCTCCGGAGTCTCCGCAGCTGCAGTGCGCGGCGCCGCTGCGGGCGGGGAGCGGAGGGTCGACTCGGCTCAACTCGGTTCGTTTCGGCTCAACTCGGCTCATTTCGGTTCGATTCGGCTCGACTCGGTTCAACTCGGTTCGATTCGGCTCAACTCGGTTCGATTCGGCTCGACTCGGTTCAACTCGGTTCGATTCGCTTTAACTCGGTTTAATTCGGTTAAATTCGGCTCGACTCGGCCCCCCCGGAAGTCCCTGCTGCGTCACACGGCGACGCCAGAGAGACATTGGGAATCCTGATGTTTGAATATAACATATCGTGGATGTAGGAAATAATTTTGAATATATATATATTTATATTTAGGATTATACTTGATTTATTAAATCTTAAACTTTTCAACCACTGATATTTTATGAGCTTTATTATGACACAATTTATATTTCATCATCCATATTTATTTATTTACTTCTATTTCTGCTCTGTATGGACAGAGGGGGATCGCTAGATTTCCTCCTGGCACAATAAAGTATTTCTGAACCTGATTCGGGAATGTTTACTTTTCATGTGTCTGTGAGCTTCTCATACTTTGTGTGTTTTGTCGTATAATATAATATAATATAATATAATATAATATAATATAATATAATATAATGATTTTTATTTTTGGACTTTTAGGATTTTGGTATCAGCCTGTTGTTTTAGACAAATTATCTATAAAATATCTTGAATGTTGAATAATATAATATAATATAATATAATAGTTTTATCATTTGATGTATTATATATATCATATATGTAATATGTAGTGTGGTAAACTGTACGACTGGACTTTTTAAAAACATTTTTCATGTGGTTAAATCTCAGATGAGTGACAGGTTTGTCTTCTTACCTTGGAGGAAGTTATAAATTGGTGTTTGATGGTAGTTTGTAATCGCTGCCTGACCTGTGCGTGCACACACACACACACACACACACAAGGAGACCTTGGATGTATCACTGAGAAGCAGAACAAGGACCATCGCAAGCTATTAAGAGGGGGAGGGGATGGAAGGAGTGTGTGGATAAATGCAGGAGAGTGAAGCGAGGGAGCAGAATCGACGGAGATGAAGGAGAAATAACAATCGCAGGAGAACGAGGAGGCCGCGGGGTGTCGGACCAGGATCAGACCAGGGTCCGAACGGGTTCAACCAGAGGTCGACGGGATCGGACGAGGGTCAAACCCGTATCACACTGGGCTCAAATCGGGCTCAAACTGAATTCCATGAACTTTCTCTTCTTCCCATTACATAGAAATAAGAACAATTTGACTTCCTGACCCATCATCATCTTTCATCCTTGCTATCTCCCTCCTCTTTCCCACCATCTCGACCGAAGGCGACTCACCGTCCTTCCCGTTGGCCCGTTCCCTCCCGGAGCTGCTAATCCTCCACATCAGCGCCGTCTTCTCTCTTCTGGATTCTCTTCGAGAGGAAGGCGCTTTTCTCACCTCTGCAGGTTGAGACACGGAAAGCCGGTGATTGGACGGACCGGCTCCCCCCGCCGCGACCCGACGTCAGCCCCGGTAGATTTACGGCGGGGGGGCGAGGGAGGGTGACAGACAGAGGAAGGCCTTCATCCTCTTCCTCTCGAAACACCTCGCGTCCGACGGGTATCGGCTTTTCGCTCAAAAGATGGGCTGAAAGATCGGGGACACCGTGACGGGTTCGAGCCTGCGGGATTCGCGGGAACAGATTACAACATTTTTAAATGAAACCAGACAGAAACGCGCACGTCCGACACCTGAGCTGAACGTCTGGACATGACATCTGAGCGACAGGGTCAGCGGTTGCATTCACATATTCACATATCGGCACATGTCCAAATGCACTGCCGAAAGAAAAAGAAGAATTTCACTTTTTCTACATTGTACATGTGAGAAAAAACACTTTGAAGCTCTATGTGTGAATAAAAGGGAGAATAAACGCAAATCTAGATGCTGCAGTGACGGTTCATGGCTGGTGAGGCACTGACATCATCACAGAGTAGCTTATTCACCATTTTATTGGCAGCAGTTGACGTGTTTTGTTTAAAATATCATATCAGCATTCTTTACACATTTTACATATATACAAACTGTAGCATAGAAAAAAAAGCACATGTAAATAAACGTTATCTCTTACCTTTACTATATAAATGAAGTCCATGCGCCGCTCCTTCTGAAGCATCGATAACTTGCTTGTAGAAGTCTTTCTTATCTTTCTTCAGTTTTAAAAGTCTCTCTGTCTCAATGGAAATCACTGCCGGTGAAGACGGTCGTCCTCGATCGGTCCTGTTCCAACTGTATGTTTTGAGTCATTTCGGTGCTCAGAACGGTCGCTCCACCGATGCTGTCGTAGCCGGAACGGTGACCACCGGCCGCAGCAACTTTGTCGCCTCAGGAACAGTTTGAATGAGATCCTTCCGGGCCAAAAAGTGGAGCAGCTGCCCAGTAGATTTACATTCATCCTACAGCATTTGTGAGCTGTACAGCCCCATGAGATCGGGGGAAAAATAACAGGATGGCCGCACTTGACTTGCTAACTGTTTACTGTAGCTTGCTATGGCTAATTGTGCTATTCTGTAGCCGAGTAGTAAGAAGGATCCCTGAGATCAGCGGCGCCCTCTAACATGAGGCACCGTCACTGCGTGCCTCACTTAGTGTCTCTTCCCACTCGTTTTATGATTACGAGAAACACAGTTGTTGACGAAAAACATTCGACATATCAGCTAAACTATGGAAATTTAGTTCATATATTAAAAGTGTTTTTTTTCAATAGTGACATCCACAGAGACAGCAATACGGTCTCAGTGCATAGCATGCTAGCACAGTTAGCAGAATCATTGTGCAATCCATAGTGGGCTTAGCTGGTTGCTGTGTCACTGCACGTCTCTTCTTCATATTCGAACGGTAAACGCAAATTTTTTTTTTGCAATTTTGAAAAAAAATGACCAAAAATGGTGAAGCTACATGGAAAATAACTTTAAACTACAAATCACTGAATAAATATAACCATTTATTTAATTTTTCATTTTGCATTTTTTTTCTTTCCATGATGACAGGTGAGGCCCGGCCTCCCCCTGCCTCTACTGGCTGCACCTCACTGATATGCTGAATGGTTGCATCACGATATATGAATGACAGGGTGAATGGTTGTGTCTCAACACGATGTGTGAAGGAAAGGGTGAACGGTTGCAACTCTGTGTTTAAGAGGATGAACGGTGGCGGGCCTCTATTTCTGAATGAAAGGGTGAATGCTTACATGTCTATATTTGTGAAGGAGAGGATGAATGGTTGCAATTCGAAATAATGCGTGAGTGAGAGGTTGAAGGTTTTCATGTCTCAATATGATGTGTGAATGAAAGTGTGAATGGTTGCAACCCTATTTGTGAATGAGAGGATGAATGGTTGCATGTCTGCATATGTAAATGAGCGGATGAATGGTTGCAACTCAATATGATGCATGAATGACAGGGTGAATTGTTGCATGTCTCAATATGATGTGTGAATGAAAGGGTGAACGGTTGCAACTCTTATTTGTGTTTAAGAGGATGAACGGTAGCATGTCTCTATTTGTGAATGAGAGGGTGAATGGTTGCATGACTGCATATGTAAATGAGAAGGTCAATGGTTGCATGTCTCTATTTGTGAAGGAGAGGATGAATGGTTGCAACTCGATATGGTGCGTGAGTGAGAGGGTGAATGGTTTCATGTCTCAATATGATGTGTGAATGAGAGGATGAATGGTTACATCTCTATATAGTGCTTGAGTGAGAAGGTGAATGGTTGCAACTATATGACGTGTGAGTGAGAGGGTGAATCGTTGCATCACAATATATGAATGAGAGGGTGAATGGTTACAACGCTATACAATGCATGAGTGAGAGGGTGAATGGCTGCATGTATGCAAATGTAAATGAGAGGGTGAATGGCTGCAACTATATATATGAATGAGAGGGTGAATGGTTGTATGTCGCTATGTGATGCATTAATGAGAGGGTGAACGGTTGCATCTCTTTTTGTGAAAGAGAGGGTGAATGAGTGAGAGGGTGAATGAGTGAGAGGGTGAATGAGTGAGAGGGTGAATGGTTTCATGTGTCCATCCGTGTCCCTGCGATGGGACATGAGTGCCGGATCAGGGCTATGGATAATGAATGAATGAACGAGTGAATGAATGAATCTTCCGCAGCTTTCCGCTTTCCGGCGCATTTAGCATTCTGATGACTGACAGCCTTTTTTGGTGAATAATTAACGACAGACTCAAACGGGGGAAAAGAAAAAAAAGGAATGAGTCAGCCTTGGAGGGAAAGGGAGAGAAATCCCTCCGTCTGCAAGAAAACACACTTTCATATTTGGCCGTGAGGGTCCCGTTCAAGGTCACGGCGGGCTGGGCCACGCCCATCACACACACACACACACCTGACCTCTATCTGTGATTTTGTTTGTGCAACCTCAGGAGAACCTGCAGACGTTCTGATCTGGAAAGAGGAGCCCACTCTGGACCTTCTGACCTCACCTGAACCCACACACGCTGGATCAAATTCAGCCGGGTTTCTACTTTGGGTTTTTGGCAAGTTCAGTCTGGACGAGCGACCTGTCCTGACGCTGGACTCACCGAAATGTGTGTGTGTGTGTGTGTGTGTGTGTGTGTGTGTGTGTGTTTTCAACAGCCTGCATTATTCAAAAGATCAGCATCCTCACCAGTATCTACCTAATGGACCGGAAGGGCTATTGACCCCTGGACATGGACATGGTCAGCATTCTGCGTGTGTGTGTGTGTGTGTGTGTGTGTGCAAACACCAGTTAAAAAGCTGAAGAGCTGGACCGTGATCTTCACGGAGTGGGGGACGGGACGGGACGGGACGGGAGTTGAATCCATGCATATTCATTCTGGCAGCGGCGCTTCTCGGAGTTCCTACGTCACTGCATCTCCCGCAGGTTCCCCTGCAGCTCCACCAGCGTTTCACAGAAGCTCTCAGAGCTTCAGGGGTTCATAAAAGCTTCATCAGGACGCCTGACAGGGTTGTTTCCACCCTCCTTCTGCCGCCTCCGGAGATGAACACGAGCAGATCTGAGATCAAGAGAAGATGCTTTTCATTTCCATTTGTGTCGTTAACCTTTTCGTACCTGTCAGACGAGGAAGACGGAGTGAAAGGTCACGGTGAAGATGTTTGGACTAATGAAGCCTGAACATGGAGGAACTGTTCTCAGGCTGATGAAGTCGTGACGGGGCCGAGGAGGAGGAACCTTCGGTGGGAGTTCTTCACCAAGAAGAAGCCCCATTAGCGCTCCGGCTCGACACCATTTTTCACATTTGAATCACGTGTGCAGATGAAGATGAGGAGGTTCTTTTTAGGAGCGAGAAGGAGGTTTCCTGGAGAACGAGTTCATCTGAGGGAAAGCCCGTGCTAGAAGTTCTGGAGATGGTTTGGATATAGAGGGGTGGTGAAGATCTGGGTAGAAGGTTGCTGAGGTTGGAGGTCTAGAATAGGGATTGGCAATAATTTTGGCCGGCATTTCTTATCTCATTTTATGTGCCAACGGGGTGTCATGTAAATTGAACAAAATGAAAATAGCAATTTAAATACATTTTTTGGCATTTTATTTCAACTTTAAAACCCATTCATGATCATATAAATGTACCGACATTATTTTGTATGTAATCATCCATACAAAATTAAACAATAGGAAAAAAACAAGGACGTGATTGGCTGGAAGTGAAGCACCCTGAAAAAGTAGAAGAAGAAGAAGAAGGAGAAGAAGAAGAAGAAGAGGAACAAGAACTTACTTTAGTTTTACTTCTAACTTTCTGGACTCCCGTGGCTGTAGTTCCACGCCCCGCCTGTAGGGGGCGCACTTCAACCCGGAGTAGGTCTGATTCGCAGACCGATGCACGGCACATTAGCGCCCCCTAGCGGTCACATCTGCTACTGCATGAGAAAATAGGGCTACTTCTCGTGTGGATGAATCAAATGAATTAATCAATTAAAATTCAAAGTCAAAATTAAAACATTTTGAAATTATATTAAATATATTACATAAATTATTAATCATAATTAATTAATCATAAAATTATAAATCAAAATTTCATTTGATGACTCCAATGAAACGAACATGTAATAAATACTGTGCTACTGCATTACTTCATACTGCGTTCCTTCAGGAAACATCATAGCGGCCGAGAGGTGAGATTGAGGGTCAAAACTGACCTGCTGGATCAGCTGATCAGTTTCACCGACAGGGTGGGAGTGTGTCTGAAGAACGACCCCCTAAGGGATGCGGCCATGTTTGCATCGTAAAGCGGTTTTCGGACGGAAACGTGTGCTATAAATCCAGATAAAGCCGTTAAAAGTCGGCCTTTCTATTTAACGAAGGCCCATGTGTAACAACGTGATTATTACACTCCCATAAGACCCTTCACTCAGGACTAATGACTCCGCTCTCCGCGCCCAATTAGAAGAAAAATCTCATTTCGGCTCCTCCCGTCTGACAGCTTCTTCTTCTTCGTTCTAAAAAGGTCACATACAGCTACTTCCTACACACACACACACACACACACACCATCTTTTCCACATATGAGATTGTATTTTAAGGTAATGAGGCTCTACAGTGCAGCCAATTAGTACGCTTGGGCTGGAGCATTTGGGGGTGTTATTATATTGCATATTATATTCATATATATATATATATATATATATTAGCATAGGCCATCCTCTGGTCGGGTCTACATTCATAGCAGTGAGAAGGTGCAGGGTCTCCATTGTGATTTGATTTCAAGCCTTCGACCTCCATCGAGATCCTCTAATTGGATCAAATGCGTAATTGACCATCTATAACGCTTGTATTCCACTTGTAGCCATTTTCTATCGTTTCAATTTTACTACCCACTTCTCCTATTACACATTTTTTATTTCTATAACCATCCCTGGCTCAAGGTATTTATTTTATTTCCTTTCATACTTTTATATTCCATTGTATGTATTGCGCATAGTGTTCTATCTATCTATACATACACATATATGTATGTATGTATGCTTCCAGCGTAAGGCACTTCTATTTTATAATCTGTCTTTTAAATTTTACTGTACTTCTGTAATTGATGTACATATGCTACATATATATTCGTATATATTTTTACATACCTTTAACTTTATTTTTATATTTTTGATTTGCATTTCTGTTAACATATTTAAAATATTTAAGATATGTTCTTAAATATATCTTAACTGTTCTTTTCTATATATATATATTTTTATTCTCTATTTTATTCTTTATTTCTGTACATAATTTGATTCTTCCCCACTTGACTCTGTAACAGTAGCTGCTTTCAACGAAAAGCAATTTCCCCCTGAGTGATCAATAAAGTATTCTGATTCTGATGCATATGTCTGCACTATACTTCAACATCACATACTGTACAGTGCAATGAACCCTTTTTTATTTTTCTTAACCCCTTTCTTTCTAGATATTTATCTATTCCATTTGTTATTTATGTTTTATATATATATTCATTTTTATTTAATTTGTTTATATTGGTGGTCTTTCCAACCCAGAGATCCTGCTAACGTTGCTATTTAAGGCTGGGAGCTGCTAGCACGAATTTTTCATTGCAATCTGTGTAATGACAATAAAAGTCTTAAATCCTTGAATTGAATCCTAAATTTGTCCTCAAATGTTGCAGAAGGCACTGTGAAAAATGCATTATTGTTATTTAACCTTTTATTTACATATTCTTTCCCTTACACACTTTTCTACCTCGTAATGCCGCTGTGACAATCCACTCTCCCGGTCGTGGGATCCAATGTCTACCTCAGGGGTGACATAGAAATGTCCGGCCCGTGGGCCAGTACCGGCCCGCCAGTCGGTCCAATCCGGCCTGTGGAATAAATCTACATTTTGAAAAAATACATAAAAATCATGAACTACTTTTTTTTAAATAAAAATGCAGCTTCTATATTGTCTACCAGGGGTGCAGTGTTTTAGTCGGTGTTAGCAACATGGCACAACACTATGTGACCCAGAACAGATGGCAGCAATGCGGCTTCCGGGTCTGTAAATGGCATTTTTACTTATTATGAGAAAGTGACCCACTTTTCTGTTGGTTGTCGTTGTCAAAAAAAGAGAAAAGACCTCCTGCCTGGCAGCTCCAATTCCAGCATCCGTTTACCAATATATTCACTTTCCCTCCTCTGTACATGGCCTGACCATCTCAGTCTGGCTTCTCTGACCTTCTCTCCAAAACCTATCCATCCTGGTCACTCACGAAGACAACCTCAACATCTTCATCTCTGCAACCTCTAGTTCTGCCTCCAGTCTTTTCGCCATTGTCACTGTTTCTAGTCCAAACATCATCGCTGGTCTCACCACTGTCTTGTACACCTTTCCTTTCATTCTGGCCGATAGTCTTCAATCACATAGTACCCCTGACACTTTTCTCCACCCATTCCAGCCTGCTTGAACCCGTCTCCTCACCTTTTTTCCACACTCTCCGTTGCTCTGGACTGTTGACCCCAATTACCTGAAATCCTCCAACTCCTTGATCTCCACTCCCTGTAGCCTCACCGCTCCACCCGAGTTCCCCTCATTCACACACATATATTCTGTCTTGCTGCGACTAACTTTCATTCCTCTCCTTTCCAGATCATATCTCCACCTCTCTAGATGTTCCTCAATCTGTTCCCTGCTCTCGCAACAGATCCCAAACATCATGGTCCATGGGGATTCCTGTCTAACCTCATCTGTCAGCCTGTCCATCACCATTGCGAACAAGAAGGGGCTCAGAGCTGATCCCTGATGGAGTCTCACCTCCACCTTGAACTTCTCTGTTACCCCTACAGCACACCGTACCAGTGTCTCACAGTGAGCATACATGTCCTGCACCAGTCTAACATACTTCTCTGCCACTCCAGACTTCCTCATGCAATACCAGAGCTCCTCTCTTGGCACCCTGTCATATGCTTTTTCGAGGTCTACAAAAACACAATGCAGCTCCCTCTGGCCTTCTCTGTACTTTTCTATTAGCATTCTCAACACAAATACTGCATCTGTAGTACTCTTCCCAGGCATGAAGCCATACTGCTGTTCACAAATGCTGACTTCTGCTCTCAGTCTAGTTTCCACTACTCTTTCCCATAACTTCATTGTATGGCTCATCAACTTTATCCCTCTATAGTTGCCGCAATTGTGCACATGCCCCTTATTCTGAAAAATGGGCACCATCGCAATAACACTTCATGTCCATTCTTCAGGCATCTTCTAACTCTCTTAGATACTGTTGAATAATCTAGTAAGAAACTCTATCACTGCCTCTTCCAAACCCCCACAGGTACATCATCAGAACCAACTGCCTTCCAACTCTTGTTGGGTAGTAATTCAAATTCAGGCTGGTCTAAGTTGAAGCCTGTGAAGAGGAGACTGAGATTGTCGTAAGATTTAACACAGATAAGCGACTATTCTTTTGAGCTGTGCAGAGGCCGAGACTCAATGCGCTCTTTGGAGGCAAGATCCAGAAAATCCCACCGAGTTCCGAGTTCCTTGGCCTTTTATTGTGTGAAAGTGTATTGGTGTTGTTGACAAGATCATATACAGGGGGAGGGTAATTCCTGTTAACATTTAGGGGGGGTAGCTTCCCATTTGCTTTGCAGTCATTTGGCAGACGCTTTTATCCAAAGCGACTTACAGCCGAGGTGCTGGGGATCGAACCCAGGACCTCATGCATGCGCTCTACCACTTAGCAGCAACACCTTTATGCTTATTTGAATTTACTATCATGGAGGTAGCTTCCTTTTTAAGGACGAATGCCATTTGTGCTCACACGTCTGGCTGTCTTCATGTGAGCAGTCGACATAACATAGCTATGAATATAGAGAGAAAACGCAAACACTCTTCAATGCCTTCCTCTGACGCCCGATCCACCTCATCTTCTCGTTAAAGACTACAAGTCCCAGAGTACCTTGCGACTTCCGGGTTGCCTCGCGAGCGCCCCCTCGCGTCCGATCCCGGAAGTGCCGCCTGGCAGGAGCCGGAAAGAGCAGCGTCCGCCGCCGAGTCCGGACGCAGCGGAGCGGGATGAGCCGCGGCCGCCGCCGGCATCATGTTCCCGGGAGTGTTTTACGCGCTGCTGGCGGGCTTCCTCGGTGCCGTGGCGTCGTCCTCCGCCAAGCTGTCGCTGGGAGCGGACTACCTGAAGGGGGTCTGCGAGACGGGGCTCCGGACGTGGGGGGAGCAGCGCCGGTTCCGGCAGGCGGACGAGACCACCGCCTGTGACCGGGTGAGAACGGGACTCCCGTTAATTCATTCATCAATTCGGTGTTTTATTTCTTTAATAATGCAAGGTTACACCCCCCTTCCTCCACACACACACACACCTTGCACCCCACCTCCCTCCACGGTGCGACGCATCTCCGGTTCACTATCGTACCGCATCCGCGACACTGCGGCGGACATATCGCGATATTACCGGGTTTATCGCCCTGTTTGACGACCTTCACGCCGTCGGACAGTGACATCACATGCAAGGGCACCCGTGTGTGTGTGTGTGTGTGTGTGTGTGTGTGTGTGTGTGTGCGTTCACCTTGATTCTACGTCATCGCCTCCAACGAGGTCGATCAATAAATCGATTGTGATCGTTGAACAGATGTTTTGTTTTTTTCCTGTCATGACTTACTAATTGTGACGCCGAGTAATAACAATACATGTAATAACAATAATAATAGCATTAATAATAATAATAATAAACACACGTGCTCGTCAGCCAATTAAAAAAACTGGCTTCAGCAACTCCCCATTTTTTAAATCAGCCAGAGTACATATATGTATATATGTGATAAAAGATAAAATAAAGTAAAATAAAATAACAGCAATCTGAATGTATCGTTAAAAATCAGATGGTAGGATAAAAGAAAAAAAACTTTTTGTGTCCTCAAGCACCAATGAAATTGGTGAAAAACTCTAAAAATCCAATTAATCTACAGCATATATATATATATATATATACACACACACACATATATAATTTTTTTTTTTTTTTTTTCCCAATTTTATGGGCCCCCTCCTGCAGATGTGACGTGGCGTGCACATAGCTTAGCAGAGTGTGTGCGTGTGTGTGTGTGTGTTACTGTTTCAGCTCCACATCCCTCTGCGGCTGCTGTGCGGCGGGCTGCTCTTTACCTGCAACGCTGTGATGTGGACCTTCCTCGCCAAGGCGCTCAGGTACTCCTCCTCCTCTGCCCGAACCACTGTGACCACCACCGCCTCCAACTTCATATCTTCTGTAAGTGCCGGCCTCCTTCCACGCCAATCCTTATCGATGCCAAGATCCAGAACTTACCTGGTGTGTGTGTGTCCCCTCCCCCGGAGGCTTTCCTGGGCCAGCTGATCTTCGGAGAGGCTCAGATAACGCTGTGGTGGGTCGGGATCTCGCTGACGTTCTCCGGCCTCCTGGTGCTGCAGAGGGTCTCCCCGCAGGAGGCGGCCGACAAGAGGGACGAATAGCGGCTCGGGCGTTCCTCCTGGTCTTCGCTCCCCGGCTGACGACGCAATGAAGGGAAAGGAAGGGGGGAGAAGTGAGAAAATCAAAAATACCTGACTGTCCTCGATTTAAGAATGCCCTTGAAAAATGGTACGACCCAAAGCACGAGACCGTTCCTTTAACGCAAAACACACAGCGTGTGTGTGTGTGAGCTCACTCCAAAACCAGGGGTTCCTCTTCTCCTGCATGCTCCAGGTGACACCTCACGTCCGGCCCATATCTCTGCTGTTACAGATGTAGCGCTGACCCCCACACACACACACACACTTCTCAGTAGCTTGAACTTTGACCTCCGGATACAAGCATGTGATTCTACAGGCAGCTGATTTAGTTGTTTCCCATCCTCTCTGCATCTGAGCAGCGCTTACAGCCTGGTGTTTCCATGTCGTACATCACGATAACAGTCCGTCTGCCCCCCCCCGCCGGTTAATATGGACACCCGGCCTCACCGGAAGCCTCCGTCTGCATCCCTGGAGATGTCAGCAAGTGCAATAACAATCATTCTACTTCCATTTAAACTTGTAAACCAGATGCGTGCACGCGGTGGGGCTAGCATGGGAAACTGCAATATGTACAGTTCGTCTGCCGATGTAGGCTGACTAGCATGCTGTCAAACGCTAGCTTATCAGTAGCTGAGATGAAGCGGCGATGTAAACGCGTGCGGCGTCCTTCCAGCCGCCGGCGTGCACGTCTCCTGTCACGAGACGCATTTATTTCTATAAACGTGACGGCACTGATATTGTTACCGCACTGTGGGCGCACACACACACGTCTCCAGACTCAAACACTGTCAATGGGATTTTTACAAATGATGTCCTAGTGACGATGTTGCCATGGCAACACAGCAGGTAGCTAACCGCATATTGTAACAAGGTCGCGTGGAAAGCAGCAGATTCTGACTAACTGCTTCTCCGCCGAGTGCATTTCCCTTCACCTCCACCTCCGTGGTGTTTCTCCTCCTCCAGGGGTTGAAACGACCTCCTCTGCACCAATCAGAGTGCTGCATGTTGACCCAGTTCACGCCTCTGAACCTGAAAGCGCAGCGGCAACCTCATCATTCACACACACACACACACGCTCACATAGAAGAAGTGATACGAGTGTGAATGAACACACTGCTTGCCGAGCAAATAAAGATGTGGTGTGACAAACCCGACTCCTGGCCCCGGCCCGTTTTTCCAACCGGACCCGGAACAGCAACGCATCTTAGTTTAACGGCGATTGTGAACCAGATGTGAATTACTGTGTAATAAGCATGTGTGTGTGTCGGAAACAATAACCTGCTTCTTCAAAACATCCTTCCTTCCAGCGCGCCTTTGGGTGTGAAGAAGTGAGAAGTTAAGCGTCGGAGGCGAGGCCGGCGTGGACTGTGTGCAACTTTATTCCATTCCTCTTTAAAACAAATACAATTTAAAAACAAACAAAGAGTTGAAGAACGCGGCCGACGTCAAATCACATTCATGTCCGGACGCGAGGCGGTGGCGGCGGCAGCGGCGGCGGCGGTGGATGTCACCGCCCAGAGGAGGAGGCGCGTGTGATACCAGGCTCGACGACACGTCCGCGAAAACAAACAAAAAGAACGATAGAAAAGTTTAAAACTCTGCGGGACGATTTCCACCGCTCGCGTCCGTCCGGGAGAGTCCGACGGCGTCTCCTTGACAACGGCGAGACACGCTTCACAGCGAAAGGCTTCCGGAGGTTCGGTCGGTTAGCGGTGAACCCTTGACCTTTGACCCCCCCGTCCCACGAGTCAGGCCGGCTGGCGAAAGGCGCTGCGTCTGAGGAGCTTCGCGTCTTCCCCCTCCGCCTGATTGTCACGTTAAGGCAAAAAGAAGGACTCCTCCTGCTGGAGCAAAGGGAACGGAAGCGGAGGACTTCCCTTGTGGTTCTCTGACAGGAACATCAGTCTGGGTTGGAGGTCACATGATGCAGGTGGGGAAGGGATTTTAAAGAAAAGACGGGAGAAGTAAAATAAATGAGCTTCCGGCCTGGAGGTACTGGTTCTGAGGTGGTCCGTGGTGGTCCGTGGTCACACGATGTACTGGTAGATGTCTCCTTTGCCGTGGTCCGGCGTGGAGAAAGGGCTGAGCCAGGCGATGGAGACGTGGTGGCCGAACACCACCTTCATGTTCATCCATTTGGACTTCTTGGCCCATCGCCTCTCCTCCTTCTTCAGCTGCTCGATGCCCTGCATCGAGTGGGGGGGGGGGGGGGGGGGGTCATCAGCACAGACGGCGTGGACAAACGGACGAACGTGGGTTTTGACTCACCGTCTCGTCGGTGCAGATGGAGTGGACCTGAGTCCCGAACATGACGGCGGTGAAGATCAGGAAGAGGAGGCCCTCGAAGCACAGCAGGATGAGGAGGATGACGGTGGCCGGCGGGGAGAAGTTACTGCACTCTGGCGCGGGAGGGAGTGTGGGAAATCATAGCGTTCAGACGCACGGCGGGCCGTGAACGCACCACCAAATCAACCGTTAGCGCGTGAGAAGCCGCCGGCCAGCAGAGGGCGCCGGCGGGCTCGCCGGGGACTGAACTACAGCCACGAAAATAGGAGAAAACTCGATTCTGGGGTAAAACGTGATCATGGGAAATCCGCTCGATACTCATGGGACTTTTTATTAGCGGTGAAATGTGGCGTGGGTTTCCGCGGTAACAGGCTAGCTCCAGTTAGCATGGAAGGGAGAGGGGTTACTCACTGGTCCAGTCCTCCTCGAAGCAGAAAACAAAATGGAGGGCCACCATGGAGAGCGCGTGGAAGGATATCAACGCGATGTACATCTGAAAAAGAAGAACCGGCGGCTGCCGCGTCACATGGCGCCCGCAGAGCGGCGGCGGCGGCGAGGGCGGGTGCTGAGAGACTCACAGTGAAGAGCACAAAGTACTTCTGGTTGTTCTCCCCGACGCAGTTGTTGACCCAGGGACAGTGGTGGTCCATCTTTTTGATGCAGCGTTTGCAGACACTGAGGACACACACACACACACACACACACACACACAAAGTCCAGTTACTCAGGTTGGCACAGACGAAAGTGATGGATTGTACCTGTCTTAAGAGCCTCAGTCAAGGTGGTTGGTCTGTGTGTGTGTGTGTGTGTGTGTGTGTGTGTGTGTGTGTATGTGTGTGTGTGTGTGTGTGTGTGTGTGAAGGGTATATCTGGCAGGACTGCCTGTGGCTGGTAGACAGCTCCACCGAGGTCTGATGACTCATAATTCACAAAGGCGCCAGGGTGCAAAGTCACACTTGGTCTCCCGCTGTGTTTTGTTGGCAGGGAGTCTACGGGGAAATCTGGATTTGAATAAATAAATGAATAAAAATGGCCCGTGTGTGTGTGTGTGTGTTTTTGGCCGATGTGTGTCGTCAGCCACAAAGAGTGACTCACCCTCTGAAAAGGTATTTATTAAAAAAACAGAAGCCACATAATTCATACCGACTCCATGTTTGTCCCCGGGGGTCCAGTGACTCACTGCCTTCACAAGTCAATTACTGTTTCAGAGGGTGTGTGTGTGTGTGTGTGTGTGTAGGGTCTGGACTTCAAGCCTTGATGTCTGGGAAACCCCTGGGATGCCGAACAGAGACACGTTATAATCACGAGCTGGAGGGACAGCGGGGAGGGTGTGTCATCGTCACATTATCTTCATCTCCGGTTCTCTTTAAATCCTTTGACCGCCACCCATGGGGTGTGTTGACTGTGGAGTGTGTAGCATGTGGTGTGTAGTGCATAGTGTGTAGCTTATGGCATGCAGTGTGTAGCTTGTAGCATGCAGTGCATAGTGTGCAGTGTGAAGTGTGTTGTATGGAGTGTGTAGCATGGAGCGTGTAGTGGGTAGTGTGTAGCGTGCAGCTTGTAGCATATAGCGTGCAGTGTGTAGCATGTATTGAGTTTTATGTAGTGTGGTAGTGGATGGCGTGTAGCATGTAGTATGTATAGTTGAGTGTGGCACGTGTAGAGTGTACTGTGTAACATGTAGCGTGCAGCTTTTAGCATGCAGTGCTGTGTGGAGCTTGTAGTCTGCATTAACTAGTGTGGACCATGTAGCGAGGAGTGTGTAGTGTTTGGCGTGTAGCATGTAGTGTGTTACTTGTAGCATGCAGTGTGTAGCATGTAGTGTGAAGTGTGTTGTGTGCATTCAGTAGTGTGGAGAATGTAGTGAGGAGTGTGTAGCGTGTTTCAGTGTAGTGTGTAGCATGTAGCGTGCGGCTGTCAGCATGTAGTGTGGAGCATGTAGTGAGGAAAATGCAGCTTGTAGATTGTAATGTGCATTAAGTAGTGAGGAGCATGAAGTGAGGAGTGTGTAGTGTTTGGCCTGTAGCATGCAGTGTGCAGCTTGTATCATGCAGTTTGTAACATGTAGTGTGACGTGTGTTGTGTGTAACATGGGGCATGTATTGTGGAGTGTGAAGTGCGTGGCATATAGCGTGCACCTTTTTATGTAGTATGTGGCATGGGGCTTTGAACATGTAGTGCGTAGCATGCAGTGTGCATTTTGTAGCTTGGAGCATGTAGCAAGGAGTGTGTAGCATGGAGAGTGTAGTTTGCAGTGTGTTTTGTGTACGGAGTGTGTAGTGTGTGTGTAGTGTGCAGCTTGTTGACTGTCGTGTGCAGTGTGCTGCGTGGAGTGTGTAGCATGGAGAGGGTAGCGTGCAGTGTGGAGCATACAGTGTGTTGTGTGTATAAGTGTCGTGCTTAGCGTGTGGATTGTGTAGCGTGCTCCGTACCTGCAGTGGTGAGCTCTGTCCGGCTTGATGCTACAGCACTTGGGACACTTGTAGACCACCTGCCCCGGTTTGAGCTGCAGGCTCTCGATAAACTCTTTGGTTGCGTTGCCTTTAGGAACGGCTCCCTGCAGAGGGGGACAATCAGTGAGACGCCATCTTTGTAGTTCTACTTTTTCCACAACGATGGAGGACCGACAAGAACTCAAGTTAAAGGTCGACATCTGCCCGGCCGTCAGACAGCCTTCATCTCTCCTGAGACGTTCACACACAACGTCTGGGCTAAATCAACATCTAAAGCTAAACTGTATCCACTGAACCTCCAGACACTGGAAAAACAAACAGACTTCAGGTGGAATCCAACCTGGACCTTCTTGATGTGAGGAGGAAGCGCTGACCACTCGGCCCCAGACAGACCTTTATCTAGACATTTGCTTTAAGATTTATTTTAAAAAATGCATTTTCTGATCAAAATCAGGCAGAATACTGTGCGACTCACCGGATCCGTGCACATCGCCCTGGCGTGAGAGGCGAGCGCGAGGAAGGCCAGGCTGTTGAAGAGTAGCCCGTTGAAGAGGCTGTAGGCCACGTTCTTGGCGGGCAGCAACATGACGAACACCACCACGAACTCGGCGTAGAAGACCAGCAGCCAGGTGATGACGCCGCACACGATCCCGCAGCCGTCGCGGATGAACCACATGTTGCCGGCGCCGGAGCGAGGCGGGGGCGGGGCGCACTGCTCGGGCCTCAGGTAGCCAGCGTGCCGCTCGATGTCTCTGGTACGCTGAGGGAGGCTCTTCATCCTAGAGGCGAGGCTCCAGCCACATGCTGAGGGGGCCAAGAAAGACGGACAAAACAAAAATCATTGTACATGGAGTAAAAATGGAATCAAAAGGACGGGATTTCAAAATCCGAGCCTTCGTTGATATATCGGGATTTCCCAATCAGTAGATTTCATCTTCCCATGTCTCAATATGTCACATCAGGTCAGTATCTTATTGGATTCAGGGCGTCACTGCCTTGCTAAAGAACACATCCAGCACTAGGAAATGGAACCATTAATATTAGTCATTCAAATATTGTGCCCTCACTCATATCTGTGTGGGAGCCAATCCTAGCAGAATATGGGGTGATGGGTGGGGCTTCAGCTGTCAATCACAAGGCCCACGGGCAAATAAAAAACAAACAAACATGCATTTATTACTTATTATTGCCTTCTAAAAATAATTTTCTGTTTTTTTTTTCATGTTTCAAACTAAAAAGGGTTTTATTTGTATTTCTTATTCTCCCTCCTTCCCACTATTATTTATTATTGTTATGTTTTACTTGAAACTCCTTCGGGATAAATTAAGTTGTTCTTATTCTTATTCATAAAATAATTGTCATTTTTGGACAATAAAGTTTGTGGTTTTTTTTTTTGGCTTAAACTGAGTCTAAATCGATATGGCTCCACATTTAGTTTTGTTTTTTTGAAAAACATGAAAAAAAAACAGACGATTATTCTTAGACGGCAATAATATGTAATGAATGCATGTTTGTTTTTTATTTGCCTGTGGGCCTTGTGATTGACAGCTCAAGCCCCGTCCTTCAGCCCATATTCTGCTGGGATTGGCTCCAACACAGATATGAGTGAGGGCATCGGCAGTAAAGCCAAGAAATGGATGAATGAATGAATGGATCAGGTGAATGTTTACACTCTATGAACATCCATCAGTGTGGGGGAGGCAGCAAAGAGAACAATGCTATTGCTAACAATGTTATCAAGGTCAGCGACGGCCATATTTCTCTACAGCGTTATTCACGAGGCGGCCTTTGGACGCGACCCAGCCTCGAATTGTTTATTCTGCTTAGGACACTATCTGACAGCTTCCTGCGGCAGGAAGCCCGGTGCCCGCCGCCGCCGAGGGCCTTTAGCTCCGCACTCCGTTCCAGACCATCAACAATGAAATAGGAACCAAAACTGGACCTGTTGGGTGAAACTGAGGGCATGACTGGAGGTGGTTTACTGCTTCCGCTGCAGCCCTGGAGAAGCTCATTGTGCAGGGGGTGATGGCTCCAACTCCTCGGAAAGGAGGAACCACCACGGCAGAACTTTTGGACTGAGCTGTTAAAACTATCCAGGCCCTGGGGTTCCTCTACCCAGGATGCTCTGTGGGAGATGTTACCTTATCTGAACGCTCATTTTACTGAACGCCATTCAGAGGAGAGATGTTTTGACTCCTTCAAACAGCTTGTCACGCTCCAGCAGATGGGACGGCTCCCCCAGGGCCCAACGCAAGGCATGCAAGGTGGATGTTCAAAGAACCAGGATGCCAGATGCATGGCAGAGGGTGGAGACTCGCTCTGTACTCGCCCTGTATCTTGAAGCTTCCCAGGAAGATCACCAATCATTCTGACGGTAGAGCGTCATAACATTGGAGATGGTGGCGCCTGATGACAACATCATTAAAATTCTGGATCTCGGTTTCATTTTGGATTCCTTTCCTTCCCCAGGGTGCAGACCTTTAAGCAACGATCGCTAAGCAGCGGATATGTTTCGGGATTGGAGAGCATGATGTGGACACCCTGGAGAAACCTAACTCTCCAGGGGACATTTGGTGCATCATCTGACCTTGAGGAAGTTCTTGGGAAGTCCTTTTCAAGGGGCAGCAAAACACCGCGCTTGCACAGGTTATTGATGACACGGGCTGATGTCAATAAGGATTAACCTCCAGCCTTGCACTTCAGGAGATAACACACTCTAGATATCAGCGCTGCAGTGACAGATTCCTCGGTTGTCCGGGGCAACAGTTGCCTGTCAGACAGGTCCTCTGGTGGAGGTGGCCGGATAGGAGATGCAGATGTGGAGACAAAAGGACGGACCGTACATCTGGCCTCACGTGACTGGACCGCAAGCTTCATGCTTTCGTTCCAAGCCTGGGAAAGACGACGTGTACCTCCCTTTCTTTTTCTTTTCAGGGAAATCAAACCCCATCAGGTGACCCTTTGGGTTGAAAAACCCAGCAACGCCTTCCTCTTACACCTAAACTGAAATACGAAGAGCCGATTTGGGATTGTTTGCGGCACCTTTGCTGATAAAAAGTGAACATTTGCGAAATACTCTCCACTTCACACACGCACATCAATAGTGCCAGCCAGACCATCTGGAACAACTGGAGGTTCAACTCTTGCCCAAGGATGTTAGTATAGGCAGACAGGAGGAGCCAGGAATTGAACCTCACTCATTCTCACGTCATGTCCTAATTTCATCGTCTATCTTTTTATAATATCCAATTTTTCTTTTGTTTTTTTTTTCAAATTCCGTTATCTATTTTTTTGTCCTTGCTGTTGTTATTGTCATTTGTTTCTTCTACTAAACATCTCCTATTTCATAAGGATATTCATTGATATGGTTATTGGTGATAACAAAGTTCCCCAATGCGGCTCAACAAAATATTATCCTATCCTAATTTAAAAGGATGCCCGATCTGAGCAGCAACTGCTCTTGTTACTTGTTAAAAGATTAAGCATTATTTTAGCAAAAATAATAACACCCGGAGCGTCAAAACGCTACGTTTGACCTCTGACCTTTGACCCCAGGGGCCTCGCGCTCACCTGCGGCTCTGAGGTGAAACGAACGCCCAAACCCGGAAATAGGTGTCCCGATGGTGCCAGGCTGTCTGGACGTCCAGGAGTTGGCATAATGATTAAAAATCACAACAAAAGGTCGCTTGAATCGGTTTTGGACCGTGTCGGAGCTCCGGTGGCCCCCGGCTCACCTCACCGCTCGGCTCCTGGTCGTTTCTCTAGTCGCTCCGGGCCATCGAGGGTCCGAACCTCCGGGCTGGGAGGCTCGGCTAGCCCGATCCCGGCTAGCCTCAGCGAGCCGCGGACGGAGACTCTCGGGGCGGCTCCGTAGCTCGGTTTCCGTCTTTCACCCGCTCCCGGTTTGGCCCAGCGGGATTCAACAGCGGGGGCCGGGTAGGGTCTTCTCCGGGGGGGTCCACGGAGCTCAGGCCGCGGTCGGCGGGGAAAAACAGCGGAGAGCCGAGCAGGAAGTCCGGCAGTCGCTCCAGTTGCATCGGGTACAGTGTGCCCCGAATGTTGTCTTGCAAGAGGCGACTTTCCCTTCTTCTCTCGCACAGAGGTCCGACTCGGATCACGTCAAAAAATGTATATATTCGAGTTAATTCAAGGGTTTCGAAAGGGGGATCTCTGGTGGGGATGTTGGTTAGGAAAGCAACCGATTTCTTGAAGTGGCCGCATCTTTACTCGCTTGTCTTTTTTTAAAGAGCCTCTGCAAACGCAAAGAAAGGCAAATTGCATTTTTTAAGCAGCAGCCCCTTCGTAAATGTGCACACCTCATATATTTTTGTCCATGCTCTTCGTCAAAAATGTTTATAGTTTCTTCGTTGGAGGCTGCAGATCAAACCCATACATACCTGGCTGTCTGAAATGAGGGCAAAGAAATACCAAATGCACGGGTGAAAGTTTTTCCAGAGAAAATCAACCAATCAAGATCAATATCCTTTTTGAACTTATTTTAAAATGTCAATAGAATCAATAAGGGTTGTTTAAAATATCGGAGTGAATTTCCTTCATTGCCGTGGCAAACTTGGGTATGTAGCATGCGAGTCGTCTCTCCGCCGAACTTCCCCGTCGCATGTTGATGACGTAGAATAGCTGCGACGCTCAGCACCGCTTGTTTTCAACACGCCATGGCGGCAGTGCAGCTGAGCGAGGCCGAGAAGGTTTACATCTTACACGGAATACGGGTGAGTTCCGGGACGATTCGCGGCTGGCCGTGGGTCGGGACGCCGGGACTAACATATCCGCGTCGGTTGCCGTCGCTAGGATGACCTGCGGGTGGACGGCCGGGGCTGTGAGGACTACAGACACATGGAGATAGAGACCGACGTGGTTTCCAACACGGACGGATCTGCCAAAGTCACGCTGGTAAAACGAAGAATAACCATGTATTATTATATAATGAATGCTATCATTCCTAATAAAATGTATATACTCTCACTTTCCGTATGTAACAGCCACCTTATCGTGGTATCTTCATGTCGACACCTGAGATGATCCATTGATCCTCCTGGTTGGTTTTTAAAGGCGCACCTGCATCATTGCATCATGGACCGGGGTCTTCTCCTCCCTTGCAGGGCCACACTGCGATCCTGGTCGGGGTCAAGGCGGAAATCGGAAAACCACGCCCCCTGGAGCCGGCTGAAGGCTACCTGGAGTTCTTCGTGGATTGGTGAGTGTCAGTCCAATCCAGATACCTGGAGGAAGGATGTCATGGATACACCACTAGAAATACACCAGTTATTATTCCAAAACCTGCCTGAAATGGAAAGCTGATTGTGCCTGAAATGGTGAGGAGCTTCAGGAAGTTCCTGTTTCCCCCCCCAAGAGTCATTCAACATTATGGGGTCCCAGTTTCTGCTTCGTTTCAAATTCTAAACCGACTGGTTTTTGCAATATCTATGAGTATTCATGGATACCGACACCATGTGTACGGCCAGGACCCCTTTGCCTTAGTTTACATAGAGGGGAGAAATCTCGGATGCTTTTGGACATAGCGTTATTCATTTATATTTGTGTCTGTTTTTTTTTTTTTTTTTTAATTGGATTCGCATATCTGTTGTTAATCTGCACGTTGTTTTGCAGAGATCGGCTTCTTTGCTGCATCACATCCTGGACTTGTTAAATATCTGTATCCCAAAAAATTCAATAAAAAACGGGGATGATAGAAAAATAAAAGTTGGCCTTTCTAATGATATGATCCCATAATAATAATATCCAAGTAAACCGTTGAAGTGCTTTGATCGACACGCCACAGGGGGGCAGTGTTGTGCCAACTGTTTCTTCTAAGCTGACAAGCACTTTGCAACTATGGAGTTTTGTTTGAGGACACATGGGTCATGAGTACATACTCAGAGTGTGTGTGTGTGTGTGTGTGTGTGTGTGTGTGTGTGTGTGTGTGTGTGTGTATGCACATGCCAGCCTTGCCCCTTTGCTTCTCACACTGAGCTGCTGCAGACCAACCCCTGTGCTTTCTCCTCCACCAGCTCGGCCAACGCCACCCCTGAGTTTGAAGGCCGAGGGGGCGAGGAGCTGGGGACGGAGCTGAGCAACACTCTCTACAGAGTCTTCAACAACAAGCACAGCGTGGACCTGAGGAGCCTCTGCATCCTGGAAAGGGAGCACTGCTGGGTTCTCTACGTGGACGTTCTGGTGAGGCACGCGTTCAGCCCGGAATTACCTTCTGTCAGCCTGTGATTTAAACCCCTCGCGCCGACGTGTCCTCGCAGCTGCTCCAGTGCGACGGGAACCTCTACGACGCCATGTCGGTCGCCATCAAGGCCGCGCTCTTCAGCACCAAGTGAGTTCCGAACGACACGTATTTGCGCCGGATGTGAAGAACTTGTGGAGTCACCCGGTCGCCCGTCAACAGAATTCCCAAAGTGCACATATCTGCCGACGAGGAGGGCGGGAAGGAAATCGAGCTCTCGGACGACCCCTACGACTGCATGAGACTGGATGTGGAAAACGTGCCTTGCATCGTGACGCTGTGCAAGGTGAGGTACCCGCGATGCGAGGGGAGGGAGGGGCCCGGTCATTCCTCCCCGCTCTGACGTCCGCTGTCTCCGGGCAGGTGGGCCACAGACACGTGGTGGACGCCACCCTGCAGGAGAAGGCCTGCTCCGTGGCCAGCCTCATCATCTCCGTCACACACAAGGGCACCGTGACCTGCGTGAGGAAGGTGGGAGGGGGAAGCCTGGACCCCGAGAGCATCTTTGAGATGACAGAGGTGAGCGGGACTCGTCTAATCCTCGGCGCACCTGGAAATTCATTAATTTACCCGCTGTAACTGCGTCTCCTCCAGGCGGGGAAGCGCGTGGGCAAAGCTCTCCACGCGCCGCTCGTGCAGCTGCTGAAGCAGGAGGAGGCTCTGGGGAGAAAACGGCAGAAGGTGGGCTTCCTGGGTTAGCCGACGCTGCGCTGCACTTTTCACTTTTTCTAATAAAAACCATGAAACGCCCTCGGGTACGTCTTCTTGTGTTTCTCATCTCGAGATTGACATTTGCAGATGAAACTTGGACTATCCGTGTTGATCATCAGAAACAGGATCGGAGGCCATAACCAGTGTGTTTGTATTTTGTCCACTTCGTTTAAACCGTCAAAGCTTGGTTTCATAAGAAAGAACAAAACCAAACACAGTGTTGATCTGTTGTCTGTGTCACTGTGGGAAACCAAAAGATCTGCTTTCTATTTCACTTAGGAATTTAGATAAAAGTACGAAGAGCGAACAACAAACGAATGGCTTTTAAACATTTCCGGATTGTCGATTGTTTTCATCCCTCCTTCCGTCGATGGTTTCACCAAAAGCTTCCCAAATCCCGAGCTTTACCGCCCTGTACTTCTAAAGCTTTACAAGTTTTGCTTTTCTGCTGCACGCTAAAGACTGCCGGGAGGGCGAAACCGCCGAAGAAAAACCCAAGGCAGCGTCTTTTTGTCCTTGCCACGTGTCAGCGCAGGATGGAGCCGAGGTCCGACAGGAAGCCCAGATGGGACTGGACCCCGTCCAGCGGAGAGCAGATGTCTCCAAAACAAACTCCTATTTATGGCCTGTGCTCTGGCTGCACAGCTCGAACCTTCTAGAGCTTCCAGAAGGAATAACTGGTTAAGCGTCGGTCCAAACGGTGAGAGGAGAATTTCACGGCCGGGGGAGACGAAACATTTCCCGATATCTACACGGCGCCCTCTGGAGCGCAGTCCTGCAACGCTGACAGATCTCCTGCTAACGCTTCCAGCTGGAGGACCTGAGCGGCTTTTGGCCGGGGTGGAAGAACCGAACTTTTTTTTTTTTTTCCATCCTTTTAAGTACTAAACGGTAAAGGAGAAAAAAAAAAAAAGTTTGTTCAGACCTTTACGCAACAGAGGAGTCGGTGTTGGGTTGCTGTTGTGTCCTGCGGAAAGCTGCACGTGGCTGGATCGCACCGTCTGGTTCTGCTCGCCAGTCTCCACCTGCTTTCCAGGCCCGCATCTGGCTGCCAGTCGCCCTCCATGTGAAGACCACGCCAGATGTGGCACACACACACACACACATTTACACTCTAAGGCCAGATTGTTCTTCCTGAGAACGGCAGTTTGGACCGAGGTCTCTTTTTTTTTTTTTTTTTTTTTTTTTCCCTGTTCGGAGAGTTGAGAGGGAGTGCGTGGGACGGAGGGAGGGGAAGCGGACGGATAAATTGCGAGCGTCCGCATCGGAGCCGCCGCATTCGAAAGGTGACATAATGGAGTGCAGAGGTGTCTGTGTGCTTCTGGGAGTACTGATGCTGGTGAGCTGCTCCTATCAGCAGACACCCGTGAGGAAGAAGGCGGCAAGAAAAGGTAGAGGGCAAAAAACATCTTAATCTTTGCACGATTGAATCCTTTTCATTGCATGTTCCTCTTTCAAACCAAAGCCTGATGTCAAATGTTTGCCTTTTGCTGTGATCGGAATCAGATTCGACAAAGGATGCGGCCCTGGAGGAACTGCAGAAGCAGGTCAATGACATTGTCCAGGAGCTGAACCTGCTGAAGGAACAACAGGCCCTGCAGTTAGGTAAAGGAGGAGCTAGAGCTCTGTCTGTGTTTGTAATCAGCAGATGAATAGAATTCTTGAGAGAAGACGAGCTTCTCCAAAGGTGCCGCCTTGCAGGATTTGATTTATGGCAATTACGTACTGCCATTTGGTCCGATAAATCCAGGAAGGTTCAAGATAGCCATGTCTGTGCCCGAGACTGGCCTCTTTCCAGCCTCAAGCGTTAACGGGCCTTCGAATTTGATGAAAATTTGTTTTGTTTTTTGCATAATAAAAGAATGCACAGAGCGCTGCTCGTTCAGAGGCAACAAACGCGGAGTGATCCGCGGCAGGATCATCCGCCTGCGGGTTTGTATCTGCAAAACACGTGGCCGGTTGTGCGGAGTTCAAAACGGTTTCCGATGATTCGCGCATCTGAAAAAGGTCCAGGTTAGGAGCGGATTGCTTTTTCCTTAAACCGCGGGGTCTGCGCTCTCGTTTACGTCCCCCCTTCGAACCAGATCTGCAGCGATTTCCTCCAAATAAATCCTAAAAATGGCTTCCTTCAATGACCCGGCCTTCCTGTTTCCCTCCCAGTCTGTCTAAAAGGCATAAAGATCCACGGGAAATGTTTCCTGGCCGACCCGGCGAGGAAGCGCTTCCACACGGCCAGCGAGGACTGCAACTCCCTGGGCGGCGTCCTCGGCGTCCCCGCGTCCGGCGACGAGAACGACCAGCTCAGGGAATACATCCGCCAGAGCATCGGGCCGGACGCGCAGGTGTGGCTGGGCGTCCACGACATGCAGACGGAAGGCAGCTGGATAGACCAGACGGGCTCCGGCATCACGTTCAAAAACTGGGACTCCTCCAACGTCCGGTCTCCCGAGCCCAACGGCGGCCAGGGCCAGAATTGCGCGATGCTGTCCGTGGTCTCCCGGGGGAAGTGGTTCGACCAGGACTGCCGCGAGGAGAAGCCGTCCGTCTGCCAGTTCAACATCGTCTGATCGCGTCCGATCTCCCTCCTCATAGACTGTTCCAGCTGCTTCTCGCCTGTGTTTCTGCTGCAAAGCCACCTTGTCCGCTATCCCAGAGGGGATTGGCGGAGCCCGGCGGTTCTTCTAGCTCCGTCGCCTCGAGGTCACAGAATTCACTTCAAAACGCCGGTGTTGGATTCCTACTCGAAAAGCGATGACAGTAAGTGAGTGACCGAGGGACATCGCCGCTCCCAAAAGCACATTTTCAAGATTCACCTCACAAAATATGAACTCAATTCAGTTCCCCGAGCCCTGGTATCTCTGCGGTATAAGCGTCTCCTTTAAAAACCCGCCGGCATCCAAGTCCTGTGGGTGTCTGGATGAGATCCACCGGTCCGGACACCTCCTCACCTCCTCCCGAGAACCGGGTTTGGCGTCCTCCTGCAGAGATCTCCACGGGAGATCCGGTTTCTGCCCGGCTCAATCTGATCTGGGAAGCGGTCCAGTAAAATCTAAATTGGATATTTTTTCAAACCACCCTCCTTGTTGATAGAAAAATAGCCCATTGGTTTTCTTCTGACTAGGCGGCATTTCAGTTTGCTACTCTTGTAGTCTCCAGTTTCTAGCCTGATGTAACCTGACAAACTGCTAAAGGGCCCGAATAAACTCTTAAAAACCGTCTGGTCTCTGTGTGGTCATTTCTCTGAGAGTCGGAGTAAGATAATAAAAATCGATTTCAAGCCGAAAAGCAAACCGTGCTGCTGGAGAAATGTGTGAACAATCCTCCCACGCCCTCCACAAACATGTTTTTCACAGGCTGGGCCGCCTCGCTGGAAAATATTCTCATCCGGAATTTTTAAAATTAAAAAAAAAAAAAAAAAAAAAAAAAAAAAAAAAGGGTTTTAAGCAGACGGGAAGAAAAGCACTGGGTTACGGCGGCGACCTCAGGCAGAAAATCCCTCCATTCTCTCCAATTTATTACCAAAAAGAAAAAAAGAGGTGTATTTACAAGCGGAGTACAAACCAATTGATTTTTTTTTTTTTAAAAAAGGGGGGGGGGCACAAAGACTAAAAACCCAAGTTCCTCTCTTTCGAGGTTTCCTGCTTCGAAGTCCATTCTTCGCTGGCAGAATTAAAAAAAAAAAAAAAAAACAAGTCGCACACTAAAGAGGGAATCTCACAGCGTCTCCTCTGGAAGCTTCCAGAAGATGCTCTGCTGCTCGGAGACAAGAAGGATTCCGGGTTCTCTGAGCGGAACGGAGCTAAAGCTCGGAGCTAAAACGGCGAATGTTGAGCGTGAATACGTGAATACCGGGATTAAACCGGGGGCTGCGGCTCCAGGTCGACGCCAGAGAGGCGGATGGTGTTTATGTCCCCGGTGTTCTTGAACGTGTAGAGCTCGTTGTCCACCATCCGGCGGTCCTGGAAGCCCAGGCTGTCCTGCCGGTCGATGGGCGTGCGCGGGCGCGACGGGATGAACGTCTCCGACGGGTCCAGGAAGCCGTTGAACCGTTCCGGCTCCGGTTCGGTCTCCGGCTCCTTGATGACGGGCACCTCCCCGTTGGTGGGACCCGTGAAGGTGTGGTAGGAGTCCACCGGGGCGCCGCCGAAGGTGTCCTCCATGCTGTCGGCGTAGCCGGAGCTGCCCAGCAGGTGGCCGTACACCATCGTTTCGTCTATGGAGGCGTAAACGTGGGACTCGTTCTCAGAGCGGCTTTTGGCGAAGTACCTGTCGCCCGGCGTGAAGACGTTGCTTTTGCCGATGTAGATGGACGACTCGGTGTTCATGCTTCGCTGCTTCTTCTTCCTGTGTGAGAACACCAGAGCGGTCAAACTAACTGCATGAGGGGAAACTTTAAAATAATTTAATTTTTGGTTGACTTTCACGCCCGTGGAGCTCTGGTATTGTATGAGGAAGTCTGGAGTGGCAGAGAAGTATGTTAGACTGGTGCAGGACATGTATGCTAGCTGTGAGACACTGGTACGGTGTGCTGTAGGGGTAACAGAGAAGTTCAAGGTGGAGGTGGGACTCCATCAGGGATCAGCTCTGAGCCCCTTCTTGTTCGCAATGGTGATGGACAGGCTGACAGATGAGGTTAGACGGGAATCCCCATGGACCGTGATGTTTGCGGATGACATTGTGATCTGTAGCGAGAGCAGACAACAGGTAGAGGAAAATCTAGAGAGGTGGAGGTATGCTCTGGAAAGGAGAGGAATGAAAGTTAGTCGCAGCAAGACAGAATATATGTGTGTGAACGAGAGGAACTCAGGTGGAGCGGTGAGGCTACAGGGAGTGGAGATCAAGAAGCTGGAGGATTTCAGGTACTTAGGGTCAACAGTCCAGAGCAACGGAGAGAGCGGAAAAGAGGTGAGGAGACGGATCCAAGCAGGTTGGAATGGGTGGAGAAAAGTGTCAGGGGTACCAAGAGATAGAAGAACATCAGCCAGAATAAAAGGAAAGGTGTACAAGACAGTGGTGAGACCAGAGATGATGTTTGGACTAGAAACTGTTCCAATGACCAAAAGACAGCAGGCAGAACTAGAGGTTGCAGAGATGAAGATGTTGAGGTTCTCTTTGGGAGTGACCAGGATGGAGAGGATCAGGAATGAGTCCATCAGAGGGACGGCACATGTTCGATGTTTTGGAGAGAAGGTCAGAGAAGCCAGACTAAGATGGTTGGATCATGGACAGAGGAGGGATAGAGAATATATTGGTAGACGGATGCTGGAATTGGAGCTGCCAGGCAGGAGGTCTGGAGGAAGACCAAAGAGAAGATTTATGGATGTAGTGAGAGAAGATGTGAAGGTAGTTGGTGTGAGAGAGGAAGATCCAGAGAATAGGATTAGATGGAGAAAGTTGACTCGCTGTGGCGACACCTGACGGGAAAAGCTGAAAGAACAAGAAGTGTTTAAGCTTTTAAAAACGGCGCGTACGGTTTGCCGTTCGCACTATGGGAGTACTCACTTTGTTACGTAACACACGGCGCCCAACACAACCAGCAAGACCAGCAGGAACGCCGCCAACCCCAGGAGGATGGCGAGGAGGTCTGGGGAGGAGAAGCACCACAACCCGCTTTAGTAATTCACGCTGGGAGCTGCGCGCTCGCCGGCGAAGCCTCTTACTGATCTTCTTCTGCAGAACGATTTCGGCCATCGCCCCGAACTTTCCCTCCTCCGGGACGCAGTTGGACATGTTGAGGTAGAAGCTCTGAAACACAGAGACGTCCTCCACGCTCTCGTCCTCCCGACGGCTGAGTATCTCCTCCTCGCCCTGCAGCGCCCTCACCGTGATGGCGGTGTGGCGGTCTTTACATTTGGGCTGGCTGACGTTCATGAACCGCACGTCTGCCCGGTACTGGCCGGGCAGAGCCACGATCCAGGAGACGGTGGACGCGGGTTTCATGCCTTCGGGCCAGTTGGGGGTGGCCAGCAGGGCCGGGGAGGACATCTGAGGGTGGACTCTGTAAATAATGGTCTCTGGAAAAAGAACAGAACCAAAGCGGTCTCAGTCTGGTCACCGGCACCCCCCAGTGGATCTGGAGAGTAAAAAGTGACAGAACTTTGTAACTCCTCTGATTCATCTGCCTCCGGCCTCCCCGCAAACCTGCTAAAAATGCGGTTTTACTTGTTTCGTGAAAGGCCTGCTAACCGTCACCAGGGCTGATCGTTTGCATTTTCGCAGTCGACCCGTGAAAGCAAGCGTTTCCTTTTCCCCGCAACAGCGGGAGCTGGAATTACAGCGCGTATTATTTCATCGGACCGAGCGAAACGAAAGCTTTTTTGTTCATATTATCATTTCGGTGTCACATGCAAATATGCCAGATTGTAGCCGCGGGCTGACGTTATAAACGAGAAGACAAACAAGGAAGACTATTAGTCGTCTGTTCGTTCATTCGTTCTTATCTCAGCACCTGCTTCCGTGTGCGAACGCTTTCTCCGATTCCAAAAGAGCAAAATCCAAAAAACTGGAGGTTTTGTGAAAGGGACGCCGGTCTGACGGCCGGCTCATCTCCGCCTCCACAGATGCAGAACGTTCTTGCAGAATGTATTTATTGAAGGTGTTTTTAAAACCGGATTCAAGGAAATGACCAGCGAGCGAGGAGGTACGGACGCCTGTCTGTCCAAAAACAGCCTCATTTGTTTTAATTTGTGTTTTTAACACGACTCCGCGGATAAGAGTCGAAGCCGACTCAGGCATAATCTGAAGCTGAAGTTCGTCTCGGTCAAACATCTGGACGGTTTAGGGTCTCCTCAGGCATCTTACCGACGATCTCCTCGCTGAAGGTGACGTTGAGAAAAGGCCTCCGGGTCTTGCTTAAGTTGGGGGGCGTCACCCTGATGGAGATGTTGGCGTGCACCTGGACCTTCTGGAGGAACCCGCCGGAGCAGAAGATCCCGAAGGAGGAGCCGTCGGTCTCGGCTAAATGCACGGCGGCAGTTGCGTTGCACTCCTGGCCGGGCAGCGACTGACGGAGGCCCCCGGACGGAGACGCCAGGTTAACGGTGGTGTCCTGGGGGATGCGGAGGTGCCAGGCGAAGCTGCCGAGGGGCATCGGCAGGCAGGAGTCCAGCTTAGGGACGGCGAGGAGAGTCCCGGAGCAGGAAGCCAGATCCTTGCACTCTGTTCGATAAAAAAAAGCAGCTAAAAGCAGCCGCGGAGTCGGACGCGTCGAGTTTAAAAGCAAAACCTTACCGATGACTTTGCTCGCCGCCAGTCGCACGTCCTCGACGGGACAGTCGAGGAAGGAGAGCTTGGCTTTTCCCCCGGCGGGTACCCGGATCTCCTCCACCAGCTTGGAGTCCAGCCTCATCTCACAGTAGGGGTCGGAGCCCACTTTGTCCAGCTGGAGCGAGACGTCCTGAAGCTTGCTCAGGTCCACCGTGCACAGGACTGAGGGAGGAGACCGTCAATAATTTATACACTTTCAGACTGTGTCGATTTCAGTGCCGGAGAACAAGAACAACCGAAACACATAAAAATGGGTCCCCGTACATAAAAACAGAAAATCTACAAGTAGATCCGGAATAGTAAAATTGAGACAACTGATGATGAATACCATCATTTCCGGACTGATTTATGGATTTATTTGGGGGCGCTGACAAGTTTCACGCCGCCAAAACATTTCGCCTCGTCACATCGGACCAAATAAATGAGCGGGAAATTCTGAGGCCGTTCAATTCCGACGCCAAAACGACGACTTTAACGGTTTTAGTGCGCAGGAGGACGACAAAGATAGCCATCAGTTGGATTAGGACGAAACAAGGATAGAAAATGGATGGACTTTTCCTTGTGGTATTTATTATTAATCTTTTCACCAGCCGTGTTACAGGCGCTTTCATTAAAAGTTTGGAAAAAAAAATGTTTGTGTGAATACAACCCGGACACCTGCGGCTTATATATTTACACACATATTTATTTTGTTATTTCTAGCCGGTGCAGCTTATATTCAGGTGCGCTCAATAGTCCGGAAAATACACTACTTTTGCTGTTTTGCGGTTACTTCTTATTACATTTCCACGGAGTTCGATTATTTGAAATATCACCAAAATAGTCTGTCGTTTATCGGGGGTGGAGCCACGACAAACAAAAATCCAAAGTTGCGACAATTTTTTTTTTTTTTTTTTTTTTTTTTTTTCATAAATATTTTATATAACGTTTAACTTTTCTCATCCTTTTATATCTTCCTCTTGAAAACAGTGACAGTACGAGTAGCGACCTCAGGTAAGATGTGCAAGGAGATGCTGAGCCAATCAGATCCCGGAATGCTGAACAACTCACTCTGGTTGGTCGCCACCCTTGAAAAATGCTTATTTTACCATAAAAATAATATAATAATGAAAATATAAAACTATGTGTGGTGTATATATAGTGGGAAATCTGCAATATTTAACATTAGATATGTAAAGAGTAAAAAAAGTTGTCGCCTGTGGATCAAAGATTTGTTTCACTTCTCCGTTTGAATCGGTGAAAATAAAAGCAAACTGTTTTGTAATTATGCAAAACGCCGCACCCCATAATCTGTTACTGGAGAACCTCCAAAGCAGCTTTGACGAAGGGCTGTTTTTAATCAAATATCAGCCGGGTCTTTTAACGGATCGTAACGGGAAGCCGACCCTCCTCCCACGTTTATCAATAAATAAATATCGGCGAATGATCATGTGACCGTGGGCGCCTACCTGGATGGCCGCTTCTCATCACGGAGACGCTGAACTTCAACGCCAGCCCCTGCAGCGTCACGTTGGTGGCGCAGTTCAGCAGAGTCATCTTGAAGTTCCCCTGCTGATGCTGCAGCTGAGCGCCGGTCAGCGGCAGGTCCACCTCCCCCTTATTCTCCGGTTTGTACTTCAGCGTCACCTCGCCGGCGAGGCACTCCGGCGCCGTGTGCTCGTGGAAACGCAGCGAGTAGTTGTGCATTCCCGGCACGGAGAAGTTCCAGACCATCTGCTGCTCATCGGGGAAACCGGCGGGATAGTTGGGAGTGATGAATTGGGTGTCGGATACGCCGCGCGGTAGGCTGACCTTCATGGTGGCCATCACTGAAAAGATGAAAAGGAGAGAGTATTATGGTCTGGAAGAGGAAACAGAAGATGTCAAACTCATTTAAGGGCCAAACCAGCGTCATGGTTGCCCTCAAAGGGCCACGTGTAACGGTAACAGTACAACTATAACTAAATGCATTTATTAAGACACTTTATAGTTTCACTGAGACACTTTATAGTTTATTTTTATTTCTAATTTTGCCTTTTTCTTTTTATTATTTATTACTGTTATTTTTTCTGCAACTCTGGCACAACAATTTCCTTCGGGATTAATAAAGTTGTTCTTATCTTATCTTATCTTATTACACGTTCAAATCCAAAATGACACGAACGCAGTCCCATCTTTCTTGAAACAGCCTTCCGTTCGCATTAACTTTTCTCTTTAGGGATCATCTATATTTCTCAATTCCACTTAAATGGCATCTAATGGCGGGATGCCATCACTTGGCGCGTAACATGGTCAGCATGAGTTATGGGGAAATGTAGTTTATGGTCAAATCACGCGTTTGACTTATTTATTTTAAGACAAATCAGAGCTTTTAAGACGCCTTTGGTTTGATTCGACTCGTTTAAAAATGGTCAGTAGCCTACGCTGCATCTGTGGCCCCACTCCATATTGAAAGGTGGTGGTTTCCAGCGGCTCGTCCCCTGGAACCTGCAGAGACACGAAGCCCCTGTAGTGCAGCAGGATGGAGGTCACAGGGCCGCCTTTGCACAGGGTGCTGATGGTCGTAGGACCTCCGCGCAGGTAGCTGCCGACGGTGAAGGTGTGCCCGTTCGGACAGGCCTCCCCGTTGGGGATCTGCTGCATCCCCGACTCCGGGAAGTCCAGCAGGACGACATTGCCGGACCCCACGCTCAGATACCAGGTGAAGGTCCGGTTGAAGTCTGGGAAGAGCGAGGACTGGAGCTGAGCCGTTTGACTGGCCTCGATATCTGGAACGCAGAGACGGGGAAAGACGCAGCTTCTGGATCATAAGGGTCGGCACAAATAACTCAAGAGATGTCAAGATATTCTGACATTAAATTGTGTTTACGTTGCTTAAAAACTCGACTATTGATGAAAGGTGATGTTTTTAGTACCGATGTCTCTGGTGATCATCACGGTGAACACGTCCTGAGGTCGAGGACAGGTGAACTCCACCGTCCGGTTTCCAGGGTCTTGAATTATGAGTTCTTTCACGTCACACTTCTGGAGGGGCGGCTCGCCCGTGCAAACGCTGCAGTCGGGCTCCTCCAGCGCCCTGCTGACAATGACGTTGGTCTTCTGGTCAGGGATCACGGACATCAGTCTGCCAGCTGAGGACAATCGAAGGACGTTATAGCAAGAATGACTGGTTTTCATTGTATTCTAATCCTGACATCTATGTTTGGTTGTGATGAACTAATGGATAAGGAATGCGGGATAAACTTCTGGCCTCGTCTCCTCTGTGAGTGACGAGCCGGGAAACACACCTTAAACTCCTGCCCTCGTTGATAATCGACAACAAGCAGGTTCATGAAAACCACCTCTGAAGATCAACTTCAGCGGGAACTCATATCCCGACGTTGACGAGAGCAGATTTGTGCGTTTATTCAATTGGTGCAGTTTTGCCGCAGGTGGACCCACCTCTCCGTGCTGCCGTGGCTCGGAACATGGTCTGGTCCAGCTCTTCTCCTCTGGGCACCTCCACGCTGACCACCGTATGTCTGAGCAGCTCCAGGTGCGTCAGCGTCCCGCCCCTGCAGTAGCTGCTGCTCTTCACCTGCCCGTTGCTCTTCGTGCTGCTCACCGAATACCGGTAGCCGTCCGGGCAGGTTTCCGACGCGGCTATCGGTTTTAGCCCGTCGAAGTCCAACGACAACACGGTCCTGTCCGGGACGGCAATACGCCACGTCAGAGATCTTTTAAAGTCCTTCAGAAGGTTGGGATCCACTTCTCCTGCGGCAGGCAAACAGGCGCTCTGGTTGCATTCTGGAAAATAAAAGCGGAAAAATGTCTGAGTATTGCGGTTATAAATCTTAAAACCGATCCCGACCCATCCTCACCGATGGCCTTTGTGATCTCCACGCCGTAGAAGTCTTGTGGTTTGAGGCAGCTGAAACGCAGCGCTCGGTCCTTGACGTCGGTCAGTTCGGCCCGCGTGGAGTCGCACGGCGGCGCCGAGGCCTCGCCGGCGCACACATTACACTCCGGCTCCGCCCCTTCCCTGCCGACGACCACCGTCGTGGATTTGTCCACGGTCACAACCACGGTTTTGCCCTCTGACCACAAATACACGGACGAACAATAATAACAATAAGCTCATCTCCGAAGCGCGTCATGTCGATTCTGTGTCTCGTCTTACGCAGAGGTCCGGCGGACGTCTGGAACAGCACGGATTGCACTTCCGTCTTCGGTGCGACTCGCAGGGATACGACGGCCCCGTTGAGCAGCTCCAGGTGGGTCACCGACCCGGACGGGCAGTACTGCGTCGGGGCCTTGGCGTCCATCTCTGACGCCGCCACCACATACTGGTAGCCGTCCTTGCACGGCGTGGACGTCTCCCTCAGCCCCTCGCCAAGGATGTTCAGACCCACCACCGTCTTCTCGGGCGCCGTCACCATCCAGGTGAAGATTCTGGTGAAGTCACTGAAGAGGGAGGGTTGCGTTTCCACCGTCGTCGGCGCGCAGGCGTCCTTTGTGCATTCTGATCGGAGGAGACGGACAGATGGGTGGACAGCGGAGCTCCGCGAGCGTTTGCGATGGAAAAAACAAAGGATGCACAAACGCAAGTCAATTTTTTCGCACTTTTTGAGCCGCGGTAGGAAAAGAGAAATAAATACGTGAACTAATACAGTGACTGAAAAGACCGGTTGTATTTTAGGAAACAACGCAACAGGAAGCTGACCGTATCTCCCGAGAGGGGAAGGGCAGCGAAGCCGCTGACTCACCGATGGTCCGGGTAACGTTGACCGTGAAGGCCTCTTCGGCCGGCCGGGAGCAGTTGAACAGGAGCCGGACTTCTGATCCGGGCGGCAGCGCGAGAGACGAGTCGCAGGAGGTCTCGGTCCGGTTCTTCCCGCCGACGGTGCACACGGAGCAGCGGTCCGACGGCAGCTCGGTGAACACCGTCACCGACGACACGTTGTCCAGCCGGACCGTCATCTGCAGGCATTCTGCGGGGGAGCGGATCGCAGGAAAGCGTAAATAAGTGGGTGATCGACGCCCCGGGCGCTAAAATTTGCTTCAGCACAGCCTTCTGCAGGGTTGGAATTTAGTAAAAAGAAAAGACCTTACAGGCTTTAGTCATGAAAAGAATTACTGCTTTATCAAATAAAGGTTTAGTGTGTGTTAAAGGCCGCGAAAAATGTCAATATGAGATATAAATATAGATTATAATGATATGAATCTGTGACCGGCAGCAGGCTGGATACAGGGAGCTTTTGAATTAGAACACAGAGAAGGAGGACGACCACAGACGTTCTTCTGTCCACGCTGAGAAGAGTTCACAAAGCTGCCTGTCCCTCAAGAATCAGCTCAGCGTGTCCGCTCAACCCTCACAGGAAGTGGCGGGGGGTCGGGGGGGGGGGGGGGGGGGTGGGAAGCAGCGGTCTGTTTTTAAAAAAGGGGGATTTCACTGGACTTGGTTGGAAAGGAGACCCTTCGGCCGAGTCGTGTCATTTCGGCGGCTAAACGCACACGTTTCCCCCTCCAGGACAATCGGCACGCCAACTCAAATACGGTCGGCCAACGCATCGATCGCCGAATATCACATGGCGTGTTTCGTTTATTAATTATTCACCATCTATACCGCGCATCCTGCAGTCGGGCTCGGCTCCAAGGACGACCGGAGCCACGATTCGAGATGAGTGACCGTTCACACGTCTGGACAGCTCAGGGTCTCCGATGAACTTCCTCGATGCGTTTGGACCGCGGGAGGAACCAAAGCGGCACCTTGTTAATGTGAGCTGGAAGCGCTAACCGCTGCGCCACCAGGTGTATTTTAAATACACATAACAGTAAATAGTACCGAACCTGACACAGATCTTTGGCTCGAAATGATTTTATTCATCTGATAAGTTGGATTGCGAGTACGGCCGTGCTAACCGGCGGAGCGTTAAAAAACAAATAAATGAACAGAAGATATTTGCTGACTGAGGCCGAGCGGGCGTGAGAACCCGGTGACCTTCGCTTCGTCTCATTTGGAACAGAATCGCTTTGACTGCGAGCCAGAGCACGAGTAAAGGGCAAATCCTTACTTCTAAAACACAAACTGACTGACGGAACGGCCAAAAGGGTGGCAGACGCTTCAGGTTTGTTCTCCAGAACCAGCCGGTCAGACGTCATCCACTCGCTAACTTTTAGACGTATAAACATGTTTGACGGATCTTTGAACGCGATCCACTGAACTCCAGAGGGAGAAAAATACACGAGGAGAAGAAATCCTTGAACGCTAGCGATAACAGCTCCGAAGATAAGAGCGTCGCGGGCTGTCAGATCATCTGTCAGGCTTCCCGGGCATCGGGGAGTCTTGGTGCTGAAAGCGGGCGTAGAAGAACAAGAAGAAGAACCAGAAATATTGTTCTGCTTTGTGGGGAGCGGCAAGGAGCCGGGCCCGGAGGACCTTCCCGCTTCGGAAACTCAAAGCTATTCTCTCCGGGTCCGGAATGAGGCCGCGGAGCCAACAAAACACAAACCAGAGAGGCTATATTGACATTTCCCTGCTCATCATACAGCGGAGGGGAGGGGCGGGAGGGGAAAATGAGATACAACTTAAACGGGGCGGCTGGAAAAATAAAAGAGCCGTCAGTTTCACATTGGAGCGGCAGATTGTTGGTCAATTATTAATGCAAGTGCCTCCAGGAAGCTCCATCTCAATCCCGCACAGTGAAGGTGTCAGTCTTCATGGAGATGTGGACCACACGGACCGGAGAACCACACCTTCTGCGTTTTAACGCGCTTTTTTCCTCTTTTTTTTTTTTTTTTAATCTAATCACGCACGGAGCATTCCCCGCACGACGCAGCCGGCGTCCATGATTGTTAGTGTCTCACCTGAAAGCTCCACGGTGGTCTGCCACGCCAGGAGGAGCAGCAGCAGCGCGCCTGCGCCGGAGCCGCGCCGCATGGTCCCGTGGATCCCGTGGATCCCGTGGATCCTCCTCCCTTCAGAGAACGACAACGGCGTTAAAGAGCATGGACGTGCGTCGAATCCACGGATGTGAGGGGCTGGCGTCTCACGACGCGACGCTCGACGGCTACTTCCGCCTCACCTGCGCGCAGCCGCGGCGCGGAGGGCGTGGGCGTGGGCGCGCAGGACTGGCTCACCTGTCCGGACCTGACGGGAGCGCGGGATCCGTTCGGTTCACGGGTGGAGAGGTTCCGGGCTCGGTAACTCCCGGGTCCGGTCGGGACTGCGCACGACGTCCTGCACAACGGGAGCACTATTTTAAAAAGCATTCAAACATGCCAGGGATTGTTGGCACCCCGCGTCTGCAAAATGATGGCGGGTGTGTGTGCGTGGGGAGGGTGTGTGTGTGTGTGTGTCATTATCTATCATTCCTGACGACGTGCGCGCGCGTGTCTGCGTGCTCGCGCGTGTGTGTGTGTGTGTGTGTGTCTGCTTACAAAGGTGCAGCAATTGGACGGTCGGGCATGAAAAAAGAAAATGTTTTTGCTTCTTCTTCTTTTTTAAAAATGGGGAAATAATCACACATGTTTGACATGTTTGTTCAATGGTCGATGCGGACTGGGACTAATAATCCGCCCCTCAGATATTCCCACCTGTCACCACACGCAGGCATTCCTCAACAGAAATTTAGCTGAGGGCAAAACTGCTGATCTCACACACACACAAACACACACACACACACACACACACACATTGGGCTTTCCAGCTGCGGTTGTTATGCTCATGTATCTTTAATCCAGCCCAATCCAAAGCACACACTTAATCCCAAAGTCTGATTGCGCTCACGGTTTTGCAAGGGTTTGGTTTTCCAGTCACTGTAATTCACACATTGATGTGACGCTGAGTGTGTTTTTGGAGGAACCGGTCTGGCAGCATGCAGTGTGTGTATGTGTGTGTGTGTGTGTGTGTGTGTGTCCAAACAAGGGTCCTCAGTGGGGTCGAGGCAGCTGTCAGACCCACCCCTCCCTTTCTTACCACCCTACTGTAAAAACCAGGATGAACAAACGCATGCTGTTGAGGCCCAACAGTCCCCAACATTCACGGAGCAACGTTCCAGTTTCTCCTCTAAACTCCATATTAATAAACTCCTCGCGAGTCGCTCGGCTGTCGCTGTTGCGCTGAAGCGACGGAAAATGGGAACTCTTGAAAGCGAGAACATCCCAGAGGGCGGTGTGTGAATTGTTGAGGCAACTGTGATATGTGACTGACATGGGTGGGTCCCGATGTGGGTCAAAAGTTAAGGTGGAGGCCTGAAAGCGTCCGCGGGAGGGCAGCAGGAATCGGGAGGAATCGGACAAGTAAGACGCGTTTGGCTTTTTCTGCCGCACCTTCACAGCAAACCACGCTGAACCTGCGCCCGAGGGGTTTTGCGCAAGAAGGAGGGATGTTATTTATGCCGCCCTTTTGTCTAAAGACTTTGAAAAGATTTGTCGAAGTCTATTATTAAACACCAGCTCACATCTAAAGACTGTTTTTTTAGAGTTTTAAGTCCCAACCTAGTCTGACGTTTTACAAAGACTGTGGATCTGACATCTAACGACTGTTAAAAGATTTGGAAAAGACTTGTAAAAAACTATTATGGAACACCAGCTCACATCTAAAGACTGGTTTTTAGACTTTTAAGTCCCCAACCTAGTCTAAGATTTTACAAAGACTGTGGATCTGACATCTAAAGACTTAAAAGATTTGGAAAAGACTCGTAAAAAACTATTATCTAACGCCAGCTCACATCTAAAGACGTTTTTAGATGTAAGATCCACAGCCTTTGTAAAATCTCAGAATAGGCTGAGAATCTATTAAGACTCAAAAGATTTGGAAAAGACTCGTGGGAAACTACGACTACATTTCTCAGCTGTTTTTTTTTGCAATGCCTTCCCCGGGTATCTGCAGAGCTTCACATACAAATACCGTCTCTGCCACCAACAGATCTCTAGTGATTGTTGGTCTACCAGGTTTCCAGTTTCATGTTTTGTTGGAGCTCATCCATTGGCTGTTGATTGTGTTTCGTCACCGTAAAAACTGAAAGACTTGAGATAATATCAAACACCTTCATAGCGTGGTAAACCCAAGACTAGACAAAGACCGAGCTACGACTGTAAGATTACCAGCTCACACAGAACAACCAAAATGGCGACAGCACACCGCCACTCCAAGACGACTCTTAAGGTTTCCTTCTTAATTCGGTTTTGAGTCTGAGACTGCGAAAATGGTGTAAGCCCAGCATTAGGCAACAAGATGTTATACTGGAGCCATCTCAGGATCTGCTCTGACACAAAGAACAGCCTAGTCATTATCAACCAATTTAATGTTTTAGTTTGGATCTTCTATCTATATCAACAAATGCTGGTTTCCATACATGCGTGTTGTTAAATGTATTGACCATCATTTCCGGACTATAAACCGCTACGTTTTTCCCACGCTTTAAACACTGCGGCTCAAACAAAGATGCAGCTAATTTATGGACTTCACGCCGCCAAACCATTTCGCCTCGTCACATCGGACCGATGAAACGACCCTGAAATTCTGAGGCCGTTCAATTCCGACACCAAAGAAGACGACTTTGACGGTTTTAGTGCGCAGAAGGAAGACCAAGATAGCGATCAGTTGGAGTAGGACAAAGCGGGGATAGAAAATAGATGGACTTTTCCTTGTGTTATTTATTATTAACCTTTTTCATCAGCTTTGTGACAGACTGTTTGGGAAAAAAAGCATTTCCAGTATGTATTAGTGGATGTTAACACTATGTATTTGATTAAAAGTTGAAAAAAAAAATGTTTCTGTGTAAATATCTTGTTACAACATGGACACCTGCAGCTTATAGACAAGTATACATATACATATATATATATATATTTAGTTACTTTTAGCTGGTGCAGCTTATATTCAGGTGTGCTCAATAGTCCGGAAAGTACGGTAGATATATACATATGAATAATAAAGCTCTTTAAAACTTAGTTGATCATTAATAAATCGTGGTTATTGTGTTCCCAAACCAGCTCTTGTCTGAATGAACGACGATTGGGAGGTTTCTCTGAGAAAAGATGGACGGTACGTCAACTAACGCTGCAAATATTTCAGATAAAAGTAACAGAAAACACTAAAAAAGGTTGTTAAAGATTGAAACACAAACAGCTCAATTTTAAAATATAACAACAAACACCAACGTTCTACCTCGCCGTGCCCACATAGCCAAACTTTACTGTTTATATGTAAATAACTCACTGTTGTTTCTTCTGCATGTTTGTTTTCTTTTTGGTTTGTGAAAGGCAACTGGCAACAGACGCATTTGTTTTCCAAAATAAATGCCAAACAGAAAAGGGAAGCAATGAAATCCTCTCCTATTTTTAAGCAGAACAAACATCAAATATAGTAGAACAATTATTTTGACCAGCAAACAGCAAATATTTTCAGACAGGGTCGCCCGGTTTACAATAACGACCTCAATGATTTTTCTCATGTGACATTTTTCACTTCTGCTTTGATTTTTTTCTTTTACTTTTACATGCAATTAATGGTTTACCCGATGTTTTGATAAAAAACTGAAATAGGAGACTTATTCACCAGCCGCTGCTGCCCAGTCATGGATGAGATCACGGGTCGATCCAATTTGAAAGGAAGCTACGAAGTGCCTTTTATATATGATTACAGAAAAAGGCTCTTATGTTTCTTTATGGCCAAATATAAAGCAGGAAGAAGCTCACATCCCAGACGCAGCTGAAAACCATCACCAGGGTTTTGAGGTTTAATCAGTGTGTTATATTCTGACAGATACATTTTCTTAATTTTACCAGCGAAAAAAAAACAAAACGAAAAAAAAAAAAAACAATCTCAGATTCATGGCGGACTTTGACATTCGTGCATTAGATACCCATTTGCACATAAAATACCGTATATATGCAGCCCACCGCTCAGGGTTCAGCAGACCGATCGCCCTCACAGAGATCATAAGCCCCGAAAGCCGCAGCTCCCCTTACAGCTGTCTGCACATGTACATAAATTTAAACCACAGGCAGCCGTTACGCCGGCTCCTTCACCAAAGACACACTCGGGAAGGCCAGAGATGGACACCAGTGGGGATTCCAACCTTTACTTTGGTAAGAAGGTCACACCGATTATTTACCTTCCAACTAAATTTTCAGTGTCCTTCGACTCCAGAACTACTGGGTTAACTGATAAGGGGCAAGTGTGTGTGTGTGTGTGTGCCCTCCAGGAGTGTCTCCAAGTTACACGGTGACCTCTAGAAGTTGTTTCTTCAGGAAAGTGTGTGAAATGCAGCGAGGAGGTCTGCGGCAGAGCCTGCCGAGCGATGGGGCAGCTGTTTCACGACACGTGTTTCACCTGCAGCGTTTGCAGTGAGTTCCTGTGGAATTGCAATATCCTGCGTGGTGTTTCTTTGATTTGTCGTGAACTGACTCCATGTAATGGTCAAAGCCTTCTATTGTAACCAGGGGCGTCTGATGTTGGGTTTATGAGCTATGAAGACAGTTTTTGTTTCTTAATTTTCTGGCCCCAACTCCCAAAATAAAAGCACCAGGGACTCATGACCTCCCCGCTATCCCTGGAAGTCGTGGGAGCTACAAATGTCACATGTGCGGGAACTCACAAATAGACGGAGCCAAAATTTATATTAAAACTATTTTTATCGTAAATACTTCTCATGTCGGTGACAGCAAAGAATGTCTATTTTTATTTATGTTGCTGAATTTCAAGGGAATGACTTTCTTATACTATGTGAAGTGAATTTTAAAGTGAATCTTTTCTTGCAGTATTATGGCTAATCATGAAAGCGCTACACTTGTGAACTGCTAGGCGGCTTTGCGACATTTTATCATTTATAGATAGGTTATTGCTATATTCTACATGATATATTTCATTTTTCAAGATCATCTATTGTTCATATGTTATCTGTGTCTCATTCAGGCAAAAAGCTTAATGGCAAGCCGTTCTACACGGTGTCCGGGAGTCTCTATTGTGAAGATGATTTTTTGGTGGGTAAATGTGTTTTTTTGTATGCATCCTGATAAAATGTTTTTAGTCGTCTGTTCCGCACATAACTGTATGGTTGTGGGATTTCATGCAGTTCTCAGGAGTCCATCCATCACCTGAACATTGTTACAGCTGCGGGGCTCTAATCGAGGACATGGTGAGGTGTGCGTTTATGTTTGCGTGTTGTGTGTCACGGTGTTTACGGGAGAAATGTGTGCGCTGTCAGGTCCTGCAGGCCCGAGGGAAAACCTACCACCCGTCCTGTTTCCGCTGTGTCGTCTGCAAACAGAGCCTGGAGGGTCTGCCCTTCACTGTGGACTCGGACGAGGTTTACTGCGTCAGCGACTATCACAGGTGAATTTCCCGGATCACCTCCGCAGCTGCAACAATGGACCAAAACCCCTTATTAACACCCTAGCCAACAGGATCAACTCAATCCTGCCAGACAGGCGATGCATAAGATAACACACCCTTCATTGTTGACTCCCCACAATTGTCTTTTTGATGAAGCTTCTCTGTTTCAGGGTCCGGGCTCCTCAGTGTGCCGCTTGCCTGAAGCCCATATTGCCAACTGAGGTGTGTATGAGGTATTGATAATGCAAATGATTATATTTATAACCAACCACAGTCATCCTGATCTCACTTTTATTTTTTCACTTATTTAATGCCCGTTACATGTTGTCTGTTAAGCACGATCGACCAAAGCAAATTCCTTGTCGTTGCAAAATTACAGTTTGCCTGCCTGTATTATTTCAGGGGTGTACAGAGACAATTCGTGTGGAGTCATTTGACAGAAGTTACCACGTGGAGTGCTTTGGAAGTGACGTTCACTTAATTTGAAGAAGGAGACAAAGAGGAGTGGAATTTTTGTCCCAGTTTCGGTGTACCAAGCCTCTCTCTGTCACTCTCATTCTCTTTTTTTTTTAAATGATATCCTTTTTTCTTATATGAAACGATTAGACCTTGCCAAAATTGTATGTTTTGTAATAAAGTCACTCCAAAGATATTTTTGCCATGGTATGTATCATGTCATTTATCATGTCAGGATTTTCCTGTTGATCAAAACAAATTCTAAATAAAATAATTATAATAATAATAATAATAATAGGTGCAGAAAGCACTGGTGTCAGTGGCCAGTTGTTGCTCAGCAGCGCCATCTCGTGTCAAAAACCGGTATTGTCACAAACTCCCGTACCGGAAGAAACCGAATGGAAGTTGCCAAATGAAGGTAAAGCCCTGATTGAAATGGCGTCAGTCACGGTCCGTGGCTGGGTTCTGTGCACCATATCCCTGCTTAACTTTGCATTCGTTTTCGTATCTGGCGCGGACTTTGTGCGGTTTATATCATTCCGCGCAATCTACCACAACATCACCGGGGAAACGGCACTCTGTCAAGGTAAATAACAGCAACTGGTAGTGATTTATTCGGGGGGGTGACAATTATCCCTCAAGTTACCGTAAGTATTGAACACACTTTTTGCAGCATGGTGAGGCATGGTATGGGTCATTATGGAAGTCCTATTGGACTAAATTTTAAGTGTCATAGGCAGATGCGTTTGTACAAATCTACTTCTTCTTTCGGCTTTTCCCGTTAGGGGTCGCCACAGCGAGTCAACTTTCTCCATCTAACCCTAAGATACGTTTGTACAAATACGTTTGCAATCTGGCAGTGATCATCGCCCGGCTAGCTCAGTCGGTAGAGCATGAGACTCTTAATCTCAGGGTCGTGGGTTCGAGCCCCACGTTGGGCGGACAAACTTTTTCTTAAATTCAACTACATACAACCGCGATATCTGCATTTATCGCATTTAGTCCACCCAGATCCTGCCCGTGTACATTACTGAGAACATCAACATTGATACTATATCTCTCAACATTTGGCCTTGGATACAGCACGTCAAGTGCCGCAGCCACTTCAACCTGTGTTAGGATTTTTATTATGTTTTGTTTTTTTTCTACTGGTACTAATTTCCATTTTTTCACAAAAGTGCTTATATTTCTTATTCTCTAAATTGTCTGATTCTTTGTATGTAACTGTTTAAACGTATAATACTTTATAACTTGACTACCTATACTGCAATGTCCACTTACGACTGTGCAAATGAAATTTCCCCCTTGTGGGACAATTAAAGGCGCAATATATTCTTCTATTCTAAAGTTGCGGACAGTAGCATCAATAAGAATTTAGTATGGATTGCAGTGGAAAGGGCCTACGTGGTCCACTGAGTTCATGCAATGCTACTTTGGTGCGTTTAATGCTCGAGTGGATGCGAACAGGGCGTGTTTGTTTTTGATGTTCTCCCAGTGAGGTCTTTTATTTGCAGCCCCATTGTGGGGAAAACATGTAAAACATATGTTTAGCTAAATACTCTAATTACTATTATGATGAACTGATACCACCAGTATGTACACTGTATTCAAAAGTGTGTTTTTTTGTTGTTTTCACTACCCACCTAAGACTCCATCCCGTGGTTAGTGGCCCTCCAGGACAGCTCCGTCCTCAAGTCCCTTGTGGTGGACGTCGGGCTCCTGGCGCTCTTCACTGCACAACACAGTCTGCTGGCATGGTCGCCGGTCAAACAGGCGTGCCAGTCAGTGTTGGGGGCCCTCAATAGGACTGCGTACTGCTTCACAACTGCACTAGCTCTGCAGGTCAAGCATCACACACACACACACATAAAAATCCATATAAAATGACCAAGCAGTACTTGGACATTGACTGACAGATAAAATATAGAAATCAAAGAGTGGTTCAGGAGAAGGAACTATCTATCCTGTCCCATATGTTCAAATACACGTTTGTAAATAAACACAACTACATTAGATTGATTTAAGGTTGTTCTGTAGATAAAGTCCATATTTGGATTTGTACAACTAAATTTTGCCACATAAACAACATGAGTGAGTGTGTGTGCACAAATTCTGAATACAGTGAAATAAAAACTATAAACACAACTAGCTGCTTAAAATTGGTGCCAAAAATGAGGCTAATGGGAGAGCTAGCTAACGCTGTTTAATATAGCCAGCGAAAGTAATTAAGAACAATGATATTTACAAACAAACGGGATGTCTCTTTTCAGAGCAGGACGAACCCAGCGGCTTCTCCCTCTTCCTGTTATTAACGAGTCACGAATATGTATAAAACATGAAATATATGAATCGGCCTCTTATCTTGACAATTCCAGTAAAACTCCTTTTGTAGCGATGAGGGAATTTCACAAGTGCGATTTTTGTATCCGGGCGATTCTGATTGGCTTATAGCTCCGCTCGGGTGGGAAATGGATAGCCGCGATTGGACGAGAATAACAGACGGACACCGAGAGCGCATATTGAAAAGACGAGTTCCGATTGGACACCGAGAAGATTGATGACGTACACAGCGGAAGTAGTTGGAACTGGATAAAACTGGTATGGCTATCATTATTAGCATCGCCCGGCTAGCTCAGTCGGTAGAGCATGAGACTCTTAATCTCAGGGTCGTGGGTTCGAGCCCCACGTTGGGCGGGAGATTTTTATTGCTTACGATATAAACTGGGCTTTTGTTTTTCTTCCCAAAATCAATGCATGAGAAATATAAATACAAGTATTTGAAAATATTACTTTCAAACAACACAACACTGTGCACCACCTGGCTCTATGTTTCATATCCCTGAGTCTCTGTGCACCACTGTTTACTTTCTGTCAAGTATTACAAATATTCAATTTGTACAAATTGTAAACGTGCAGTAATTTGGAAAGTTCTAACCAATAACAACTCAAGACACAGCTGTTAAAAGTGGCCTAGTCCATCTGATGGCAATTGCTCGAATAATAATAATAATAATAATAATAATAATTTTCATAATAATAATAATAATAAAACATTTTTTTAAGCTGCCTTACTCAACACCCAATGACACCAGAAGACCTATACATAAAAAATCGATTTAAAAGAAATAAATAAAAGTGACAAAGTGGTAAAAGTAAAATAAATTAAAACATATAACAACCAATAAATATAAAACAGTGTAGCCAAAAGTAGCCAAAGTACAATAGATAATAAAAGTAATAAGCAATAAATCTGAAAACAATAAAAGTAACAAAGTGGTAAAAAATGAAAAAAAAACGAAAGTGACAGAGCGATTGGTATCAGATGGAATAGGCCACTCTGTCACTCTTATTTTCAATTTTTACCACTTTTGTCACTTTCGTTTTTGTATCTATTTAATGTTTATTTTTTTGGTTCTATCTAAATTATTATGTAACAAGTGTAAACATGAAAGTGTAACATAGCGCATATTGTGGCAGACGGCTTTTTCAGTTCTGCCATTTAAACTGTACTCACTGCCACTTTGTGAGTTGCACACCAAGCTGCACTCAATGTTTTACTCACACTGCCAACACCGTTCATATTTATAATAATGTTTATGATACCTATTTATTGTCAATCCAAATCCCAATGCACCATGGAGAGCAAAGTAAGAATTTCATTTTACAGGGAAACATGTTTCCACACTGTACATCTGACAATAAACACTTTGAATCTTGAATGTTATTTGCCATAAAGAATCGTGGACAGGGGTGTCAAATGTTCGGCCCCCGGGCTGATACCAGCCCGGGAGGGCCAAACATCCGGCCCGTGGAATAAATCTACAATTTGGAAAAACACATCAAAATCATGAACTACTTTTTTAAATACAAATGCTGTTCCTATATCGCCTGCTAGGGGTGCACTGTTTTAGTCAGTGTTAGCAACATGGCACAACACTATGTGACTCACAACTTACAGCAGATGGCAGCAATGCCATTTTAAATTGCATTTTCACTTATTGTTAGAAACATACCGCTTTTCTGTCGGAACCGACACCCTCATCAGCAAGACGTCGTCGTCAAAAAAAGATAAAAGTGGACATGGAGTGCAGGGTCTCCCGAGAAAAATGGCCCATTTCTTATTTGTTGGTTGAGGTTAATAGGAAACCTTTCTGCTCGGTGTTGGATGCAGCAAGTTTCGGTGCCACGGTGAGACTCAAATACAACAAAATCCACTGAGAACTGAGAGGACAGAAGTGAGGCATAGTGTTGTTGACATTGCACTTACTTTTCTTCATGAATCTCAGGTTGTTGGTCATGTATTTTTCAAAGGAACGGTTCATTACATAGAAAGATTTTTATCATTTACCTGTTCTTTACACTAAAACAAAGGAAACATTTGGACTAACTTCCAGGTACGAGTACCAGGTACGAATGAGTTTGACATCCCCGATCTAGGACTTGACATTGTTCCTCTGCACCTTGTTAGGTGCTGATGCGGTGCTGGCAGCCGGTGATTGGCGCTCCCTGTCTGTGGGCGGTGCGTCACGCACCCTGGAGTGTGTGGTTCCCGCTGCTGTGCTTCACCGTGCATTTCTTCTGCTGGTCCATCATCTGCAGCATCCTCATGATCTTTGATTACCCGGAGCTTCTGGGGATCAAACAGGTACACGGAGTGTAAAAGTCAAATGACACAACTGGTGTTTTACTGGTGTTTTTTTGGCAAAGGTTGCATGTTCATTCGTGCTTAGTGTGCAAACAAAACAACAATCCCTAAAGCGTAACATCATTAACGATGTCATTAGAATTTTTTTGGTGCAGACCTGCACTTTCACAACTCGCACGTCTCGTGAACACAACAGTTTACATTTCAATGTGCACTCTTTCTCTGTTGATACTGTTTACGTGTCTTTGCTCTGTTTACATCTCATCGCAATAACATACTCATTATTTATCTCGCTTTTTGCTGCCTAGCAAAATAAGAATGTCATTGAACGAGGAAACCTGTTTCCAGACTGTACAAATGACAGTCAGACGTAGATCGCAACACCGTTTCCGCCGTACGCTATTTACATACATATCGACCATTTGTACCGTGCTGTTTTACCTTTTATTTTCTTTCATGTTTATATTTGCATTTATAAGTGCGGGTAAGCGCTTACAATACATACAACACCACTGCCAGCGCATTCCGCACGTATTTTAATATTATCGCAAAGCTCTGTGTAATTCCAGACACATCGTAAAGTGAGGACCACCTGTATCGCTATTATTTAAAGAGGAGATAAACACCCTGCTGCAGCACAGAAGTCGTGTAAACCTGTTTCATGTCATGTGCTTGACTCGACTCTCCCCCTCAGGTGTATTTCGAGTGCTTCGGCTTGGGAGACCCGTCGGCCCACAAGTCTCCCCAGACCCGGCGTCTCCTGTCCCACCTCCGCCACCCGGTGTACCTGGAGCTGGCCGTGGTTCTGTGGCTCCTGCCGGCTCTGTCCCTGGACAGGCTTGTGCTGGCGCTAGCCATGTCGTCGTACCTGGCGCTGGCACACTCGCTGGACAAACAGGATTTGGCCTTCCTCTGCGGCCAGCTGAGAAACAGGACGCGGGAGGTCGGCCGGGGCCCCGGCCACGAGGACGAGCGAGCCCTTTCTCACCGCTGCCGTTTGCAGCCGAAGCGGCGATATCAAACTGAAATATCGCAGCGGGCGACTGCTAATCTGCTTTCAGGAGAGCCTCCGGCCCCGTGACGAGACCAGAATCTATTTTTAACCAACCGACTCATTTCTGGTAAACCGCAGGTGACGCGGCCCAAACCGAGTCCTCGGGAAACTGACCCGGATATAAATCTAGCTGTTTTTTTCCCCACCTGGGAAAAACCCGTAGAATGGGTGACGTGTCGGATCCCAAAAGATGGCATTCTTCCTGGTCTTTGTTAACTGACTGTTGTTTTAGGAAAACGTATTAAAAAGTGCACAACTTATTAACTGAAATGTAATCTTACAGCCTATTTATAGGCGGTAATCAGACGCGTGTCGCCCACACACTGATCTCCCATCTTCACATCTCCGAAAAAGTCACTCTTCATTTCAAAGGTTCACTTTACACCCATCTTTTTCAGTTGGCTTGGACGGAAGCTTCAGTCTCTCTGCAACCCACACCGCCCCCTTTCAGAAAATCTTCCAAGCTAATCTGATTAACCGATTCCATAAACGTGCTTGTTCGAGCCACTATTTTGATGCTAGTATTTTATTTTTCCCCATCATGTTTACTCGTGTGAAAGTTAAAATAAACGCATCTGTGCAGCGCACGTGTGATGTCATTATTTGCTTTTTCAGATTGTTTTCCTTTCCAAACACGTCACACTGTCTGCACAATTTAGTACAAATGAAAAGAAAAAAATAAGCCCAAGAATTTTTTTTTTTTTTTTTTTTTTTGGTTAATTAAAGTATAACACGCCATGTTGGGAGTAAAGGGGGTTGTCCAAAAACAAAAACAAAAACACTGGAAAGGAGCCAGTGCGCCTGCGCGGGATTTCAATTGTTTTTTTTGTTTTTTTTGATTTCCCAGGTGATCGATTTTTTTTTTTTTTTTTTTCCCAGGTGCCTTAGATTTCTCATGTCTAACCCCCCCCTTTTTTGCAGCCTTCCTCCACCCTGGGGTAAAGTCACACACACACACACACACACACATCTCTTCCAATTAGGCGTGCAGGCCGCGGGGATGAGACGCGCAGGGGAGGGGCCGCCGCCGCCGCCGCCGCCGCCGCCGCCGCCACCCGGACGGGCAGACGGCGAGTTCTTTAAACGCCTTTCTTAGGTCCTCCAATATGGTGTGTGCCACTAAACTCTCCTGATGGAATTGAATGTCATTATCGGATTAGGGCCCTGGCGATCGGACGCGGAAACTGTTTACTACACCGCCGACCGAGGTGTTTTAATGCTGCACCGGGCGCTGCGGCGGAAGGTGCACCGGTTTTTTTTTTTTTTCTGGGACGCCGGAAAAGTTGGAGCCGCCGGTTTTGCTCGGGACCCGGGGGCAGCTTCTGCACGTCCGGAGGCCTCCTCCCGGCGAAGCCCCCCCTCCGTCCCTTAACCCCTCCTCGGCACAGACGCTGCCTGTGGAAAATGTGAACTGACAAAATCCACGTCGAAATTTAAAAAAAAAAAAGTGTTTTTTCTTGTCAAAAAGGGGATTCGGGTGAGTACTTTTTATGATTATCCATGCGGAGTTTGGACGGTGTTAGGAAAGTCGCCGGGTGACCCCTGCCCGCGAGCGCCGAATGACAGTCGGATAACGGCGTTTTGTTTTTTTGTGTTTGTTTTCCAGGGCTCTCCACCCGCCGCCCCGTGATGTCGGTGTCCTCCCTGCCGGAATGGAAGCAGCTCCTGCTGGAGAGGAAGAGGCGAGAGGAGGTGGAGCGCGAGAGGAGGGAGAAGGAGGAGGAGGAGAAGCTGGCCAGCATGCCGGCGTGGAAGCGTGGGATCATCCAGCGGAGGAAGGCCAGGCAGGAGAGCCTGGGGGACCGGGAGAAGGACCGGGACGTCCGCCTCTCGCAGGGGGAGCTCAGGTCTCTCTCCGACGGTCTGAGCGACACCGATAGCTCCGTAGCGCTCAACCCGGGTAGCGATCCGTCCCTGAGTCCGGATCCGGGGCTGCTCCTGGACCCGGAGTCCCAGCCGGCCGGCCAGGTGTCCGCGGAGACCATCGTCCCCGTCCACGAAAACCCGTTTATCCGAACGCAGAGCGCGTGGAGGAAAGGGCGGGACGCCGACGTCGGGTACGAGGCGGAGGTCAAGGCGACCTCCAGGGTCCACGACGTGGAGCTGAAGACGGAGCGCTTTCGAGATTTGAGCGAAGGGCGGGAGAAAGAGAGGACGGGGAGGGACAGGAGCCGAGGACGCGAGCGGGACGGCAGCAGGGAGGCGTGGGAGAAGGAGAAAGGCCCGTGGAAGGAGGCGGTGAAAGATCTGCCGAAAGCCAGGAAAGACGACGAGGAGGAGAAAGAAACGCCGGTGCCGTGTCTGCGGACCATCCGGGCGGACAACATCATCATCATCGAGCAGGACAGGAGGTGCGGCGACGACAAGAGGGGCAAGTGGAGGGACGTGGACAGGGAGAGGCTGGAGGAGGAGCACCAGGGGAAGAGAGCCGTGAAGATGGACCTGCGGGAGATCCTGGCCGGAGGCGGCAGCGTGACGGAGATCCGAGCCTCCGACGTGCTCATCATAAAACCCCCGGCCGGCGTGGAGGAGAGGAGTCCGCCCGGGGAGGCCGGAGGGAAGGGCTCGGGAAGAGAGGACGGGGAAGCCAAGGGGAACTCGGACGGGCGGAGGGAAGGTCCGAGCCGGGAGCTCAGGACCGACGTGTCCTGGCTGAGAGACAAAGCGACGGGGAAGGAGAAGGAGCGACCCTGCGGCCAGGCGACCGTCATCAAGGAGGACAGGAAGGACAGCTCGGACGACAGCGTGTTCGTGGAGCGAGGAGGCCGGGTCAGCCAGCTGCTCAGCAGGTTCGGGGAGCATCCCAAGCCTCCTTCTCGATCCAAGAGCTCGGACAACTTCCTCCAGCCGGAGAGGAGGAAGTTCTTCGGGGATCTCGGCGATCGGCGAGCCGAGGGGCGGGCGGGGGACGGCGGGAGCTCGCCGCCCAAAGGGGTGCCCAAGCGCTCGTTCAGCTTCTCAGACCGAGTCCTCTGCGTTAAGGAGAACGGCTTGGACGGCGAAGGGTGTTCTGAGAGGAGGCCGCGGGAGAGGATACACTCGGACAAGGGCGCGGGGTGGGAAACGGTGAAGGTCAAACTAGGGTGCGCTCGCCTCTTGGAGAAAGACGTCGCGGGGAAGCACAAACACGGGAAGGACGAGCGGGAGCAGAGGAGGCGCGAGGCGGACGCTCTCCTTCACAACCAAGTAAAGAAAGTAGAGCCGGCGGAGAGGAAGGCGGGCGAGGCGGAGGGGAACCCGGGGTTCACCATGGCGTACGTTCAGAACACCGAAGGGATCTCCTTCGCCAAGAGGATTCCCATCAGGCAGGACGGGAAAGCGCGGGTGGCCGAACGAGACGGGAAGCCGCCCGGAGCGGATCGGGAAGCCGAGGCGAGAGGTCACGGCCGGAAGGACCCCCGGAGGGAGGAGGCGCCCCAAAACGCCGGGCCGGCAAGCCCGAAGCCCGCCGCGACCGAAGCCCCGGGGCTGCCGGGCGCGGTTGGAGATATCGGAGTAAAACGGAGCGGCTCCCAGGAGTCATCGGTGCTTTCCCTGCACACCGAGGAGCTGATCACCAAAATCGAAAAAATCGGAGATACCACCGTTTACTGTCAGGAAAGAGTTCGCAGAGCCGCGAAGGAGAACGAGCCGGAGGGGCAGGTTTACGGCGAGGGCCAAGGACACGACGTCGCCGCGAGATCTCCAAAGAGGACGGCTTCGGCGGAGGCTCCGCCGGGTCCCCTGGAGATCCAGATCCCCAGAACGGTGTTCTACGTGGCAGAAGAGGCGCAGGACAAGAAAAAAGATAATGAAGGAGGACAAGGGGTGGAGAGGAGGGATAGCTGGAGGGTTGGGAAGCCGCTGAGCCGCATCGAGTCCCTGCGGGAGAAGATTCGCCAGAAAGAACTGGAGAGGTTGAAGCGAGCGGAGGATAAAGGCGCCGACGGCGAGGAGACGGAGCGAGAGCAGGAAACGGAAGCTTCTCTGCAAAAGAGGACGCCTGGAGGCGAGCAGGGACAGGAAGAGGCACCAACGCAGACATCTGTGGCCGCCAATGACAGCGTACAGGAAGTGCGTCTGTTGAGAACCTGCCCTCAGCTTCCTGTTCCCGCATCGCCGGCTGACAGAGGAGAGGAAGTAAGCGACAGTCTCGCCGCCGCAAGCTCAGAGGCGGCCGTCGACGCTTTCCGAACATCGGAGGACAAAGATGACCCTTCGGAGGAGCCGCTGAGAGACAGCGAGGAGGAAGAGAAGGAAGTCTCCGCCGACGAAACGCAGGAATGTACCTCCACGCTTGATTCTCCGCCTTCCTCTTCGCCGCCCGATCTCAACTCCCTCGCAGCCATGAGTCGCATCTACAACCTGGAGACGGTGGGTTCCAGGTTGGGGTTGTGTCTGAGAGAGAGGGACGCCGAAGTGTCGTCGGTGCACCTGGTGAAGGTGAGGCCGATCGTGTCCGCCGCGCACCAGGGGGACGGGAAGGTGTTCTCCGGCGAGGACCTCCGCGGCGTTCAGGCCATCCAGCGGCAGATCGAGCAGTTTCAGCTCAAAGAGCAGGAAGTGCTGCAGACTCAGCGCGTCGCCGCTTCGCCGCCCAACGTTCTTTCAAGGGACAGGGAGGCTAAAGTGCAGCCGGTCAAGGGAATAATAAAGCCCCAGTTGAAGGACGACGTAAAGAGCCAAGAGAAAGATCAAGAAAAATCGGAATCGTCGCCTAAAGCTTCTCCTCAGCACGTTTCTACTCCGTCCGGACGCTCGGACCAGACGGTCGCCGTCGCCCCTTCTCTTCCCGGGAGCCGATCCCCGGACGTTTCCCCCGTCGCGTCGGACTCGGCCCCGACCCCGGCCCCGTCCCCGGCCCAATCCCCTTCCGTGTCTCCATCCCTGGCGCCGTCACCGCCGCTCTTCTCCATCAGGAGTGTCTTCGGAGGCCACGCCAAGAGGGGCGCCACCATCACCATCAACCCCAAAAAGTCCGTCGGGGGAGACCGACCGTCGGGGACGGGGAAACCCCCGGAGCAGCAGGTCCAGACGGCGGCCGAGCCGGGGAAGAAGAAGTACCCCAAGGTGGAGGAGATCCAGGTGATCGGCGGGTACCAGAGTCTGGAGAAGTCCTGCCTGGTGAAGAGCAAAGGGACCCCGAGACGGGTGAGTTGGACGGCGGTCGACGGCCGAAACCGTGGTTTTGGTTCTCCGTCGGCGGGCTAACGTGAGCGGATCCGCGGTTTCCGAACCGGTTTACCACCGAGGCCGGATGACGGCGAAACAAAAACAAATCCCCCGCGATATCGACACCTGTCGGGATAACAGATTAGGATTATCTTGGGTGTATGGATTATCGTCAGTGGGGATACATAACCCCTCGGTCTTAGCGTCCCTTAAATATTGGGGGCCGCTTGAAGTCCGCTCATTTAAAAACCACCTGCAGCTTTTAGCTAAGCTCTAAATTTATTATCATCTGATCTGGATCTGGAGAATCTACAGAGGAAACCAAGGACGGAGATTATGCGTCAGAAAGTGCGACAGTGAAAACGTCACCGTCTCGGTTTCGGTAAAAGGGAAAGAGACGCTCGGCCGTCTTTCGGCGTCATGAGGCGAGGAGCCGTCACCTGGCGTCACCTGATTGGCGTTCGCCGCCTCTCAGAATCCCCTTTCACTGGGAGAACATCCCCTCCGATGGAGGAGTTACAACCGCACAGACAGACTTAAGCCAGTTAAAGCCTTATCGAGCACGACATCTTGATTCTCCCCGAGGGATCGACTTTGCCCCGGCGTTCTAATTCCGTACAGACTTTTTGACTTTTTCCCAACTCGCCGGCGATCTGCCACTCGGTTAATGAATTGAGTTTTAATCAATTTTCTCCAAATAGCCACACTTTCCAGGGACCCACCCCACCGACATCTTTCAGCCGAAAAGTATTTTAACCCTCATATTATGTTAAGGGTCAATTTGACCCATTTCACCCATTGACCCAATGGGTCAAATTGACCCTTAACATAATATGAGGGTTAACGTTGACAACAAAAGGCCAAAAAAGACGTTTTTTTTTTTTTTTTTTTTCGCTTTTCAGCTCCGGTCTGCGGCACTGAACTCCAAAGCAGCATTGTCGTCCACTAGCCTCGCTTTCCGTTTTCCTCGTCCGCAATCACAGACAAACATCCGTCAGCTGTCGTGAGAAGAACGCCGTTTACGAGAACGTGAATCCGCTCTATCAAAAAGTATCGGAAGAGTCAACTAGAGGAGACGCAGAAGTGAAACCTCTTGTTGTTCTGAACTTTGCTTCCTCGAGGGGGAGGCCGGTTCACACCTGTAGGTGTTGCAGATGTTTCTCAGATGAGCAAACATCTGAAACACCTGCAGGTGCGACGCTTACGGAAAGAAGCGGTGATGTTTACGGTGCTTGGACGGGAGCCGCGAAGCTCCACTCGCCTGCTGAAATGTAGCGTTCTGTTTCTTAATCCCATGTTTTAAGACCACCGAATTAGCCTTAATCCCCACATTTTAGAGCTCTTTTCACACAGCGAGGCTCTGAGTGCAGGGCTTCCTTGTTCCCTCCGAATAATATTTGGCTGTTTTTTTCTTTTTGGTGGCGAGTCAGCCCCGGCCACGGCGGACAGATCTCCCTTTGTATCTGCTCGTTCGCCTCCTAGCAGGGGTTTGCTGTGTTTGGACCGGAGTCCTGGCAGCCTGGCTTCTGATCGGCCCGAACTTCCGCCGCCGAGAGGACGGTGGGGGGTTCAAGCGTTTGCCGGCTTTCTCATTCGCCGAAACGTCATGTTCTCGCTCGCTTCCTCTTTTAGACCTCACTTCCTCCCGGGCGTTCGGACTTTTTATTGAGAAATCCTACCCATCTTGACGGCAACAAAACGTCCGGGAGTGGACGTGTGCGTTTGAGCGCTCCCTCCCCCGCCGGGAGATATAGCTGCATAAACAAACCTTCACGGGAATAAATCTCCTCCAGTAATCCCTTGTTTTACCTCCAGGACCACAATCTCTTCTTCTCTCCCTGTCTGTAAACACCGGCCTCTTTAGCGGTGGCAGTAAAGCTCCAGGCGGTGGCCACCTGTTGCTCCCACCTCGTCGCTCTGCAGACACCCTGACGTCAGAGGCCCCCCGTCTGTTCCTGAGCTTCGTGTCCGAGAGGGCGCGACCTTCTTGACCTTCTTCCTCCTCCGATTTCGCACTCCCGCTTTGCCCCTGCGCCGGACGCCATTCGGTTTTGCTCTCAGGAGGTTCCCGCTCTTTCCTGCACGGAGTTTGCTATTCCCGCTACGGTTTATTTGATAATAAACGTCACTTATCCCGCACTTCGCTCGTTGTTATCTCGGGATTAGCCTCCCGTGTCTCGGTACGATTCGCCGAGCGTCCAGAGATATCGTCTGGATGAAGCGAAGGTGCGTTCAGGGGTGTCAAACTCGCAACAGCATCATGGTTGCCCACAAAAGGCCACACGGAACCGTCACAGTTTAAACGTAATGTAAAATAACTACTCCTTGATGTTAAAATGTATTACTCATTCAAATCCAAAATGTTACATATGCATTTGGATATAAATAATATTTTGGCTTTCAATTCTTCCACAACTTGCTTTTCCGGAAGGCTATCTTTAGCATACTTAGCTCCGTGTTGCCGACGTAGATTGTACTCTTCGACGACCGACGCCGCCTCGAACCAGAAAAGATGCCACTTTTTCTCCTCGAGGCTCAAACATGTATTCACCTTCCCATCTTTTAAGAAACAGCCTTCCATCTGCATCAACTTTTCTCTTCCTGGACACTTTGGGATCATTTGTACGTCTCAATTCCGCTTGTTGATGTGGATACAGCGCCATCTAATGGCGGGACGCCGTCACTTTGCGGGTAACATGATTAGCATGAAAAGTAGCTTAAGGTCAATGCAGGTGTTTGATTTATTAAGTAAAGACAGTCAGACCTTTTAAGACGTTCTCGCGGGCCACATCTGGCCCGCAGGCCTTGAGTTTGACACGTGCGCCCTACGCTGAGACGCTGCAACGACAATCCTGGCCGCGAACGGTTTCCTGTCAGGTTCGGGGTCATCTGTAAACAAATCCCTCGGGAGCGGCGGTCTCGGCGCAAACAAGCTAAAAAGCACTTGTAGGGACGTCTCTCTTTTTACAGCTAAAAGCCAAGATGTAGCGTTTCCCGGAGCGAGCGGTGAACTCGAACGTCAACTCCCGCCCGAGGGAGTATTTCCCAGGCATTAATCTCCACGTCGTCGCTCGACATTAAGCCGACGGTGAGAGAAAGTCTCGGAGAAGGTGACGAGACGCTCTCCTCCCCGATAGCTGGGAAACGGGCAAACGCTTACGGGAAAATATAGTGACATTTCAGTTTCGCTGTTTCTGTTCTTTCTTTCCAGAAACTGACAGAAACCCATTTCTCTGAAATGAATAGACTTTGTATTTACTGCATGGCTCTGCTGAAATAGTGGTTAATCCAGATCCTTTCGTTCGAATGCTGGATCTTCACGATTTGTCGACCACGTTGATCAAATCGCTAATTCATTTCAACTCGGCAGCATATTTTAAATCCGCTTTGTGTCAGTCGTCACGTTCTCTACAGATTACTAGCTTTTAGTACCTTCAAGGTTGAGCTGCTAACGACCCAGACGCCCTTCACGGTTTGAAGGAAAACACTGACAAACGTGTGAACGTCTGCTCTCGTTCTCGCCTCAAACCAAACAAGCGTCCGTTTGAAATGACAGAAAACCGCCAGAACGGGTGGGCGATTCCTTCTTAACGCGTCGTTTCTTACTTGGTGCGCAGGTGAAGGTGTGTTTCGACGAGGACCAGCTGGAGCAGGTGTGCGAGTACCCGTCGGAGACCTCAGCGCTGGCGTGCACGCCATTCCCTCCGGAGCCGGGGAGGTGGGAGCCGCCGGGCGAGGAGGACGACGACGACCACGAGGAGCGCAACGACGTGGACGGCGGCGCCACGGTGTCCAAGGGCTCCCGGAGCGTGGGGATTTCCACGGGACACGGCCTCCGAGTGGGTCAGTGTCACCCCCTCCTCAAAAAGCACAGCGTGTGATCGACACTTCCCTCTGAAAGAAAGAAAAAAAAACATAGAATGTCCATTTCCTTATGATGTATTTTAAGCACAAGTGTTATTTAAAGGACGCAGACGGTACATTTATGACTGCAAAGAAATCCAAAGGAAGTACCGTTGGATCTGGCGAGTCGGAGGTCGAAGCGACTCACACGACCGAAAGTTATTTTTGCAAGGTGGAAATGGGGTCTGAAAAGCTGCGAGTTACCTCATATTGCACTCTGGGACTCGTTTTGTTTTGATAAACCGTCCCTTTCTCTCATTTTTACACCCGACAGTGAAATCCAAGCATCAGCCAGCTTGCTAACTGGCTAATTAGCGAACTAGCTCGCTACCTCCTGTGATATTTTCTCTTCCGCTCTTAAATCAAGGATTAGAGGAAGGAGAAAAAGCACCAAAATGGCTGGGATTCATGTTCGCTAACAGTCTGGTCGTCTCAGACGCTGTCCAAATGTGTGTTTTTGCCTGTAAGCTGGGGTTTTCACTGGGTTTTCTACGGGGGAGCGGCGGCCGGCCCGATCGAGACGATAGCAACCATCTTGTTTGTCCAGCCAAATAGACACGGTAAAATAATCCGTCACGCGGAAAGCTAAATCTTTTTCTACTGCCTCGCAAAATACGACCTTTCGCTCACGTCCTTGTGTTTAGCTCCTCAAAATTGGATAAAGTTCGGCGACACCTAGCAGGTTCATTAGCGGTTAGCTAAGCGCGAGAAGCCATTGTGAGCGAAAAAAGCTATAAACATATCGAATATCAGTTGCAAATGTCCAACGGTGGAAAATAAGAGGTGGGTGGGTATGAATAAAAAGTCACATTGTGAATTAGGAGAGGTTTGTTTAGATATATATTTAGTCGCCTTCCGTCTTGAAGCCAGTCACCTCGCCAAAACCCCCTCGTGACACCATCAGCAACCTCTTCCCTTCCGCCGTTTTTGTTTTTATTACATTTTGTCCCTTCTTTCCCGTGTCGAAACCAGCGTCGCTAATCCCGACGTTGTCTGACGTAGCGCCGACGCGAATGCGCCACCGGAGCCGTGGGGTTTGACGCTAATTGTGACAGAACAGCAAACAGGGTGACGTGAATGTATTTGTAAAAAAAAAAAAAAAAACGGCGGATGATCACTATTCTATGCAACTTAACGTTACGATCGTATTCTCTAGCGAATGTGTCGAGTTAGTTTCTTCTCTTGATTGCTCTCTGGGTAGGAGTCGTTTCCGAGGAGCGATGTTTTTGGTCATCTGGTTTTCATGTGCCTGCTGGATTCGCCCCGTACAGATGACTTAAAACCGAAGCCTATAAAAAGAAATACGGTGAAAAAGCGGTTTGCAATCAGCGGAAGAGGAGCGGGGCGGTCGCTGGGGGGTTTCGTCGAGCCTTACCGTTCACAAAAGGGCGACGACGCTTGCGAATTTAACATCGCCGTACCTGGAAGCGGCCGCCGTACGCAAACGTGCAGAGTGTGTGTGGTGTGTAAACGAGTATTATGACTGGTAAAGGAGGTGTACATGATGCGATGTCTGCTCAAATGACGGACACCTATTTTATCTATTACGGATAAAGAAGCTGGCTTCAAGAGAAAAAAAAAAAATCAAATAAATACTGCATTAAGAAAAGAAAAAGATGTCTCTTGTCTTGATTCCATTGGTTGTTTTTTTTTTTTTTGCGCCACTATCCGACTCCTTCTGGCTCTGGGAAAGAATAACTTTATCCCGAAGGAAATTGTTGTGCCAGAGTTTCAAGTAAAACATAACAATAAAAGATAATAGTAGGAAGGAGGAGAATAAGAAATACAATAAAATATAAAGTGTCAAAGTTAAGGCTATCAAGTGTTATCAACACGATGTGTTGAAAAATGTCGGGACCTTCTGGCTGATCCCTCCGGACCTTCTGCCCGGTGGACGTCCAGCAGAAACCGTATTTTTATTCTCAGATTAGTCGCCATGGAGCGGGCGTGCTTGATAAAGTATATATACCATATATTCCAGACTAGTGAACGCACCTGGCTATTAGCTGCACCGGCTAAAAATAACGAAATCAATCGATGTGTACCGTACATACTATATAGGCCGCACTTGTCTATATATATACACCAATATTTTTTTAACTTTTAATTCAATACATAAGAATAAGATTAACTTTATTTATCCCCAAGGAAATTGTTGTGCCAGAGTTTCAACTAAAACACAACCATAATAAATAATAGTAGGAAATTGCATAAACAGTAAAAATAAGGGGGGGGGGGGGGGGGATAAGAAATACAAATAAAACTATAAAGTGTCAAAGTCAAGGCTGTAAAGTGTTTTAAGGTCTTAAGTGCAAATACGTACCTGATTTTTTTTTTTTTTTTCCAAACAGTGCCTGTGACACGGCTGATGAAAAAGAGAAATAATAAATAATAAAAGTCCATCTATCCAGCTAGTTGACCCCCCCCCCCCCCCCCCAAAAAATCCATAAAATAGTTGTTTAAGCCGCAGTTTTCAAAGCATGTGAAAAAAGTAGTGTCTTTTAGTCCGGAAATGACGGTAACGTTAATACCGTGTTTCTGGATCTCTAGTCCTGTACACACTTTACACTTTTCGTCATACGACACTAAGAGCGTCATCAAGTCTGGGGATGATGCAGCAGTGGTGGGACCGATCCAGGGTGAGGATGAGTCGCGTTATCAAGACAAAGTCCACCTAAAAGCAACAAACACTGAACTCCAACGAAACCCAAGAACACACACACAACAACATGATGAAAGACTCATCGCATCCTGAGCATCACCGCTTCAACCTTCTGACGCTTGAAGAACCCAACTTCAAGATTCCTGGACAGCTTCTACACCGGAAGCGTGAAGGAACTGATCAATAAACACTGAAGAAATAATAATGACAAGATGTGCAATAAAAATATGTTTACAGTTTTTTTTTCTTCTGTTTTTTAATTGATTTTAAACCTCATATATTAGAACCATATATATAAATATGTATGTATGTACAAATTTATATCCTAAAATATATTTTCTTTTACACTCACCTATTTATGTGTCGTACGGTGGGAGTAGCACTAACAGTTATTTTGGAACAGCGACGTTTCAATGACAATAAAATCATTCTGATTCTGGTTTGAAAAAGCTGTATATTGCAGACTAGCTCTTTGGAAGAAAGCTTCATCTTCAGCCACATTCAATACATTAATAAAAAATAATGCAACACATCTTTAACCTCAGTCACTGTGTAGAGTCACAGAATTCAAGGTGAAACCTCTATCGTTTATATCAAACAGCAATAAACTACCGATAATAATAACAATTCCACTTTAGGGACAAACATCTGGAAAATGCTTTAGAAACCGGAGGATCAGTTTGGGGAAAGTATGATTTTGTGGATTCAATACATTAAAAAAAAATTCAACACATCTTTACCCTCAGTCTCTGTGTAGTCACAGAATTTAAGGTGAGATTTATTTCCTAGGTGAAACCTCAAACGTTTATATCAAACAGCAATAAACCACCGATAATAATGATAATAATAATAATAATAATGATAAAAATAACAATTCCGCTTTAGGGACTAACATCTGAAAGATGTTTTAGACACCAGAGAATCGATTTGGGGAAAGTATGATTTTGTGGATTCAATACATTAAAAAAAAAATCAACTCATCTTTAACCTCAGTCGCTGTGTAGAGTCACAGAATTCAAGATGAGGTTTATTTCCTCGGTGAAACCTCTAACGTTTATATCAAACAGCAATAAACAACCGATAATAATAGTAATATTTATATTATTGATAATAATAATTATAATAATAATAATAATAATAATTCCAACTCGTAGGCGTCTTTGTGCCAAGCGTCGATATCCGCTGCAACAGCGACACCTTGTGGACAAAAGTGGTACTGCACCACGTCACGCAGCTGTTTACGGAAACACGTTTTGACGTCACCGCGTGTGCGGGCTTGTAACGCTTCGCTACGTGAAGCTTTGCATGCACCGCACTTCGGAAGCCCGGAACCGCCGCGAAGTTTCCCAGTTTCCGTCAGATATTTTCCATTTGTCGGAGATTGTTTTTTTTTTTTTTCCAGGCGATGAGGATCCTCGACCGGAAGCGTGCGGGCTGCAGGAGGGCCGACCTCCACCTCTGAGAGCAAAACCTGACGACTTTGTGCAACTTTTCAAACACACCGCCGCCGCTTTAGGGACAAACATCTGGAAGATGCTTTAGAAACCGGAGGATCGATTCTGGGAAAGTATGATTTTGTGGAAACTTCAAACTGGAGCGTGCAGAGCGCTGCTGCCTCGGGTAAGTTGCGTGTGTGTGTGTGTTAGTGTATTTATATGTATATATTTAAATATCTATAAGTGTGTGTGTGTGTTGTGATACCTTTGAATGCCGGAGCGGCCAAACACTTCTTCCCACATGAGAAAAGGGCGCACACTTCCTACTTCCGGTGGCCCTGGTCATTTCCTCCAGTGTTCTTCTCTTCCAGGTGGCGCCAAGGCGGGAGCGACGCTTCTCCTCCTCCTCCTCCTCCTCCTCCGTGCCCCCGCAGCCGGTCCCCCCGCTTAGCCAGACCCTGCAGGGCTACCTGAGGTGCCTGGAGCCCCTGCTGCCCCCCGAGGAGCTGGCTCACACCCGCAGGATGGTGCAGGATTTCGGGCGTCCCGGCGGCCTGGGCCCCCGGCTGCAGGAAGGGCTGGAGCGCAGGGCCAGGACCACCAAGAACTGGGTGTGTTTCTGCTCCGGATCATTTTGTTTCTCTCCTTAGACGAGGGAAAGTCTCAAGACGCACAGGATGGATGGATGGATGGATGGATGGATGATGGATGGAGGTTTCAGTATGAAAGGCCTGAAAAGCCTTGCATGGTCCTCAAACTTGCTTCAGAACCTCGATGGATCATTTGCTTAGCTAAACAGAATAGTTTTATGACTCTTTCCATCACCGTCATCCTTCTCCTCCTCCTCTTCTTCTTCTGTGAAATTCCACGTTGGCCGAGTCGTCCAGCGAGACGCTGCCGGGAAAGACTTCCCACATTTTACAAAGCTCTGCTTTTCCCAGGAACTTCTTAGTCTGGAGCTGCAAACCACTCTCCCCATCTGACCGGTGTGTGTGTGTGTGTGTGTGTGTGTTTGTGTGTGTGTGTGTGCGCGCAGATCTCGGACTGGTGGGTGCAGTGGGCGTACCTGGAGAGCCGACAGCCGCTGCCTGTGCATTCCAACCCGGCCATCTCGCTCCCCAGGAGAGATTACAATGACTGGCGGAGTCAGCTAGTGTGAGCCAACACACACACACACACACACACCAAAAATGTGTGACTTCAAAAAGGAGAGAAGGCTGGAAACAAACACACGCCATGATACTTCGTGGAAATAGAAGTAACGCATCAGAACGTGAGCCGTCCAATCAAAATAAAATAAAGAAAAAAGAAAAATTGGAAAATATAAGGTGGAACTTTGACTTCCCAGTGAATCCTCATTCTCTTATATTATATTTTTAATTTTTTTTTTTTTTTTACAATTTTTTTTAAATATTATTTGTTTACATTTTTCTTATTTTAAAACGCCTTCCAAAACCGGGCGTCTGGAAGGGATTCACAGCATTTCAATTCATTTCAACAGAGAAATTTTCTGCGCGAGCAAAATTGAGTAACGAGCTCCGTCACAGAACCAATTCAAGTGTGTTTTCCGTGCAGGTTTGCATCCAAACTGATCGCCGCCGTGCTGGATTTCAAGGCCAAGATCAACACGTGAGTCCCCTGGCAAGTTTCCCGCACACGGGGAATTACAAATGGCCGATCGTCGAATTCGCACCGAGTGACGTCTTTGAGCTCAGCCTCCGATGATCATCCGTCTCCGTATTTATTAACCCCGACCCGCCCGCGCTACGGACAACCTGGCGTTATCCTCTTATCGCCTCCTAATCTGCGCGACGGCGCTCGGCTCCGCTCGGGGCTATTTCCGAACCGCGCTTCAGCTGGCGTCGCGTCGCATTTCTTGCTACCTGACGCTAATCTGTGTCTAAATCAGTGTGTAACCGCACACCGCAGCCTCGCCCGAGGTTACGCCGGGGCGCTCGGGACAATTTTTGTGATTAAACCCCTCCCTTCTTTCTCCACGTGGAGCAAGTTCTTCAAGAATCCAGATCCATCCCATTGCAGGTTATGAGCTGCAAAAATCAGCTGAACTAGCAACTCGACGTGTATTTATTATTATTATACTTTTATTTAATTTTTATGCGCGGGGCCGACTAGGTATCATGTTAATTCAACAAAATAGAAATTGCCATTTAAATATTTTCCTTTTTTTTGCATTTTAATTCAACTTTAAAATCTTCAATGGTTATATAAATGTACCAACATTATTTTGTGTGTAATCATTCGAACAAAATTCAAAAAAAAGGGAAAAAAAATGGTAGTTTCTAAATTCAATATTGATTGAAAATACTGATTAAAATATTCAAAAAAAGAGTTTGGCAGGCTGGATAAAAAAAAAAAAAGCTGTAGGGGTTCAGTGTTTTGCTCAAAAACACAAGAATAGGGTGTTAAAAAATAGGGAATTAAAAAAAAAAAAGCAAACGACATCCACAAATAAAAAGACAGCAGCGCGAACAACAACAACAACAAGGATAAGAATAGACAACAGAACGAGGGGAGAATAAAAAAGCAGCAAAGGTGAGAATAGACACAAACAAGGGTAAGAGCATAAACAAAGTGACCATTACAAAAATAAACAGTGGACTGAGACCAACAAGAATAAGAATAGGGACGATCGCTGTCACGACCTGTCAGAGACGCTCATCTAGAACAATCTAGAGCACGGGAGGCCAATTCAATATGAGAAGCCTGAATAGCTTAAACTTATTTCTGCTCAATATTAATTCTGCCCCGCTGTAAAAGGCAGAATAATAACAATTTAAACAAAATCAATCATTCCATCAGCGTTCACAGAAGGTCTAACGTGTTGTTGACCCTCACAAACGCTAAAAAGGTGTTTAGCGGTTCGCTAACGATATGAAATTGATCAACTTTATGCAAAAAGTGCTTTTTATTAGTGTTCTATGATGGCACGTCACTGCTGCAGAGTTCAGCAAACATTCCTAAGTAAACTTTTTCTGGTGATTTTGTGGGATACGGCCTAAGTCGTATTTATTTGGTGTTCAAAGCGTGATAAAAATACCCTTGCTGGTTTTGCGGTTTTGCGACCAATACATCTGACCGCCTTCATCAGACAAGTATTTGCATCGTCCTCCATGTTTGACATATTGACCGTTCAAATTGTATACCTTATACAGCTTTGACTTTTGAAAATAAATATTTAGCGGTCGACGACTTGGTAAAAACACGGCGTTCGGCATCATCTTTTACTAGCGTGAGCTTACATTTGGAGGGGTTAACTGGCTCGCATCAATCGTCTCAGTTCACGTCATCGATGTACGTGGGTGCGTCGTTCCGTTAAAAAAAAAAAAGGCACAGTTTTCTAAATTAGAGCAACACTTGTAGAACATTAACGGAATAAATGCTTTTTTTCGCTTCATGTTGTGATTAACCTCATGCGGGCTAGATATGGCTGTAAAAAATAATGCCTACGTCTGCCCTCGAGTGCAGTCGTGTCATACATAGCCTGCAAATTCACGCATCGGCGGGAAGGGAGCGAGGGATGGCGAGGGATGGCGAGGGATGGCGAGGGATGGCGAGGGATGGCGAGGGATGGCGAGGGATGGCGTGAGCTAGCCGCTCCAAAGTTATGCCGGGCGAGTTCTTCCGCTTTGCTGCCCTCTAGTGGCAGAACACGATAAACAAACCTTTTGCAAAGAAGGCATTTTTCAAGCTGCGCGTGCGTGTGTGTGTGTGTGTGTTTACAATACAAGTGTGGGTAGATCACATGGGATTAAACAAAAAACAAAAAACAGACTTCAGCCTGTCATCCGTCCTCACTTTATTGACGTCCACGTCTGACCTTTGACCTTTCCTGACACGTAGGTCACCGCACAAGCTAGCAGGTTACCTAGTTATCCTCCAATTTATTTTTTTTAAACTTAAGGGTATTAAAATGAGTGGGGGAGTCGGGCGAAGTAAGAAGCCAAAATCTTAGCACTTCCACAGGGAGTGGGGGGAGGACTTTTTAGTTTTACTACGTCATTTTTAAAGTGCGTTCGCCTCGTCTGGCAGTCCACCGCCGCTGTACCAAAAAAGATAAATGTGCAGCGGCTTTTTCGGACCGTTCGTTAACAAACTCGGACTCCGACTTCCCTCCGAGCCGAGGAGGAGAAGGACGGAGGACCTAAAATTGTCCAGACCGCAGTCATTTTTCTCACAACTAACCTCAAAAGCAAAGGCAATGTAATGACAAAAAAAAATCTCCACAGTTTTATTTTGCAATCTGGGTTCATGCAGTTATGCAAGGTACGCTTAGAATATTGTGATAAAGTTCTTTATCTCCTGTAATGCAATAACGAAAAAACAAAAATGTCATACATTCTGGATTCATTACAAATCAACTGAAATATTGAGATGAGATGAGAACAACTTTATTTATCCCCAAGAAAATTGTTGTGCCAGAGTTTCAAGTAAAAACATAACAGTAATAGATAATAGTAGGAAGGAGGGAGAATAAGAAATACAATGAAATATAAATTGTCTTAACTGTTAACTACAAAGGTTGCAATTGCAAGCCTTTTATTATCTTAATATTGCTGATTATGGGTTACATCTTAAGAAACTCAAAAATCCTACCTCAAAATATTAGAATATCATGACAAAGTAATTTTTGTTTTGTAATTACATTACAGAAGATAAAGAACTTTATCACAATGTTCTAATTGTCTGAAACAGTCCTGTATGTTCTACATAGAAAGATTTCTCAATGTACTTAGAAATAAACGGGTTGCATTTTTATAGTAGACGGATTTGGACTTTTTCGAAGTAGCTGAAAAAGCGTGAGGGCACTCTTTGTTTTCAGCAGACCTCATCCCAGGTGTTTTATGAAACAAGCTACGTCCAGGTTCTCTTTGTGTTCCAGCGGGCAGCTGGCGGTGGAGCTCATGCGAGGGAAGCCTCTATGCATGGAGCTTTACCCGCTCCTCTTCTCCTCCTGCCGGATTCCCGGTCCGAAGCACGACTACATCGCCCACTACGGCCGCTCCCGACGGTCGCCCACGCACATCACCGTGGTCAGGAACTACCAGGTCTGATCCTCGACGCTCCCTCTTCAACATTACCCGGGTCGAGCTGGTTCCAAAGCAGCGGTTCTTAACCTGGGTTCGATCGAACCCCAGGGGTTCGGTGGGTCGGTCTCAGGGGTTCGGCGGAGGTCAAGACACACATTGGTGATGACATCACCGGCCGCAGGTGATCACGCCACATAGCTCAGCCTATCCGTGCTGCGGGGATTTTGGCGCGCTCAGTTGTAGTAACTTGTGACTGTCGTGATGGTACGTCATGCGATTTCTTTCTTAATATTTTAATCCCTTCATACTAATTATGTCGGGCAAAAAAAGAAAGCGGTCGGAAGAACACGTACAATACGGATTCACATGTATGACGGAACGCGATTGGAATCGATGTCCTAACCGCATGATTTGCAAAGACAAGATGAGCAATTCTAGTCCGGCACCGGCAAAACTAAGGGAAGGCTTCCTTCAGCTGCATGGAGATGGGAGCTACAAGAACATAGCGCTTGCTGGATTCAAGGTGAAGGGAGCCAGATTCCATGAAAAGGCTACTCCGCCTGTTCTTTGTACCCATCGACGAAATGATCCTCCATCCAATAAAGAAGGGTTCGGTGAATGCGCATGTAAAACAGGTGGGGTTCAGAACCTCCGACAAGGTTAAGAACCACTGTTCTAAAGCGACTCCATCTATCCCCGCCAAGTTCTTCCAGCTGGACGTCTACAACAGCGACGGCTCCAGAATGACGGAGAGCCAGATCCACGGGCAACTGCTGCGGATCAGAGCGCAGTCCTGGAAGACGGACAAGGAGCCCATGGGGATCCTGACCAGCGAGCACCGCCACACCTGGGGCCAGGCCTACAACCGGCTGCGGCGAGGTCAGCGGAAACCGCAATTTTGTTCCGACGCGGCGGGTTTGAGACGTCTCCGTAGCCTGATATGCTAAAGCGAAACTTATGCAGCGCTTTTATACGGGACGGGAAACCGTTAAACTGTTCATTTGCTTTCTTTTCTGGAAGAAACAAAGTTATGGGTCCTGTCGCGCATTTTAAGATGAGTCAGAAGATTTAAAAAAAAAAAAAAAAAAAAGTCCTTCTGGAAACAGCTTTTATTCGTCCCCTTCCTCGTTTGTTTACCCGGGTTTATTTATATTCCCCCCTTTTCCGTCGTTCCACCTCATGTGACTCAGACAAACTGAACAAAGAGTCGGTGCGAGCCATCGAGACGGGCCTCTTCTCCCTGTGCCTGGACTCCCCGGTCATGAGGATATCAGATGAGAAGTATGCACACACACACACACACACACACACACACACACACACACTCAGGTATTTCTGCATTTGCATGATGTTTGCCAATCCCGGCCGCTCCGATATCCTTGCACAGCCTGTTGACTTTCAGTCTTAAGCAACCTTGTCACTTCCTAGTTGTCGCACCGTTGAAACATTTTTTTTGCAGAATTAACCTCGCTTCCTGTCTGCGTGACTTTTGATTGACAGGTACGCCAGCCGCAAGGCCGCCCAGGTCCTGCACGGAGGCGGGACTTTCTCCAACAGCGGAAACCGCTGGTTTGACAAAACTCTCCAGGTGAGGCAGTGTGTGTGTGTGTGTGAACTCACTGATGCGCCTGCTAACCTCGTGCCTTTGAGCAGTTCGTGGTCGGCGAGGACGGCTCCTGGGGTCTTCTGTATGAGCAGGCCACCGCCGAGGGCCCGCCCATCGCCGCGCTGCTGGATCACATACTCAAGTATTGGTGAGGAGTCGCTGGTCGATAAATCACAAGAAACATTCATCAGAACCCCCTCGCCGGCGGCGCTTTTAGGACCGATTTTTGTATTTTCTCCCGACCGCAGTGACAACCCAGACCCGAAGAGGGCGCCGCTGATCCCCCTGCCCATGCCCAAGAAGCTCTACTTCCACATCGACCGGGAAATCAAGAGGGACATCGAACACGCCAAGCAGAACCTCGACATGTAAGCTAGTCCTCGCAAGATGTTTGCGCTGCAGACACTTTAAACCGCACTCGACCTGCAGCTGCCAAGAATTGTTCTGTTTACACCGTCCATATTCATGTCTAGAATCATATTTATAATAATGTTTACACGCTTCCTGTCTGCACAGATCCAAAGTAGGGATGTCAATGAACGGGGAAACACGTTTCTACACTGTACTGTGGCGATATACGCTTTGAAATCTTGAATCTGAGGAGGAAGCCAGGCCGATGTAAACACACTTATCTCCTTCACCTCCATTAAACTAAAAGCTCTTGTCATGCAGAACTCGATGTCCCGTCTCGAGGTCGGTCGTGAGTTGTTGTTTTTTTTTTCGCCTGTTTGTACGGAGGAGAAGGAGAAAGGAAAGTAGGAACATGGAGTCGGTCAGACTAGCTTCACCCGTCGCACGTTTGTATTTAACCGCAGTCTGATCAACGACCTGGACGTGAACGTGTTCAACTTCAAGAGGTTCGGCAAAGATCTCCCCAAGCAGCACAAGCTGAGTCCCAACGCCTTCATCCAGGTGGCGCTGCAGCTGGCCTACTACAGGTGAGGACTTTTCCTTCAATCGCCCATTTAATAATAAACTCTCCAACGTACTTACGCGATAGCTCTATGTGTGTGTGTGTGTGTGTGTGAGGGTCCACAATGAGGTGTGTCCCACCTGTGACATCGCCTCTCAGAGGATGTTTCGGGGCGGGAGGACGGAGTACATCCGCTCCCCCACCAACCAGGCGCTTCGCTTCGTACGCGCCTTCCACGACGCCTCCGTGCCGGTGAGTCGGTGATGAGTTCGGGGGTTTTCGGGGGATTTGCGCCGCCGGCGAGTAGATGACGGTCCCGTTTCCGTGTCGCAGCGCGAGGCCAAGCTGCAGCTGCTGAGAGAAGCCGTGGACGCCCACTCCGCCCTGACCGACCTGGTGAGAGCAGAAGACGAGCCGCGGCGCCGGGCGACCGCGTTTGACCTCTGCTTGACCTCTGCTTGACCTCCAGGCACTCAAAGGACACGGCATCGACCACCACCTGCTGGGACTGAAACTCCAGGCCATCGAGGAGGGACTGAGCATTCCCAAGATCTTCATGGACACGGCTTACGGCGTGGCGACGCACTGGAAGCTGCGAACAGGGCAGGTGTGTGTGTGTGTGTGTGTGTGTGCTGACCTGTATCATCCACTGACGCCACTCTGGGAATTCAGTTCAACCCCGTGTTGAACCCGCAGGCCGGCTGTGTTTATTTCCACGCTCTGTAATTTCCCAGCTTCTGCAAGTCACATGAAGTTCACGCGCGAGCAGCTGCTCGATTCCCCTTTTTTATTTATTTTTTTTTTCCCCTTTCCATCGGCCATTTTTAAAATCCCTGACTGTGACCCATTTCACACATCTTCTGCCCGCTCCTCCCCCCAGGTGCCGGCCAACACCGACAGCGTGATGTGCTTCGGGCCTCTGGTCCCCGACGGCTACGCCATTTGCTACAACCCGCAGGCCGACCACGTTCATTTCTCCATAACCGCCTTCAACTGCTGCGAGGAGACGCACGCCGAGACGCTGGCGCTCACCGTGAAGGAAACCCTGTGTGAGCTGCAGGACTTGTTGCAGCCGGCGGCGTAGCGCGGGAAGAAAACACTCCTTCGCACAAGAACACATTTGAAGGTTCAAGGAATATCAATGTGTGGGTTTTGTTTGGTTTTTTTTTTGAGGGGCGGGGCGGTGGGTTTGAAAGGGACCAATTGACAAAGGGTTTGTTGGTGGCGGTTGAAATGTCTGGTGCTTTAAATTTTGAAATGAATGTAACGCGGACATGCTGTGTTCTCGGCGCCGCTTAATAAAGCCCGTTATTTGATTTTTTTTTTTCGTTTTTGTGCTCCGGAGAGGTTCCCGGGAGTTGTCGAAATGCCAGATTCCGATTAAACAAACTGGTTGTTGTTTTAAGTCAAAGTCAGCTTTATTACTCGTTTCTCTGCGGAGGCGAAGAAACTCAAGTCCAGTTGCCAAGACAAGAAGATTGACAAGAATTCACCACCGCTTGGATGACTGAGAACTTCCGCAAACATGTATAAATGTGTAATTTGAATGTAGAGAATAGCAGCGGGGTTGTTTTTTGTTGTACAGCTTAGTATAGAACTAAGTAATACCATAAAGGTATATGGTATAATAGCAGTTAATAACTTTTCCAAGCACTTGTATGAATACAGGCCTGATTCTGCAGTTTGCTGACGTGACTTCTGAGCAGCAGACGTCTTCATCCCTGCTTTTATGGGTTTCAAAGTTGACGATACGGCCATTAAGAGGAAAGCTGCTGCAGGTTCAGGGGAAAAAAACGTTGGTTTTAAAAGTAGACGTATTTAACTCATGCTGGAAATGATGGAATCAGATGTTATATCAGCAAAGGTGGACTTGGTGGTGGTGCGTTGGTGTTGCTTACGCATCACAGCAAGAAGGTCTGGTTGGATAACAACTTTTCCGTGTGGAGTCTCCATGATCTTCCCGTGTCTTCATGGGGTTCCTCCAGGTTCCTCCCACCGTCCAAATACATCCAGGAGCTTCACTGGAGACCAGACATGTCCATGAAAGGGTGAATTGTTGCGTGTCTCTCTATAACAATTAATGAGACAATGAATTTATGTCTCTGTAAATGTGAACAAGATGGTGAAAGGACGAAATTTGTCTAATAATGAATTTTAAAAAAGACAAACGACTGAAGAACAAAAATATCATTTACAGCGGTGTAAAAATCCCGTCACGTGACGTGTCAATCGAAACTACAACCAGTTGGACTACACAATGGCGTCGCCTGCGTCAGCGTGAAAACCGGAAGTGACGCGGCACCCCCTCCTCCCCGCGTGCGCTCCGCAGCAGGAAAACCGGAACAAACAGAGGCGCGCGGCGGAGCAGCTGGCCGGCCGTTCTCGCGGCCGTGGACCTTTTTGTTATTGTTATTGTTGCGTAAAAAAGGGATGAATTTTAAACGCAAAATGCGCATAAGTGGTGTTTTGTGACGCTTCCTCGGCAGGAAAAGAAGCTCAGGATGAGCCCGCGACGTTAGCCGAGCACCGGGACTCCATTTTATCATTATTATCATTATTATTATAGAATCACATTATTTTATATACTCGTTTTGTTTTTTTTTTGGTTTGCATCCCTGGTGATTTTTGAGCATTCCTGCGTGGGTATGAAGGACCCCGGGTGTTCCGCCCCCGGCCGCCGGAGGAGGAGCGGAGGCGGCGGGGCCGCCGGGCTGCTGTGCCCGCTGCTCTGCGCCTGCCTGTGGGCGGCCGGGGTCGGGTACAAGCCGGTGATCATCGTGCACGGCTTGTTCGACAGCTCCGGGGATTTCAAGAACCTGCAGCGCTTCATCAACGAGGTGTGTGTGACAGTGTGTTATTTCATGGCGACCTGTGGATTTACAGTAAATTGCATTTGCAGGCCTCTGTTATCTGCTGATAATCAGGTTAGTCCTTTTCACTATGGTGTGTCTGCTGCATGATCTCCAGTCATGCAGAGTTGCAAATGTGAGGTTTGCCTTGTATTTGATTTAGCTTGTAGTCGTTTATCAGCAGGAACTAGCAGTGTTTGCTCTCTGTCTGATTTTTTTTTTCTCTTCCCAATATGAACATGAGGATCAGTGTGTCTGCAGGGTGTGTGTTTTAATAATGTTAAAGCAGACCTGAGCATTTCACGGCCCGTCAAACTATTTTCTTTCAATATCTTAATAAGTATTTTCAATCAATATTGAATTTAGAAACTAATTTTTTCCTTTTTTTTTTGAAATTATACAAAAAACAATGTCGGATCATTGCTATAATCATTAATGATTTTGGAGTTGAGATAAAAGGCCCCAAATTTTAAATATTTAAATTGAGATTGTCATTTTGTTCCTATTACATGATACCTCGTTGGCCCACGCATGGAAAATAAATAAGAAACGTGCCCGTCCTTGTATTAAAGAGTTAGAAAAAGAAAAACATGCACATCCACTGCCCAGTGCGGGATTAAAAAACAAAAAGTTTGTCTCAGAGTTTTGAAAAAGGAGATCTGTGTTAACACATAACTCTGGTAAGCATCTGTGGCAGAGACTATTTTTTGCTCAAAACGTCATGCACGCGAGAAGAAGTGTATCGTGTTTTCTGTTAAATAAGTAATATTTTCTTTTTGGGGCATTCTTTGGTGTGCAGATTTTTGCCAAACTCTACTGTAATAATATGAACTCTGCTGGCGGTGAGAAGAAGATCCAGCATTTCCCTCCCGGATCACAATCCAGCCCAGGTCGCAGGCGTTTCTGTCTGACCTCCCGTCTTCTCCGCAGACTCACCCCGGCACCAACGTGACGGTCATCGACCTGTTCGACCGCAGCGCCAGCCTGGAGCCCATGTGGAAGCAGGTGGAGGGCTTCAAGGCGGCTATTTACCCCGTGATGCAGAACGCGGCGGAGGGGGTTCACTTTATCTGCTACTCCCAAGGTCTGCGCGCCAAATGTTGATTCAAGATTATTAAAGAAATGACGTTATGTGGTATGTGGATCCGTCGTGTCACGATTGCGGAACGTTACCTCGGGGAGACGCTGGAGGCCAGACGGGAATCTCCACGGGTTGTGAGGTTTGCAGAGGACATTGTGATCGGTAGCAGGAACATCTGCAGGGGGGGGGAGGTGGGACCCGGATAGGAGAGGGATGGCGGCGAGACAGAATATGTTTGGTTTGGAGACGTTGAGGAGAAGATGAGAGTTCCTCTTTGGAACTGAGGAGAATGGAGTCCAGAGGGACAGCACGTGGTAGATGTTCTGGAGATAAGTCAGACTGAGATGGTTTGGACAAGGGCAGAAGATCTGGGTTGAAGGATGCTAAGGTTGGCGTTCCAGAGAAGGTTAATGGAGGACAGGGTCAGACGGAGGCAGGTGATTGGCTCGGACGCCCCTGAAAGGAGGAGGAGAAGGCTGGGAAGTTATTATCATGAGATGGTTATTCTCCACTGGAAATTCCCAGGCAGTATTTTCAGTCCAAACCTTTTCCAGGGATGGAACATCAGGTTCTCTTCGCTCGCCGTTTACGACGATCAGCCTTTTTCCCACCCAGTGAAAGTTCATCCCCTCCATTGATCCGGCTCTTCCTGTCGTTCCAGGCGGGCTGGTCTGCAGGGGGATCCTCTCCACGCTCGCCGATCACAACGTCCACTCCTTCATCTCCCTGTCGTCGCCCCAGGCGGGGCAGTACGGAGGTGAGTTCACCCCTCGGAGGCCCGTCTCCCTCGGGCTCGGGCGTTCAGGCCTTCACCCCGCTTCTTCATCCCCCTCTCCACCAGACACGGACTACCTGAAGTACCTGTTCCCCGAGTTCGTGAAGTCCAACCTGTATCACCTGTGTTACACAGCCATCGGCCAGAGGATTTCCATCTGCAACTACTGGAACGGTAGGGAAAACCTCCAAACAGTTTGCACCAGAAGAAATGGATTTATAAACAAAACAATAGTCACTCATTCGTCATCTTAACTGCTCACCGTGCACTCGAGTTCACCATCACATTTAAAGACATAGCATTCACCCTCTCATTCCCAAGCTCAGCTCTCCAATCGGCCTCCTGCATGTTTGCGCAGCGGATAAAATAGTATTTATAGCCTAGAAAACCATACGATAGGGTGCCGAGAGAGGAAGTCTGGTGTTGTATGAGGAAGTCTGGAGTGGCAGAGAAGTAAGTTAGACAGGTGCAGGACATGTATGCTCGTTGTGAGACAGTGGTGAGGTGTGCTGTAGGTGTAACAGAGAAGTTCAAGGTGGAGCTTCGTCAAGGATCAGCTGAGCCACTTCCTGTTTGCAGTGGTGATGGACAGGCTGATAGACTAGGAAAGATAGGAATGTCCATGGACCATGATGTTTGCAAAGGACATTGTGATCTGTAGTGAGAGCAGGGAACAAGGTGAGGAACATCTAGAGAGGTGAAGGTATGCTTTGGAAAGGAGAGAAATGAAGGTTAGTCACAGCAAGACAGAATATATGTGTGTGAATGAGAGGAACCCGGGTGGAACGTTGAGGCTACAGGGAGTGGAGATCAAGAAGGTGGAGGATTTCAAGTACTTTGGGTCAACAGTCCAGAGCAACGGAGAGTGTGGAAATCAGGTTGGAATGGGTGGAGAAAAGTGTCAGGGGGACGATGAGATGGAAGATTTTCAGCCAGAAGGAAAGGAAAGGTGGAGGAGATCGTGGTAAGATGGTCTACAAACAGTGACAATGACCAAAAGACGGGAGGCAAAGCTGGAGATCACAGAGATGAAGATAATGAAGATAAAAATGAAAATGCTTAGCATCAGCAAACAAGTCGGGGTCAAGAAGCGAGAACCGCCACCAAACCCGTGGTGCCTCTCTGCCGGCGAATGATTCGATCGGGGAGGTTACCGTGGTAACCGTGGCGTCACAAATGCGAAGCAAAGGCAGGAAGCGCCGATGTCGCGTACGGGGGTGTCAGGCTGCATCGTTGCTCCTCAAGCGTGTATGAGATCACTAGAACACACACACTTTGTTCACACCTAGAAGAATATAGATGCCACATATCTCAAATGAAATCCCATCTCACACAGAGGATGCTATCTTTCTCCGGTCACTTAAACATGCGACATCTGTCACGGGAAGCTAACAGGAAGCTAACGTGCACGTGACGTTGATTGTCTCCCCGCCGCAGACCCCCACCACCGAGACCTCTACGTGAACAGCAGCGAATACCTGGCGCTCCTCAACAGCGAGAGGCCCAATCCCAATGCGACAGGTCAGTGCGAAACACACAGGCAACGACGTTTCCGTACGTTTTTTTTTGTTTTTTTTTCCACGCTTCGTCTTCGTACCTGACTTGCGCCTCCGGCCCGCAGAGTGGAAAAGGAACTTCCTGAGAATCAACAAGCTGGTGTTGATCGGCGGGCCGGACGACGGCGTCATCACTCCCTGGCAGTCCAGGTGGGGTGTCTGTCTTCACAATCGGGACGGTTTCGTGTTCAATGCGTTATTTAATTTATCATCCTCGCATGTTTGTTTTTAAGGGTCTCACCACGTGCATGAGATGTATCACGGTCTTCGTAGCATGTCAACACAACCTCTGATAAACGTCTACGTTGTAAAAATCACTGTAAAGCACACAAAACTGGTCCTGGCACCGTAGAGCATCTGGAAATCCAGCTTCATCGGTTGAACCATGGAAATCAGGGTTGTCCACGTGTGGAGTATCCATGTCCTCCCTCGTGCCTGGAGGTTCTCAATCTTCTTCACGGGAACATTGAGGAGGATGGATGATAAAAATGGGGAGAAAAAAAAATTGCAGTGTTAGCATTGGAATACAAATAGATACTGTTGAACACACCTGAATATAAGCTGAACCGGCTAACAATAAAGAAATATGTGTACATATATATAGGTTACACTTGTGTGTAAGCTGCAGGTGTCCACGTTGTAACATGAGTTATTTACACAGAAACATTTTTTAAAACTTTTAATTAAATAACATACCAGTAACGTCCACAAATACGTTCTGGAAATGCTTGTTTTCCAAACAGTGGCCGTAACACGGCCGATGAAAAAGATTAAAATTCTATCCCCATTTTGTCCTACTCCAGCTGATCGCCATCTTGGTCTTCCTCCTGCGCGCTAAAACCGTTAAGAATAAGAATAACTTTATTTATCCCGAAGGAAATTGTTGTGCCAGAGTGTCAAGTAAAACATAACAATAATAAATAATAGTGGGAAATTGCATAAACAGTATAAAAAAAGGGGGGAGAATAAGAAATACAAATAAAACGAGAACATGTCAAAGTAACAAGTCAATAAAACTATAAAGATAAGATAAGATAAGAACAACTTTATTAATCCCGAAGGAAATTGTTGTGCCAGAGTTACAGAAAATATAACAGTAATAAATAATAAAAAGAAAAGGCAGAATTAGAAATAAAATAAACTATAAAGTGTCTCAGTGAAACTATAAACTGTCTTAGTAAACAAGTGATAAAACTATAAGTGTCTTAGTAACAAGTGAGGTAAGGAGTGCACAATAGTATGATAAAGGAAAAATTGTCGTGTACTGTTATGAAATGAAATATTGCACAGTGTCAAAGTTATCAGAATTTTCCAGACATTTCATCAGTCGGATGTGACGAGGCGAAATGTTTTGGCGGCGTGAAGCTCGTCCGCACAAAAAAGATCCACAAATTAGCACAAAAAAAAGCACAAAAAAAGAGTAGCCGCTTATATTCTGGAAACGACGATATGTTTGGTTGAGGAACGAGTCGGAAGTATCTACCTGGCGATGATGTTTGAGATGTTGGAGGTGGACGACGTTGGACAATCAAAGACTAAACGTCCACAGGTGTTGGCGCTAGATGTTAGCCCGGTGATTGACAGGTGGCGGGCCGGGTTAAGCCCCGCCTCTGACAGTCCTCGCCTGGTTTTTTCCTGGTTTGAACCGACAGGCTGCAGAGGTTCGGTTAGAGTCGTCTTATCTTCTTCTGCAGCTTCTGAAGCCGCACATTTTGGCCCGAGGATGAAAGGATGACTCTCATGTGACGATCACAACGTTTTTTTTCTCTCTGTCTGTCCGTCTCGCTCACCTTTTACAGTCAATTTGGATTTTATGATGACAATGAGACCGTTGTGGAGATGCAGCACCAATATGTGAGTGCAGATCACACCACCGACACCAACGCACGGCACTGTTATTTCATTTTTCCGACCCCCTGTCGATGTTTCGCGCCGTTCATTTCTCTTGACGAAGCCTGAAACAAGTGTGACGAACTAAAACCCAGGTTTTCCTTCCCCGCCGGTCCAGTTCTACCTCAGTGACGTCTTCGGTCTGAAGACGCTGGCGGCCCGCGGCGACCTGATCCTGTGTTCGGTTCCCGGCGTGGAGCACGTCTGGTGGCACTCCAACGAAACGGTGTTCCACACATGCATGGAGAAGTGGCTGGTATAGAGCAACACTGGCTACAGCACAAAGACACACACACACACACACATCATATGCTCGACAGCGTGATAAGCTCTCGGCCTCCGCCGCCGCCGCCGCACACAAAGCCGCCCGTGTGTCTCCTCCTGCATCGGTGGTCTCATCTATTCATTTCACCTCCGGGAATCAATCAAATGAAGTTTATAGCGAGTATTTTTATCAACACTGAGTTGGTCGCTGGAGGTTTTCATGGTTTCGACCAGCAGCTCCTCAAACTACACCAAGCTGCTGCCTGAAATGTTCAAATGGCCATTTTTATGCTTATTTTTTGTTTTTTTGTGGAGTGTCAGCTGCAGGTGGCACCTCACAACAAGAAGATCCCTGAGTAGGTGAAAGTTCCTCCGGGTTCCTCCCACAGTCCAGAACCGTGCAGGAGCTTCTTTGGAGACCCATAAACCAGGGGTGTCAAACTCGATCTGGTCTTAATTTGATGTAATTAATTTGTTTTAGAGTAGAGGAGAACATTTAAATGATAAAAATCTATGTAATGAACTGTTCCTTTTAAAAATACATGACAAACAACCCAAAAACAGCACAACCCTCGCAGACTATATAGGAATTGCATTTGTATTTCAAAAAAGGAATTGATTTTTATGTACTTTTTCAAATTGTAGATTTATTCCATTTGACACCCCGTCCTAAACTGTCCAGACGTGTGAATGGTTACGTCTCGATGCGACTCCACGACCCCTCGTGACCCCGAACGCACGGCAAACGGCGTCGAGAATGAAGGAATTATCCGCTAACTTGCGGAGTGATCAGAATACAGCGCCGAAAACAAGCGCGGCAATCATCAAATGTAGATAATTAGCATTACAAGGCCTCTTCGCTTACGCTTAACAGGAAACGGGTCATGACGGAGTCACAGGGCTTACAGACTTTTTTAAAATCGCTGTTTTATGGGATTAAAACATTGTCAAAGACGACAAGGTTAGGATTTTAATCCGCGTTTCTTTATTTTTAAATGTAATCCCACCAGGTTTCTCCGCCCTCGCAGCGTTCCAGAACACACGCAAGAGCTCATTTTATATCGAAAAAGGTTAATTTAAAAAAAACAAAACTATTTAAATCTTTTTTTTTTTTTCCCAAAAAGTATATCATTCACTCAAACATGTATTATATCCACACGTGTGTGTGTGCGTGTCTTTGACGGTGCGTCTGCTCACACACACACTGTACCTCAGACCCCACCACGACAGTGCCTGAGCGATGTTCCACCTCGTTCCACCTCGTCATCGGCGCTTCTAGAAGGAGAGGCCTTAAAAAAAAAAAAAAAAGAAGAAGAAAATCAAATAAAAGACACCCATCGCCCTCTCAGTGTTTTCAACTTTCCATACCGAAGTGCTGCGACACTCGTGCCCGCCACTCGTGCTGGCCGGTGTCGGCGTTTGTGTTTACTCGTATCTTTACCTCCCGTCGCATCTAGATATCTCAGGCCTTTTAGCAGTCGGTTTGGGTTCTCGTGCTTCGACTTTGAAACAATCGTTCATATTTATGGATGGAAAAAGGGAAACTGCTGATGCACAGGAAAGGAAGAAGTGAAAAGGAATACGAGTGAAACATGCACATTGATTTGCCTGATAAGGGAAAGCTGAAATGAGATGAAGTGTTTTTTTTTCTTGTTTAATGCAGTTCATTTTATCAAGTACTCGTGTTTTAGCTGTCGTGTTCATATATCTTTATCTTTTTTTGATACAAGCTTGTATAAATTTAACTGCCTAAAATGAGAATTCAAGGGAAGTGATCTCTTACAACAAGTGAATAATGTGAGGGTGGAATTTTTTAAAAGACTCACACAGATGTAACTATTTTGGCGACGTCCTCTCGATTTGTACAACACCCGATCTGTCGATGGATAAGTGTCAACTAATCAATTAAAAGCTGTTTGACCAATCGCTCTGTTGTGTTTTTGAATCTCCCACTTTTTTTGCCTCCATTGAAACTTGAGGTACAAGGAGATGTGAAATAGAATTGGATTCTTCCACGCCTTGTTGGTCTCCTTCCCCCGTTCCTACAGATGTGCTCCTCTGCACCTTGTCATCATCTACCTCCTTCCATTTACATTCACTTTTCCACCAACACCCAACTCTACCTCGCCACTAAACCCCCATCTGCTCTCCCGCCCACCAAACTAAATTGTAACCAACCCGAGGTTCTCCTTATTGGTACTAAATCTACTTCCTCCACCAGCTTTTCTTTCACCATCCATAATTCCTCTGTCTCACCGTAAGATTGTCTTGTACTCCAGTAAGGCTGGTCTTATTGTGCATGTCGTAGACCTGACATCCATTTTCTCTAATATAGATTACATCATGATCAGGAAGAAGACATACTGTGCATACTGTGTACCAAACCACGCTGTAAATAAAAATTACAGACATAAATATTCAAAATCTATTGTTTTTTTTCATGCCACTGCACCACTGATCACTTCTATACACTTTACATTTTTCTATTCGCATATTATTGCACCATTTTTCAGTTGGTGCTGTTCTTAAATGCGAGTGTAATATGCAAAGCTGGTGCTGATGATGCAAACAAAACGACCAAAAAGACTACAATTCCATACATGCCTTGCGCACCGGAAATCGAATCACCAAACCGGATATAGGAACGCGGCGCTCTGGGAGGCCCTTTTCCGTCTCTGAGAAGTGTGGTTCAGAACGGCAGACACAAGTGAGTAACGCAAAAATGACTGATTTTACCACTTATACGTCGTAAAACCCGAGTTTTATCGGAAATCGTGATAATCGTAGGCTCTCGCTCACTGATAAATAAGAAGAAAGCCTCTTATTTTGCCTAACCGTGTTTTTATACCGTTTAAATGTCGGCCAACGAGCGCAAGTTCGCCGACTGCTAGCATTTAGCTGTTAGCACATGTGGTTGCGGCATGTAGAAAGGACGCGTCGACAGTTTAAAAAAAAAAAACATTCCCAATAACCAATTTAGTCTCTTTCAACGCGTGTTTCTAACTCACGTTGTTGTCGGTCATTGCTTACGTGGTTTCCTTTCCAGCTCTGTGATTAGCATGCCAGCTGCGTTAAGCTAATGCGAGCTGCCGTCAAGCAGGCTGCGTCTTGGGCCCAGCTTCCATCAGAATGGAGGTCCCAACTTTGTCTAGGTAGATTTTTGCAGATACCGGGCGAAAACGTTAACTTGCCACGGGTACTTTCATGTCAGGTCCGTACAGAATGTACTTTATCTGGAAATAGCACAAAACAGGGATGGCATATGAGGTTACTTTGCCCCTGATGTAAGCTAGCTCATAAGGGCTTCAGAACGTTTTTTTTTTCCTGAAAACCCTGTCAGTATTATTGGCTCCAAACGTCAATTCTTTTTGTAATAACAAATGTTTATTTCTGTGTAGTGGCCGAGTGGGAGACTGCACCGACTGTGGCCGAGACCCCGGAGATCAAACTCTTTGGCAAGTGGAGCACAGACGATGTCCAGATCAATGACATCTCCCTGCAGGTAGGCAGCTTGAAACCCATCTCTCTCTGAACAGAGAGGTTTGCAAAGATCCCAGGATCTATTCTATTGGAAGCTGATACGTATTCTGAGTGAGACTAGAGTCACGCTTTGACATTTCCATGTTGTCCTGGTGTGCTAGAGTACTCACAGAGCAAAAGTCTGCATATTCATTGGCTGTAATCACCTGTGATCCAGCCAATCACCGGCACGACGTACAACCTGTTCCTTAGAATGCCGCCTTTGCTGGGTTCAAATGCAGATTGCTTGATTGAATGTTTTTAACCGCAGGATTACATTGCTGTGAAAGAGAAGTACGCCAAGTACCTGCCACACTCTGGAGGCCGTTATGCCGCCAAGCGTTTCCGCAAGGCCCAGTGCCCCATTGTGGAGCGCTTGACCAATTCCATGATGATGCACGGTCGCAACAACGGCAAGAAGCTGATGACCGTGCGCATCGTCAAGCACGCCTTCGAGATCATCCACCTGCTGACTGGAGAGGTTTGTGCACCCACATAATGGCATAATAGAAAACTCAACCAGTCCACATCTATAGGTTGGCCCATTCAGTCACTTAACAGAGCAGCCCTTTTCAGGTTAAATAGAAGGCACTTTATGTACAACTAATATTTCAAATGTTTAAAACCACTTTATTCTGCTGCACTAAAGATGTCTAGGTTGTGCAAGAGTTGCTTTCTTTTTCTTAATGTTTTTTTAATTGTGGTCCTGTATTTTAGAACCCCCTTCAGGTCCTGGTGAACGCCATCATCAACAGTGGACCCCGTGAGGACTCGACCCGTATCGGTCGTGCCGGCACCGTCAGGAGGCAGGCCGTGGATGTGTCGCCCCTCCGTAGAGTCAACCAGGTGACATTCACGAGTCGTCAGCGACCGGTTTAAAAGTGACTATACTAAGCGAGGCTAGAGTCATTCTTTGACACGACTATTGTCCTGGTATGCTAGAGCGCTCGCAGATCAAGTCTTTGTTTATTCATTGGTTGTAGTCTGTCGTGGCCCAGCCAATCACCAACTCAGACACATTAAGCCTCTGGCAAAGTGTTTTTTTCCCCCCGTGGTGGTCGGCCCGTCTCACCCGCTGATGTCTGTTCCTTTCCCAGGCTATCTGGCTGCTTTGCACGGGAGCAAGAGAAGCCGCTTTCAGGAACATCAAGACCATTGCAGAGTGCCTGGCTGATGAACTTATCAATGCAGCTAAGGTACCCAAGGGTTTTTTTTTTGTTACAATTGCCTTTTTTGATTGCTATGAATTGTCATGTTACTCACCCACACTGTCTTTGCAGGGTTCATCTAACTCTTACGCCATCAAGAAGAAAGACGAGTTGGAGAGAGTTGCCAAGTCCAACCGTTAAACATGTTTGCTTTCTACCGAAATAAAAGTACCTTGAAAAGAACAAAATGCTGTTTTTGAGAAAAAGGGAATGATGTCTTCTGTAAGCGTTTTTATTTTTTTCTTGCATATGCAAAGGAACTCTTAAAAATATCCAGCTACTATACATGTCCTATTGCTAAACAGGCTGTTCAAAATCGATTTAATGGTAACTTTACTTGAGGGTCAAACTACGGTGCTGTTAAGACTCTGGAGGGGAAGAGATGAATTTGTCACTGCTAGCAAACCTCAGCATCTTCGCGGTACCTGGGTACTCCAGCATCTGATGCCATCAGAAATACGTATGCTTTTTGTTGATGAGGAGGCAGAGCGAGGACAGAGACGCGCCCAGCTTCGAGGCCTCGCTGCAGGCCGTCGGGAGGAGAGTGTAGTCCTGCAGCTTCTGGAAGGCCTGCCGGGAGACCGGGGTGGGGGGGAGTTAGTGCTCGCTGGAATTCACAGCTGCAGGAAAACTTGAACGAGACAGTGCCCTTGGAGCTGAATGACAAGGGAATTTACTTTTCTGCACTTTCAAGAAATTGGTTCGTGACTCACAGCGACGCTGTCAGGACATTCCTCGGCCGGTCGGTGGAGCAGGAAGTCGCGTTTAGAAAGGCCCTTTATGTAGATGCAGTTGGCGGCGGATTCCTCGGGTACTGAAAGCACCTCGTAGTTGTGGTCCGTCAGTTGTTCCATCATCTGGAGATGAAGCGGCAGAGTCAGCAAGACAAAGTAATGAGGTGGGGAGATCCTGACGGGACACTGATGAGACTAGAAACCCCTGGGTGACACATCATCCAGCTTTGGCGCCACCTAATGGCAGACATGGCAAACACTGGTCCATTAATAGTTAAAGTGTAGTGTTAGGATTCAAAACTAAATATTTATTGCAATGGGGGAGAAAGTGAACACCCAACAACCCCTGGCTAGGATAACCCCCAAAAAAGGTTTTGCAAAAACAGTGGAGGAACAAGAGGGCACGGCCGGTAAGAAGTCCCTGGTCAATCCATGATTTCACTTCTTAACAAGCGGCTTAAAAATCCCATTGGTATTGAAACTATTCACACACCCGCAGCGTCTTCTTGGCACCCTCGCTGTTGCTGATGACGATGGTGTTGGTGCCTCCCATGGAGCAGATGTTCTTCAGCCGAACTCCGCCGCAGACTGGAACGGTGGACACGGCGAAGTCCTGCACAGATTGGAGGGGAGGCTCATTTACTAGATTGCAATTTCTCAAAGAGCTTTCACCTGCTGATGAACCATCAGGGGTCTTGTTCACACTGTGTGTGTGTGTGAGATCACAAACAGGAGGAAATGCAGCGACCGCCTGATCAAGAAATCTGCACCTGATCAGGATCTGCTCAGAAGCCGAGATCAGGCGGTCGTTTCGTTCACACGTTACAGAGAAACATGCAGCTCGGCGCGTCCAGTACATTCCATCTACGTTGCGGTTCTGGAAAAAAAATAAATTTTAATCTGAAACGCATTACTGACCATCTCTGTAAATTGACCGCAGTTTCTCATTTCCACGGCGGCCCATGTGACCCGCTCCACACCACACAAGTCGATTAGAAGCGTGAAAACATGCAGCGGAGAAGCGAAGGGAAAGAATCCCGGCGTCGGCGTCGTGACCCGCCTGTGCGGTCGATTACGAAACCGCCTCATTCCTCACCGTTTGGACTACAACTCCCCTAATGCAATGCTGCGGCCGCTCGCCACCTGCTCCCTTCGGCAGCAGGGTCCGACCAGCATCTCCCCACTAAGTCCTTGTCTCTCTTTTCTCAACGCTGGGGGTCTAAAGCAGTGAATGAAGAACATTAAGAGCAGACACGCAAAGCCGGAGATGGCGAAACGGCCGAAAAACCCTCTTACCCTGAAAGTGTCCGCCAGCACCTCGGCTCCTCGGCGGTTGGTGTGAGAAGAGATGCCGACGAAGAACTCCCTCCCCGTGAAGAGGACGTCGCTTCCCTCCAGCGTGGCGCCGCCGCTGTCCACCTCGTCGGAGCCCATCTCCACCACCGTCAGGTTCAGCTCAGACATCACCCTCCGCACCGCCTCTGCCTGGTTTGGGGAGGGAGCAGAGGTGACACATGAAGCGGGCGGGTGTTTCAAAACAGATGCTAGGATGATGTTAGATACCATTATCTCACAGGAAAGATCCTTGGCTATTTTTATGATGGACTGAGAGGAGATGAGATGAGGAAAAACTTTATTTATCCTGAAGGAAATTCATATTTCATTATACACTGCTCAAAAAAATAAAGGGAACACTTAAAAAACCCATCCTAGATCTAAATGAATGAAATATTCTTATGAAATACTTTGCTCTTTACACAGTTGAATGTGCCGACAACAAAATCACACAAAAATGATCAATGGAAATCAATTGTATCAACCCATGGAGGTCTGGATTAGGAATCACACTCAAAATTAAAGAGTAAAAACAAACTCCAGACTGATCCAACTTTAATGTAATGTCCTTAAAACAAGTCAAAATGAATGAAATGTGTTGCTTCCTGAGTGGACACTATGATTTCACAGAAGTGTGATTGACTTGGAGTTACATTGTGTTGTTCAAGTGTTCCCTTTATTTTTTGAGCAGTATATTTCTTATACAATTCATATTTCATATTCTTCCTCCTTTCTACTATTATCTATTACTGTTCTGTTTTTTTTACTTGAAACTCTGGCACAACAATTTCCTTCGGGATTAATAAAGTTGTTCTCATCTCAAATTGTTGTGCCAGAGTTTCAAGCCAAAACATAACAATAATAGATAATAGTAGGAGGGAGAATAAGAAATACAATAAAACAAAAAGTGTCAAGGTTAAGGCTATCAAGTGTTTTAAGGTCTTAAGTACAAAGATTTGAAGATTCCCTGCGGCTGAGGGAAGAGGAATTAAAAAGTCTGATAGCCTCAGGTAGGAAAGACCTCCTGTGGCGTTCAGTGGAGCTCCTTGGTGGGATCAGTCTCCGACTGAAAGGAGCTCTGACGGGATGTCAGTGTGGCGTGCAGGGGCTGCAGCCTGTGCACGGTCGGGAGTTTCCTGAAATAGCAGATATTCTGCCATATTAATCCATTTTGCGATGAAAATTCCTAAAAGATCAGCTCAGAGCCTGATCTAAATGATGTCATTCTGTTCCAGGAAGTCTGGCGATCGAAGGGATAACCAATTATTACCGATTGGTTTACAACCATCTCAGAAAAAAAGGAGTTCACAGCGCAGCTGTTTCGCTGACATCTGGTCCTCCGCCGGCTCACCTCCCTGCGCCTCTGCTGCTTGAAAGGCCTGGTGATGAGCGCCGTGTCTCCCTGGATGACCGCCACGTCCTCGATCCTCCAGCTCGCCGGCAGCTCGGGGTCGGGGGGGATCTCGATCAGCTGCAGGCCCACCTTCTGCCTCAGCGCCCCGGTCAGGCAGCCGAACTGCCGCTGCGCTTTGGCCAGGTCCACCGAGGCCTCCCGGTCCCCCTCGTCGCCACCGGCGCCCGTCTGGCCGAAGGTGTCGGGGATCCCCCGCACGACGGCGTGGGTGAAGAGGCCGTACGGGCACACGTTTGCCATGGTTCTGCAGGAATAAGATGGAGAAACAAAAATAAAAATCTCAACTAGTTCCAACTGATGCACATCATCTTCACACCCATGTTCCCCAGCTCCACCTGCATCATCTCCTCCTGCAGCCCTGTTAGAAGAGGTGTTGCATTGCACTGCAGAACAGGTGAACCCACCACCTGGAATAACATGTAGCTGCCACATAGAGGAGGAGGAGGAAGGCATTGTTCGCTGGTTTGTTTGCAGGGAAATCTCGCTGAATAGAGATGGGAATGTGCAGCGCAGCCGGTCTATATTTGGGCCCCGGGGTCCACTGAGGACAATGGATCTATTCTCACCCGGCCGGACCTCCGTGCAGCCCCCCCCCCCCCCCCCTGCAGCCCCCCCTGCACCCCCCAGCTCCTCCAGGAGTTTTCAAACAAGTGCCCGTGCACGGATTTGTTTTAGGTGCGCGGCTTTATCCCCGGCCTCAGAGATTCACATTGAAATAAAATGAAAAGTTTATTTTCATGAGTTCTCTAGTGCTTTTTCTGCTCGACCGGATCCGAACTAGGAACCGGAGCGGAGGCTGGTCCCCCCCCCCCCGACCCACCCACCCTCCGCCGGCCGTGCACCGCCCAACTGTCCGCTCCTGCACAAACACTTTTCGGGAGGAGGAGGAGGAGGAGGGGGGGGGTCAATTGTTTGGAAAAAAAAAAAAAAAACAACCGGCGGGACGGTTTAGAGAGGAAAATAAAAGCCGTACCTTCTGAAGGCGTGGCGGACACACGCTCGGCTCACTTTCCCCGGCGTTTGATTTAATTTCCAAACGGGGCCATTTCCCGTTATCCCACCGTGATCCACCCGTTCCTGCCCCCCTCACAGAGGCGTTCAAATAAACTGCTCTCACCTCTACTTCCGGTTAAGACCTTTCAAAATAAAATATCTTCTCACGAACGCGCCTGCGCTGTGGCGTCGACCGTCACCGTAAACCGGTAGACGTTCAATCTGAATCTCCCCTTATAACATACTCACCCATTTTATTCGTTTTAACGGTCAGGAAACGTTAAAGCTGGATGTTTGTGCTTTTATTTTGTTGAACCCCACCCTGTTTCCGGTTAATTCTTTCCAGCTTGACCAGGCTCCCCCCCCCCGGCCGCCCACCCTGCGCCCCCTCCCCCACAAAGTCCCGTCTGGAGTCAATCAACGTTGATTTCAGTTAAATGACCGACGCAGCGTCATTTCACTTTAATATTCCCCCGTAAAATAAAAATAAAAAAGGAGAACAAAGAAAAAAAAAACAGACTGTCACGTCAACCTACTTCGCTGAGGGATATTACATAATGTTTGACCAAGTCAAGAGCTAAAAGATCCACCAGATATATGAAATATATCAGCTATTTACTCACCTGTAGAAAACTGCAGCTCAGAGAGGATGTTTGTTGCATGCATGCAAACCGACCTGGGCCCCAGGCAGATCTCATGATTTTTTTCAACTGTCCAGGATTAAACATGGAGGACCCACATAATCCAGATGAAGTGTTTGTTAAAGGTCAGCCTGTGTGTCAGCAGAGTCCCCTCTTTTGTTTTCATCTGCTAAATATCAGCGGGCCCTGAACTCAGACCAGATCAGATCCACACTGGTCCAAATAACCACATCCAACCTATCTTTGTAGTTACTGCTAACAGTTAAGACAATTCATATTTCATTATATTTCTTATTCTTCCTCCTTTCTACTATTATCAATTACTGTTATGTTTTTTTACGTGAAACTCTGGCACAACAATTTCCCTCGGGATTAATAAAGTTGTTCTCATCTCATCTCTCTCTCTCTCTCGTTAGGGTTGAGGATACATTTGTAAAATTGTTGCTTTATCTGGACTGTGTGTGTGACTTTGAAAAAAAAAAAAAAAGAAAAAGAAATGGAATTAATCTGTTAAGCTTGTCCTGAAATGTGGGTCAAATGATGCGACACTAAATCCGGCAATACTTCGAATATGGTTTGTGCGACATAACAAAAAAGGCTTGTTTTGCAGCACTTTGGCTAAATATACTTTATGAGCACCTGTGGTTTTATATTGATAATAAGTACGATGAGGCTTCTACCGGCTGAACGTGGAGGACTGCGCCCATACGTCCGGACGTAGATACAAAGAAATGTTTGTCGGTGTGCAAGCGAGGGAGAAAAGGAGCGCTGATGTAACAGAGGGACGTGTGGAGAGCGAAGGGGGGGGGGAAGGGGTGGGAGATGGCAATTAGAGGGCACAGACAGGATTAAAGAGCACCATCTGCCCACACAGATCCTTCAGCGAGCACACAAAACACCCGTCAACACGGTAGCATCGCCGGCATTAATCGCCGGCTCCTCCACTCACAGTGTATCACGGCATTCGGTTTCACCCAGTTTCACCGGGGCGGCCTGTCGGAGCGCCGGCGGCTCCGTTCTTGTTCGCTTTTCGGCGACGGAAACGGCGTCCGCGGGGGGAGAAGTTGGCACTTTCACTTTGACCAGTTGCAGTTTGAGTGTCACGGTCAGGCCGGGTCATACCGTGTCCGTGGGGAGGAAGGGTTGGGATCAAATCCCTGCACGCAGGTGTCCGTCAGGGCTCTATCCTGGGATCCTTTCCCCTTGTTACACCCACAGTTTCCCTGCAACATCTCCAAACCTTACATGCACACATATGTATGCGCGTGTGAATATTCGCATCCACTTTTCCAGCCGTTTCATTTTCTACATGATGACAGAGCATGTGATTCACCGCTGACTTACTACGACTGAGGAGTGTGTTCCTCCTGCTGAGTGACGCCATCCCACGTATTATCTGGGCCGGCGGTCGTGTCATATTTTGAGAACCGTCTGCGGAGGTTCTCAGTCATCCAGGTCACGCTGAATCTTCTGTATCTTGGACTTGAATTTCTTCCCTTGAAGACGGTTTGGGCAGGACTCCAAAAACCTGTCCGTTACATATATTTGGGGAACGGTTCCTTGTATGGTAAGTTTTGCACGCATGGTTATGCCAGGGTTTACTGGGGAAAAAAAAAAAAATGTGAGCGTTTATTTATATACTGACCTAAACGTGAAGAGACGACAGGCTGGGAAATCATCCCGGCCGACCGGCGCAGAAGATACACGGGGAGGGTAAAGGTTTGGATGATGCTCCTTCTGCCCGAGACATTTTGCCCCCGGGGGGGGAGTTTTCGGGCTTTGGGTTGCGCACTGCTGTGAAAGTAATCAACTGGTAAACAGCTTATTCAGTCTTAGCCCATTTGGGCTACCTCCATCACAAGACTGCTGTCAGCAGACCGTCCTGCGTGCCGTCCTCATGCCTCCCATTACACCTAAAGGATAATTCACTTAGACTTCCTGCCTTCCTCTTTGTGTCCCCTATCTCTTTCTCTGGGTGCAAAATACAGATATGCGAAAAAAAACGACATCATTTTGACCCCAACGGGAGTTTTCCTCTGAACTGAATCCTTACCCGAGGAATTTAAAAAAATATTCTTGTTTTTTTGTTCCACTTCCTCTTTTCAACCCATGACAGAACTGGTCCCAAGTTGCACCTGAAATTGTGTCAAATTCCTCAATTCAGCAGGAACACGAAAATGTTGACATGATAGCGACGTCAAAATGAAGATCCGTCTGCTGTTTCCCGTGTCAGCTGTTCATGATTACCTCTGTAAATTGAATTAAAAGTTTCAGGGAGGAGACACTGGACTTGGATTTCCCCAAAAGAGCAGAAGATAGAGAAGAGGCAGGAGAGGCTCATATAGAGGGAAGAAAAAAAAAAAATCACAGGTGAAGCAGGGCGACCGCGGGAGAAAGGTGCCACGTTCCACGACGACGAGGCCCGAAGGCACGGTTGGGACCGAAAGCATGCGTCTCTCACACCTCCTGGCCGCGCTGCTGTGCTGTCTTCCACTGGCCGGTGAGTCCAACACACTTTATTTTGGATCGACGTCTTGATTATCCAGTTTCGGGGTCGTTATTTGTTTTTGCGCCGTCTTCTCCCCTCCAGCCAGTTTGAGCTGCTACACCTGTGTGTTCCCCGCCATCTCCCCATTGGACTGCTTCAAGTTCCCTCAAGAGTGTCCGCAAGGGCAGCGTTGCCTGTCCAGCACGGCGACGGGAAAGCGAGGTGAGAGCTACGTCAGCATGTGTGTGTGTTCAAGAGATTATTTAATGAGGATCAGAAGATGCAAAGCGGAGCATTGTTCTTGGACATTTGTTTGACACAGACAAATGATGCTTATAAAGTGAAAAACCGGCGTAAAACAGGCACCCTGATTCATTCGCCGGGACTTTGCAGAGGCTCTGGACCCGTACAGGAGTCTGTATTTGAGACTCGGTCATTGATCGCCCAACATCCTGCCTCCTGACGACCCATCCCTCAGAAGGGCCGGATTTTGGGGTCTTATCTGAAACCTTGGACTTCACAGATCCCTGCGCCGTTTCCCATCAGGGCGCCTGTCAGCCCGAGACGGCCCGTGATATATTTCTATCAAATTATTTCTATCAAATGATCTCTAAAAATAGCTCTCTGGGGAGGCGCTGGCTGTGTCTCATCAGAGATAGATCCAGGCTTCCACGAGCGCACCTCCCAACTATCTGCTTTGTGCTCGTGTGTGTGATGCGGTGAAGACATGCAGGGTTGTGTTTGTCCCACCTTCCAACCCCTGCAACATCACACCATAGTTTGGGATTTCCCGTTTGTGTCCCTGTTTAGAAAACGAGGGATCAAAATACTGATTTTGCTGCAGAGTGTCGCGCGGGAGCGTCACAATTGCAGGGTTTTCAGTTTGGGAATGAGAAAAATACTGCTGTGCAACCAAATGACAGCTGATGGTAAAACCCAGAATATGCAGAAAAATAAACATCGTGGTTTTGGCATGAATTGGACTCTTCAGGGCGACATTTCATTCAGGAACCCTTCAGGTTGTGTGCGCAGTGGGTGGGGGGTTCAGGATCCGTAGGGGTTGCGTGATGTCTACCCTCCGGTTTTTCTTCCTGTTGTCTCTGAAATCCAACTCTTCGCTCTTTCCTCTTCTCCAATGCTGCTGCCATCTTTGTTCTCCATCCTCTTCGTCTCTGCTGCCAGCAGACCGCTTTTATCACACTGAGTTTGTTCCCCCCCCCCATCAGCGCTGTCCCCTCGCCTCCATCTATTTCTGTTTCGTCCGCCCGCCCAGCTCCGCTCATCTACGTTTGTGTTTCATGTTTGTTGTTTGGGTAGACTAGACTGCAGTTGGGAGTCCAGAGACTCTCCATACCGCCTGTCTTTGTGAGAGATGTATTGTTGTTGTATTCTTTCTTTCTATAAAACGTACCTCACGCAAAAAACAGTAACAACATGCGGTCCGTGTTGTCAGGGAGGTTTCGCAGCAGTTGGCTTTTTATATTGAGATTCTGTACTGTAATGTTATTTTCGCTTTCATTCGTCATCTCTACTGCTTATCCTGCAGTGTTTGCTACTCGTGTTTTCAGCGCTGTATTCTGACCACTAGACACTTTTAGACGATAATTTATTCATTCTCCGTACTGCTTATCCTGCAGTCGGGGGTCACGGGGGGTTGGATTCGATCCCAACCGTCACTGGGGGGGAAAGGTGGGTTCACTCTGGGACGGGTCCATCACAGAGCCGCATGTAGAGACATAAAATCATTCACACATTTCCAACGAAGTCTCCAATGAACCCCCTGCTTGTTTTTGGACTGTGGGAGGAACCTGGAGAAAACCCACGGCGAGAACATGGAGACTTCGCCTATGTGCTGAATCGCACCTCAGTAACTCTTGAATTCTCTCTAGATAACCATCTTTAAACTCAATTTAAAAAACAAAGAAAAACCAGGGTGGCTGTAACTCCACGTCGGCCGCCCCAAAACCTCAGAACAAGAAAAACAAGAACAGAAGGAGACCATTCTCAGACACTCCTTCACAGCGCTTAAAAGGCAAAGACGCAAAACGCCCTGATTATGTCACAGTGACATCAGGATCGTTTAGAAACTACAAAACCCTCTGACTTGCTATTTACCTTCATTTACGAGTGTCTTTTTTTGTTCTTTCCCCACCTTCAATTTGATCTCTCCCTGAACTCACCACCGGGCCTCACACAGGTTTTCACATTAAAAACAAATACATGTTTAAAGAGGAAATAACAAAAATGATCTTTTCCCCCCAGGATTAATATGAATTTTGCTTGACTTCTACCACATCCTTTCGCATCTAAACCTGCAGCGATGCGGCCTGTCTTTGTTTTCCCACTCCTCCTCCTCCTCCTCTTCCCTCTGCCCCTCCAGGCTCTCTCCAGCTGACCATGTATGAGAAGAGCTGCGCGGTTCCGTCCCAGTGCGGCGTCAGCGGCCAGAAGTTTGCTTCTGGCCTCTACTTCAACTACACCAACATCTGCTGCGACACCGACCTGTGCAACAGCGCCGTGCCTCTTAGCGCCCCCTGGTGGGCGGCGGCGGTACTGCTACCTGCTCTCGGCCTGCTACTTCCGGCCTGAGCGACGGAAACCGGAAGCCGGAAGTAAGATAGCACTTGGGGCGAGCGTAGGTGGCGTTTTTTTTTTTTTGTTTTGTTTTTTATTATCTTTTTAAATAAATATTGTGACGAATATCTGTGTTTTATACACAATCGAATCAGATAGCGATAAAAAGTTAGTGGGCATGTGTTAAATGTAAACCGAGGAGTGTATCAGTCGAAGCTAGCTTGCGCTTGAAATGGATGAGGTCATTTCTACAACCGCCTCCGCCCCCAAATTAACTTAAATAATAAACCAACTTAAAACGTAAAAAATATAAATAAAACACCTACAAAAAAAACAACCGTTTACCTAAAAAAAATGAAGAATATGAATTGTTTACCTGAACCCTTTGCTGGAAGATACCATATACGTAAACGTCATCGGTTTGGCGATCACGTGATGAGTATAGGTTGAAGAGGTGAGCTGGAACCCCCCCGCGCCAAAACACAATGGACTGTCCCGCTCCTCTGCAGACCTGGTCACATGATTCTTGCTTAATAAAATAAGATAAAATAAAACTAAATAAAACGCAATCCATTTATCGTCTGCCGCTTATCCTGCACTCAGGGTCGCGGTTGGGACGCTGGAGCCTATCATCAGGCGAGAAGCAGGGTTCAACCTGGACTGGTCGCCGATCAATCGTACAGCCAAATATGCAGGCAGATAACCATTCACTCATGCACTTATTCAGGGCAATTTTCCCAATTTTTTTCCAATTAACCTGCTGGATGTTTTTGGACTGTGTAAGGAAATCCATGCAGGCAAAATGTAAACTCCAAACAGAAAGAATCGAACCAGGGCCCTTCGTGCTGTGAGGCCGGAGCACTAACCACTACGCCGCCCAAAATAACAAGTTGAATACAATATTTGCTAACAACCCCCCCCCACATTCTAAAATATGGTTATATAAGATAAAGTAGATTTGTCAAGTCTGACTTGATTTATGCAGTGCTAAATCACAACTCTGTTGTCTGATGACACTTCCCAAGTGGAGCAAGATAGTTTACAGAAACCCAGCTTTCCCCTGTAAGCAAGCACTTGATGACGGCGGCAAGGAAACCCTGCCTTTAACTGTTACAGAAACCTCAGACTGATCTGATTTGTTTGGATTTCTTTTGAGTTGTTTCATTTATAATGTCTTTGTGACTCCCGCGGATCGCAGCAGTCAATGATCCTGGACGACCACGCGTGGGAATCCTTTATTTCTCTTTTAGCAGTTTGCAACTTTCTTGTTTTCTTTTACAATTTTAAATACAAAAGGATTAAAAGTATTGTGGTGCCACCTAACATGTCCAGCCTGCATATTTTACCCATCATATTTTTGTTACAAAAAAAGTCACTCCAAATTTTAAAGGTTTTAAAGTGTAAAATTGTTTTGTGTTTTTTTTTTACCCCACACCCGATGCATTGCGGCACTTGTCCGATCATTTAAGATCACTTTAAAAATATCCGAAATGCAAGCCCAGCTGCCGAGTGGCAGTCCGGACAGCTCAAATTTTCCAGTAACACACTTCAACAAGCGGAAAACATAAAGTGTGTTTTCTTTGGAGGTTATTCACGTCACACTTGTGTTTCTTGCAGCCAAGGCTTTAGCTAAAAACCCTCCCGGGCCGAGAAGTGAATTAATGACTTCTTTCAGAAAAAAATAAAAATAAAAAAAATCTCCATCACATGATTGTTTTCAAAAGTTGCTGACAGGGTTTTCTGGGGAAGGATGAGGAACAGTTAAGACATAAAGGACAAAGAAAAATCAGTTTGTTATCGGCATGATTTTATTGGGTGATCAGAGGAAACCCGTGTTTGTCGACAGCCTCCGAGTACAAAAACAACAGTGGAAATGTCACGCTAACAGTCGGACGGGTGGACGTGGAATTCGGCAGCTGCTTCTGCGACCCGCCCTTCGCATTAACTTCAAAATTTCAACTCCACCGCTGTCGATGGCGCTCACACACACGCACACACACACACACACACACACTCAAAATGGGGATTCAACACTCTGGAGGGAAACATTGCGATGAGAACAAAATTGTTTTTTGTTGTTTTGTTTTTTTTAAAAAGTATTTAAAAAATAAGAAAGTGAATTATCTAAGTAGAAACAGGCTTTCAGTTGCGAGTGACGATTGAACAGCTCGGTTCGCTGACATGATACAAAAAACAAAGGGTAACAAGAAAACTACCAATTAGTCCGCGGCAATAAGTCCAACACTATCCCTTTTATTTCTTCTTTTTTTTTTTTTTTTTTTTATTTCCTTTTAAGAAAAACATAATCTCCCACTACGGTTCAGTCAATGAGTTTAACAGCTCAGGAGGGCAGAGGCTGCGGAAAAGATTATCCCTCTAGTTCTGACAGAATTGCACTTGCGTTTTGTTTTTCATGTGATCAAAAAAGTAAAACTCCCTTAAGATACCAGTGTAACACACACACACACACACACACACATAATTGGGGTAACATCCCACCATTTTCAATGTAAATATCCATTTTATGACTGCGCTTTTGGTGCACAGACAGCTAAAATGGCCCGTTTGAGTTGACCTGATCCAGGAAGTAGACGCCTCCGACCCCCTTGGCGCCTCTTGAGTAATACTGACTAAAAAAAGAACAACCGCGTGGAAGAAGTACTTTCCGAAATGAAACTACAAGCGAGTTTGACCTATCTATTTTTCTCTTCTTCCAACAACAGGAAGAACGACCTTCATTCGATAAGAGCTTAGAATCTGAAGAAAGTAATTGTGCGCTTCTCCCTGCTTTTCTTCTCTGGGTGAAGGCGAGGGGTGAGTTGCCGGCATTTTTAGGATTAACGGCGACTCCGGCTCTCGGAAAAACCCCGATATCCTTCTACGACGCCAACTTCCTCGCTCCCCCCGGGTCGGAGGAAACCATATTTTAAGTCGGCCCTTTTCGGACGATCGAAATGAGCTCAGCGGCTTTTCACAAATGCTTCCCGCCCTCCGTGGAAGAACACAAAGAGGAAGCTGGAGGCCCATTCAAAGCGTTTCCTGTCTCTGCAGCTGCTCCGGGCTCGGCGGGGCGGAGCAGAAGGGAGGGGCGCCGCCGTGGACTTCCTGTCAACGTTTTCCCATTTTTTTTTATTTTTTTATTTAAATGCAGGAAAAGATGTAATGTAAGAGCTGATAAACAAGCTAGCGATGTTTAAACCCCCTGCTCCCAACAAAAACAAAAAAAAAAAAAAAAAAAAAGTGAGGAGAAAAACAACATTTCCTCAGATCCAAGCAAAGTAGTTTGATAAATCAACCGCCACGTTCCTGATAATTGTGCTTTTTTATGTTTGTGAGTGTGTATGCCCCCCCCCCCGCTCGCCATTCCTCCCCCTACTTAAGAACCTTGGCTACCGACGCGTAGGCGATGTGGATCTCCTCGTCGTCGGGGCAGGTGGACGCAAACTCCTCCCTGGCGTACGCCGCGTTCAGGTACCTCCAGAGGTTGGTCAGAGACTCGGGGATTTGGAAGTTGCGGTATTTCAAACACACCACCTGAGGGCGGGGAAGAACCGGTTAGCTTGAAAATACCCGGCGTTTGGGAAATTCTCCCTGCCGGGCGATCACCTTCACGATGTTGAGCTTCGGGAGCAGGTTGCAGTCGGCCAGGGTGAGCTCCTGGCCGTCCAGGAAGGGACGGGAAGAAGGAGCGTCGTCGTCCGCGCTATTCTGGTCGATCTCGTCGGGGAGCGCGCAGCCGAGGTAGTCGTCCAGCTTCTTCAGCGCCTTCAGAAGGCCTTTCTCCAGATCTGACGCCGCGGAAAACACACACACACGCACACACACATACGTCGATGTCTCTCCGCGGGTTCGGATGAAGACGCGCCGACTCAGTCGGAGATACTCACTGTCGTTGGCCTGAGGGTTGGAGTTCTTGATGTAGGCGGAGAACTTGGAGAAGACGTCCATGCCCGCCGTGTTGGAGTCAGGGTTCCTGGCGGCCAGGCGGGGGCACCTGAGCCGGCGGACGGACACGTCAGGAGATGGAGGTCGGACGAGGACCGCCGGGGCGGCGAGGAGGCCGGCTTACTTGGGAGGGGAGAGGTTTTCCTCCAGGAACTCCTCGATCTTGTTGGTGTCGGTTTTCACGTCGTTCCCGTAGAGCAGGAAGGGCGGCTGGGCGCCGGGAGCCAGGTCCTTCAAGATGTCCGGCTTCCTGCGGGAGGGAGAAGAACGCTCAGTCTGAGGACCACGACTCACAGCACGACAGAGGAACAGACGGACGCTGGAGCTACATGCTAGGAAACAGGGTTCTCTCCATGTAGATTCCATGTTCTCCTGCATGGGTTCTCTCTATGTTCTCTCCATGTTCTCTTGCATGTTCTGCTGCCTAAGTTCTCTCTGTATGTCCTCTCCATGTTCCTCTGCCCACGTTCTCTCCACGTTCTCTCCATGTTCTCCTGCCGAGGTTCTCCCCATGTTCTCTCCATGTTCTTCTGACCGGGTTCTCTCAATGTTCTCCTGGCTAAGTTCTCTCTGTATGTTCTCCTGCATGGGTTCTCTCCATTTTTTCTTGCCCAGGTTCTCACCATGTTCTCTCCACGTTCTCCTGACCAGGTTCTCTCCATGTTCTTCTGCCCCGGTTCTCTCCAGGTTCTCTCCATGTTCTCTCCATGTTCTCTCCACGTTCACCTGCCCAGGTTCTCACCATGTTCTCCTGCCTAAGTTCTCTCTTCATGTTCTCTCCATCCTCTCTCCTCGTTCTCTCCATCTTCTCTCCACATTCTCTCCACGTTCTCCTGCCCAGGTTCTCTCCATGTTCTCCTGCCTAAGTTCTCTCTTCATGTTCTCTCCATCTTCTCTCCCCGTTCTCTCCACGTTCTCCTGCCCAGGTTCTCTCCATGTTCTCCTGCCTAAGTTCTCTCTTCATGTTCTCTCCATCCTCTCTCCACGTTCTCTCCATCTTCTCTCCACATTCTCTCCACGTTCTCCTGCCCAGGTTCTCACCATGTTCTCCTGCCTAAGTTCTCTCTGTATGTTCTCTCCATGTTCTCCAGCATGGGTTCTCTTCAAATTCTCTCCATGTTCTCCTGCCTAAGTTCTCTCTCCATGTTCTCTAAGTATGTTCTCTCCATCTTGTCCTCACATCCCAAAAACAACCAGCATCTCCACTGAAGACTCTTAAATTGTCCTCTGGTGTGAAGCAGAGGGTGAACGGTTGGAGGTGTCACCATGATTGACAGCTGTCTGCGCTTAGTCCCGCCCCCTCGGCTAAAGGCTGTCTGTGATTGGCTCCCGCCACGAGCAGCTCTAGCGCTCCAAATCATGAATGAGCACCAATCTCTGAAATGAAATCCTATTTGCTCTCAGGTCTGACTTTTGTCACTCTGTAACCGCACAAAAGAAGCAGATTTCTAGCGTGGGAAAGCAAACACACACACACACACACACACACACACACACACACACGGAAGGGTGTCACCTCTTCATGTCCACGGTGGTGACGTCGAAGGTGACGCCCTTCAGCCACAGCACCATGAAGAGACGCTGAGAGAAGGGACAGTTGCCGATGCTCTGACCGTCGCTCCCCGCCTGCAGACAACAACAACAACCATCCTGGTCTGCACATCATGTGTGTGAGTGTGTGTGTGTGTGAGTGTGTGTGTGTGTGACAACACAAAAATCACATTCGAGAACCTGCGGGGTCGAGACGTCAGGAACACCAACCTAATCTGTCTGAGCGCCGGCCAAGGACGGAAAAAAAAACCGTTCAGTCACAGCAGTCAGAGTGAAAGTGCTCATTATGGGATGTCACAAGGTTGGAATGGAAGAAGCAGGAACCACGTCAAGGCCCTGATCTGCTTCTACGCCCGATTCTCCTGATCAGAAAGACGGCCTTACAATCTGAGGCAACGGGGGGATCAATAATAATAGTAATAATAATCTCGATCAGGTTCCAGGAGTTTGAAGGCCGCTGTGAACTAGAAGCATCTCCAGACGAAGAAAAAGAAGAAGATGATGATGAAGAGGAGGAGGAGGAGGAGGAGGAGGGGGAGTCACAACTTACAAGTTATTAAACAACGTGTTTTTTTGTTCTTCCAGGGGAGGAAAAACGGGATTAACCCGCCAAGAGACTAAATATAGAACCCGAATGTCCTGCGGAGTGTTTAAGTTACTTTAATGAGATTATTACTGCGGCCGGTGAGTCAGCGGACACACACACACACACACACACACACACACACACACACACACACACACACACACACACACACACACACAGATACGAACCTTGACAAAAAGTTCCACTTTGGGCTTAACGGCGTCACTCATCTTCACCCGTCGGAGAAGCGCAGACTCTCTTCTTCTTCTTCTTCTTCTTCTTCTTCTTGTTTTTCTTGTTCTTCCGTCCTTCCTGCAAGCGGAAAACGAGAGGACGCGTTGAAACAGCGAGACGCCGACCGGGATGGCTGCAGATTTCGAAAGCTTCGCAGGGCCCAGCCCATCTTCCGCCACGACGGCCGGAGGAGGAGGAGGAAGAGGAGGGGGAAGAGGACCGGGGGGGGGGGGGGGGGTATGAAGGAAAACAACAACAATAACAAAAAAAAAAAAAAAAAACAAAAGTAACAAATATGATGTTTTGATAAGATCCGGCCCAACCTCGGCTTCCCGGTGCAGAGCTGCGATCGGCGGCTGCAGCGGGGCGGCGCTTCCGCTCTCCGGACCCCGTTTCCTGGCGCGGCTCGACGGGGAAGAGTCGGGGGAAGTGTCAACCCACTCGGTTCATCCTGCGAAAACGACTGTCTGTGGACGCAGGATTCGATATTTAGTGTTAAAATGTGAACTTTTATCTACTTTTTTAATTTTTTTTTATCGGGGGTGGGGTGGAGGGGGTGGCGGGGTTAACGTCAGCTGAACGCCGTTCAGACGTGCGATGGCGCCCTCTAGTGGTCACAGTCGAAACTGCATGAGGAGATTCTATTTACAGTACAAACATTAGTTTATAGTATAAACTTTATACTACAAACTACGTTGTCGATAGTATAAACAAAGGGTGGGCAATTATTTTGACTCTCAGGCCTTATTTTTTATTTCATTGTTATGTGTGGGCCAACTAGGTATCATGAAAAAATTAAAATTTAAATATTTAACCGAAGATAAGATAAACTCTATTGTTACCCATAGGGGAAATTCCTTTGTCACAGCAGTGTAACCGTTATAATGTCAAAGAAAAAAAAAGGAGGAAATAAATATAAATATGAGTATAAATATAAGTAGAAAGGCTGATGACAGGATATAACAAGACAAAACAAAATAATCCACAAATAAATAGACGGCATTTACATTTTTTACTTTAAAGTCATGAATGATCACATAAATGTATTGACAATATTTTGTATGTAATCATCCATACAAAATGAAAAAAGAAAGATAAAAAAATTGAAAAAGTAATGAGTTTTTAAATGCAATTTTGATTGAAAATACTTGTTAAAATATTAAAAGAAAATACTTTGGTGAGCCCAATACGGCCCGCGAGCCATAAAATGCCCAGGTCTGGTATAAACTATTAAGTTTATGCAATCCAAACACGACACATTATTTAGTCAAATACATTATAATAATATACGATAGAAAACAGGTGAACATTATCGGAAAAATTATGGAAATTGCACTTTCATCCTGCTTTAACATAAGGAAAGGCATTTAACATAAGGCATTTCCATAAGGAAAGGAAAAAGTAATAAAAAAGGAAAACAGGAGAGCGAGAGAGAAACCATCCCTTTTTTTTTATTGCAAATGCATCTTAGCACTCCAGTTGCTTTAGAAATCAAACCCTACAATGAATATCGCAGCATATCTTGTCATTGTCCGTTGTTCTCTATGACAAATTACTTATAATTTTTGTGTGCTTTTGCACTGTGGTTCTTAGAGTAACGCTGTTTCAATGCTTTGTATAAGATAAGATAAACTGTATTGATCCCCATGGGGGAAATGATTTCATAGCATCAATAATTATGAATATAAATATAAATGGAGAGACAATTTGAAGATAGCAAAAGGCAGCCTCAAAGCGGCACGGGAAGGGCATCCGCTGTAAAACTTTTACCAAAGCCAAGCATGCGAATCGACCATGATAACCAGATCATACCGGATGGGTCGAGGCCCGGGTTAACAACAACCGCATTGGTACTGATGACCTACAGGGTACTAATGGAAATTGGGCTTCTGTGGGTCGAAGAACAAGAACAAGAAGAAGAGGAGGAGGTCGTGTTCGGAAACAGAGAGAGAGGAGGAAAGGAAAGAGTCTGGAACTGAGAGTAGGGACTTTGAATATTGGGACCATGACAGGAAAAGGTAGAGAGTTGGTGGACATGATGCAGAGAAGGAAGGTGGATATACTGTGTGTCCAGGAGACCAGGTGGAAAGGTAGTAAGGCTAGAAGCTTAGGAGCAGGCTTTAAGTTGCACTATTATGGTACTGACAAGAAGAGAAATGGAGTAGGAGTTATCTTGAAGGAGGAGTTTGTTAGGAACGTCCTAGAGGTGAAAAGAATGTCAGATAGACTTATGAGTCTGAAACTGGAAATCGAAGGTGTGATGCTCAATGTTGTTAGTGGCCATGCCCCGCAGGTGGGATGTGAATCTGAAGAGAAGGAGAAGTTCTGGAATGAGTTGGATGAAGTGATGCAGAATATTCCCAGAAATGAGAGAGTGGTCATTGGTGCAGACTTCAATGGACATGTTGGTGAAGGCAATAGAGGGGATGAAGAAGTGATGGGCAGATTTGGTATCCAGGATAGGAATGCCGAGGGACAGATGGTGGTAGATTTTGCCAAAAGAATGGAAATGGCTGTAGTGAACACCTTTTTCCAGAAAAAACAGGAACATAGGGTAACTTATAAGAGCGGAGGTAGGAGCACGCAGGTAGACTACATCTTGTATAGAAGAGGTAACCTGAAAGAGATCAGTGACTGCAAAGTAGTTGTAGGTGAGAGTGTGGCCAGACAGCATAGGATGGTGGTTTGTAGGATGACTCTGGTGACAAGGAAGATGAAGAGGACAAAGGCAGAGCAGAAGACAAAATGCTGGAAGCTGAAAAGGGAGGAGTGTTGCATGGTTTTCAGGGAGGAGTTGAGAAAGGGTCTGGGTGGTCAGGGTGAGCTTCCAGATGATTGGACAACAACAGCTAGTGTTATCAGGGAGACAGGTAGAAGAGTACTTGGGGTGTCATCTGGAAGGAAAGTAGATAAGGAGACTTGGTGGTGGAATGAGGAAGTGCAGGAGTGTATACAGAGAAAGCAGTTAGCAAAGAAGAAGTGGGATACTGAGAGGACTGAAGAGAACAGACAGGAGTTCAGGGAGGTGCGGCGAAAGGTAAAGATAGAGGTAGCAAAGGCAAAACAAAGGGCTTATGATGACTTGTATGCTCGGTTGGATAGTAAGGAGGATGAGAATGATCTATACAGGTTGGCGAAACAGAGAGATAAAGATGGAAAGGATGTACAACAGGTCCGGGTGATTAAGGACAGAGAGGGAAATGTATTGACAGATGCTAGAAGAGTGATGGGAAGATGGAAAGAGTACTTTGGAGAACTGATGAATGTGGAAAATGAAAGAGAGGCAAGGGTAGAAGAGGTGATTATCGTAGACCACAAAGTAGCAAAAATTAGTAAAAGTGAAGTGAGGAAGGCATTGAAGAGGATGAAGAGTGGAAAAGCAGTTGGTCCTGATGATATACCTGTGGAGGTGTGGAAGTGCCTAGGAGAGGCAGCGGTAGATTTTCTGACTAGATTATTCAACAGGATCTTAGAGAGTGAGAAGATGCCTGAAGAATGGAGACAAAGTGTGATGGTGCCTATTTTTAAGAATAAAGGGGATGTGCAGAATTGTGGCAACTACAGAGGGATAAAGTTGATGAGCCATACAATGAAGTTATGGGAAAGAGTAGTGGAAACTAGACTGAGAGCAGAAGTCAGCATTTGTGAACAGCAGTATGGCTTCATGCCTAGGAAGAGTACTACAGATGCAGTATTTGCGTTGAGAATGCTAATAGAAAAGTACAGAGAAGGCCAGGGGGAGTTGCATTGTGTTTTTGTAGACCTAGAAAAAGCATATGACAGGGTGCCAAGAGAGGAGCTCTGGTATTGTATGAGGAAGTCTGGAGTGGCAGAGAAGTATGTTAGACTGGTGCAGGACATGTATGCTAGCTGTGAGACACTGGTACGGTGTCCTGTAGGGGTAACAGAGAAGTTCAAGGTGGAGGTGGGACTCCATCAGGGATCAGCTCTGAGCCCCTTCTTGTTCGCAATGGTGATGGATAGGCTGATGGATGAGGTTAGACAGGAATCCCCCTGGACCATGATGTTTGCGGATGACATCGTGATCTCTAGTGAGAGCAGACAACAGGTAGAGGAAAATCTAGAGAGGTGGAGGTATGCTCTGGAAAGGAGAGGAATGAAAGTTAGTCGCAGCAAGACAGAATATATGTGTGTGAATGAGAGGAACTCGGGTGGAGCGGTGAGGCTACAGGGAATGGAGATCAAGAAGCTGGAGGATTTCAGGTACTTAGGGTCAACAGTCCAGAGCAACGGAGAGTGCGGAAAAGAGGTGAAGAGACGGGTCCAAGCAGGTTGGAATGGGTGGAGAAAAGTGTCAGGGGTTCTATGTGATAGAAGACTATCGGCCAGAATAAAAGGAAAGGTGTACAAGACAGTGGTGAGACCAGCGATGATGTATGGACTAGAAACTGTTCCAATGACCAAAAGACAGCAGGCAGAACTAGAAGTTGCAGAGATGAAGATGTTGAGGTTCTCTTTAGGAGTGACCAGGATGGATAGGATCAGGAATGAGTCTATCAGAGGGACGGCACATGTCCGATGTTTTGGAGAGAAGGTCAGAGAAGCCAGACTGAGATGGTTCGGTCATGTACAGAGAAGAGATAGTGAATATATTGGTAGACGGATGCTGGAATTGCCAGGCAAGAGGTCTCGAGGAAGACCAAAGAGAAGATTTATGGACGTCGTGAGAGAGGATATGAAAGTAGTTGGTGTGAGAGAGGAAGATACAGAGAATAGGGTTAGATGGAGAAAGTTGACTCGCTGTGGCGACCCCTAACGAGAAAAGCCGAAAGAAGAAGAAGAAGAAGAAGAATTATGAATATAAATATAAATGGAGAGACAATTTGAAGATAGCTAAAAGCAGCCTCAGGGCGGCACGGGAAGGGCATCCGCTGTAAAACTTACCAAAACCAAGCATGCAAATCGACCATGATAACCAGATCATACTGGATGGGTCGAGGCCCGGGTTAACAGCAACCGCATTGGTACTGATGACCTACAGGGTACTAATGGAAATTGGGCTTCTGTGGGTTGAAGAACAAGAACAAGAAGAAGAGGAGGAGTTTGTGTTCGGAAGCAGAGAGAGAGGAGGAAAGGAAAGAGTCTGGAACTGAGAGGAGGGACTCTGAATATTGGGACTATGACAGGAAAAGGTAGAGAGTTGGTGGACATGATGCAGAGAAGGAAGGTGGATATACTGTGTGTCCAGGAGACCAGGTGGAAAGGTAGTAAGGCTAGAAGCTTAGGAGCAGGTTTAAGTTGTACTATTATGGTACTGACAAGAAGAGAAATGGAGTAGGAGTTATCTTGAAGGAGGAGTTTGTTAGGAACGTCCTAGAGGTGAAAAGAATGTCAGATAGACTCATGAGTCTGAAACTGGAAATTGAAGGTGTGATGCTCAATGTTGTTAGTGGCTATGAACCACAGGTGGGATGTGAATCTGAAGAGAAGGAGAAGTTCTGGAATGAGTTAAATGAAGTGATGAAGAATATTCCCAGAAATGAGAGAGTGGTCATTGGTGCAGACTTCGATGGACATGTCGGTGAAGGCAATAGAGGGGATGAAGAAGTGATGGGCAGATTTGGTATCCAGGATAGGAATGCAGAGGGACAGATGGTGGTAGATTTTGCCAAAAGGATGGAAATGGCTGTAGTGAACACCTTTTTCCAGAAAAAACAGGAACATAGGGTAACTTATAAGAGCGGAGGTAGGAGCACGCAGGTAGACTACATCTTGTAACCTGAAAGAGATCAGTGACTGCAAAGTAGTGCTGGTGCTGGTGCCAGAGTGGGTGGAGGAAAGTGTCAGGGGGACGAAGAGATAGAAGACTATCTGCCAGAATGAAAGGAAAGGTGGACACGGTGGTGAGACCAGCGATGCTGTATGGACTAGAAACTGTTTCAATGACGAAAAGACCGGAGGCAGAGCTGGAGGTCGCAGAGATGAAGGTGCTGGGGTTCTGTTTGGGAGTGACCAGGATGGAGAGGATCAGGAAGGAGTCCATCAGAGGGACGGCACATGGTAGATGTTCTGGAGAGAAGGTCGGAGATGGTTGGGTCATGGACAGTCAATATATTGGTAGACGGATGCTGGAATTGGGTTAGATGGAGAAGATGGATTCACTGTGGAGACCCCTGAAGGGAAAAGCCCAAAGGAAAGACGACTTTGTCACAGGGGTGCAGGACATGTATGACTGGGACAAAATGACGACTGAGATGGTTTGGACATGAGCACTCCTCTGTTCATGTCCTAACCGTGGTGAAGATCTGGATAGAAGGTTGTTGAAGGTGGAGCTGCCAGGCAGGAGGTCTCAAGGAAGACCAAGAAGAAGATTGATGGACATAGTGAGAGAAAATATAAAGTGAGCTGGTGTGAGAGAGGAGGATCCAGAGAATAGGTTCAAATGGAGAAGGTGGATTCGCTGTGGTGACTCCTGAAGGGAAAAGACCAAAGGAGAAGAAAAAGAAGTAGAAGATGGCAAAATACATCCACAAATAAATAGACAGCAGAGAACAACAACAACAGCAATAACAAGGATAAGAACAGACAAGAAAATGGGAAAAAAATCTGAATAAATGTCAGTATTGACAATCATGTTGACTTTAACTTATAGAGCAGTGTTATATTACACATTATATGATATCGTAGGGCAATATTCATCTAACATGTATTAACACTATCAGAGGTTTGAAAATTCGACTCCAAAATGAATTGAAAATGAATGTTTGTTTTTTGTGAGTGGAGGATACTTGGAAAATATCCCCTCCTTCCAGTCTCTGTGCTGCTCTTCTCCCTTTCTCCAGTTTCAAATCCTGGATGTAATTATCTCAGACATCATTTTATTATCACTTGTACTCACAACTATTCCGGTCAAATGCAGAAAGCCTTTATCCAGAGGAGATCTGGAGTGTCACTGCAGCTGCAGAAGGATGTTTTTGTTTACTAGGAAAACATTGTTTCTTTTGTACAATTCGAAAGTGAGTGTTTTAGCGATTTGATTTTTGGTATAAATGTAGATGTTTGTGTTTCCCCTGGTTAAACATATTTGTCACCCGGGTAACGGTAAAACATTTGTCACATTACATAACATTACATTGCATTTGGCAGACGCTTTTATCCAAGGGACTTACAATAGAGGACATAAGGACTGCAAATAACACTTGTAAATACAAGATGCACAGGAAATATACAGAACAGTAAGCTTGGGTTCGTGAGGTTTTTTTTTTTTTTTTTTTTTGACAAAGACATACACAAACGTACACACACACACACACACACACACACACGGCATAGCCTAACTTGGTGCCTAACCTGATCTGGGGCATCAGCGCAGTAAAAAGTCCTGAAAGAGAAAAGTTTTTACCTGTTTCTTGAAGGTTGAGAGAGATGATGCTAGTCTCGTTGCTTCCGGAAGTTTGTTCCACCACTGAGGTAGTAGAACTGAGTAGAACTGTTTAATGAGCAAGAGCTGTTAACTCACTGTTCCTGCTCAATTCCAGGTAAAAAAAACAAAAACAAAACAAAAACAGAATTAATTGCACCCCATAACCACACCCACACAATCCCGGCAACCCCCAAAATCACACAGAAAACAAGCATCAACATAAACCCCAACATTCGTGACTCACTACAATATATTTGTAAATTAAAAAAAATAAATAAAAAAAAAGACTGTTAGGCTGCTGTGACAAAAAAAATCCCTAATAAAGTTTATCTTATCTAAAAAAAAAAAAAAGAACAAATGACCTCACACCCTCCAAGTCCCGCAGGAAACACGAACGCCTGCATCGTGCACGTAATAACGCATCTTCCGATGCTCGCACACGATTGAATGAACGAGAGAGACTGAAAGAGACGCAAGTGTGCACGTGGGACTGCGCGTGTGCGCGAGACTAAGAGCATCCCGATTGGTTTTCTCAGCAAAAAAAAAAAAAAAGAAAAAAATCAGCCAATAAATTGAGGCGTTCAAATGACTCAAGTCTGCAAAGAGAGAGAGAGAGAGAGCGGCATTTAAATCCAATGAGATCTTGCAAAGAAACATTTAGGCAGGTGTTCTGTGCAGATTCGAAGATAGAAAGGAAATGTTTTAAGGTTCTATTTCTAAGAAATGAGTTCATAGCATTTTAGTGTGTCTGTGTGTTGGTTGAAATGAGTTTCTGCAAGTTGGGCTGTCTGTTATCTCAGCGGATATGAAGAGGCAGATGGAAAAAATAACAGAGGGAGAGTAATGGGCTCTCATTCAATTTAATTTTTTTTTTTTGAACGAAGATCCAGGAGATTCATTCCGTGTTCTCCGGTTTCTCTGGTTTTCTCACGCGGTTCAAAACATGCAGGAAGTTCATCACAGAGCCTGGAATTGCGCAGAATAAGCGATGCAGATAATGTGTGAATAAACAGATACACAGACATGACGCCAGGCCGCAGGACATTTCATCATTTCCCTTCAAAGTTTATTGATTCGATTTACAAAAAAAAACAAAAGCATGAATCATCCAATGAAATCATGAGTGATTTTAATCAGCTGATTTAGCATCGTGTCCTCGGAGGACGAAAGGCCGCGGCGCTACATCCTCCACAGGGAGGGCAGGAGGACGGCGCAGGCGACCGCCGTCAGGGAAAGCTGGACGGACGTGGCTCCGTTGCAAAGGTCCTCGTTGCAACAGGAGGTCGACACATTTGCGCTTAAATCTACGCCAGGAACGCGCAAGGTTATCATCTGGTTACAGAGAGCCTCGGGTGCGCAGCCATGACGGGCCAGGACGAGGTCTTCGTTTTCGGAAAAGGCTGCAAAGCATCGGTTGAGGTCAGCTATTATCACAACACTGCATCCTTTTGTATATTGTAAAATGAGCAGGTTTTTTTTTTGTTGTCTTTTTTTACTCACTGGCATTCACTGTGATGCACTGCTGCCCGTCGGCGCAGGTGACTTGATCATTAAAACCGCAGTTGCCCGCGATGTCGACCGGGCACTGGTAGCATGACAGGCACTGCGCTGCTCAGAAACAACCAGAAAATCACGCGTCAGACTCGGCTTAGCGGGAAATGTCGATCACAAGTTTCTGCTGTCACTTCACAGAGCTGATAGGAAATATATTGATTATTCTAGATCAGACCTGGGGATTTTGTGACCCATTTTGTTTTTTTAATCCTGCCCGCCAAACTATTTTCTTCCAATATTTCAATCAATAAAGTGTTTTCAATCAATATTGAATTTTGAATATCCTTATTTTTCCTTTTTAAAAAATTTTTGGATGAAACATTCAAAATAATGTCAGTACATTAATATGATCAGTAATGATTTTGAAGTTGAAATAAAATGTCAAAAAAAAAAAAAAATGGATTCAATTAATTAAATGAAATTGCAATTTTCATTTTGTTTTATTTACATTTATTTACCTTGCTGGCCCACGCATAAAAATGAAATATGAAATGTGGCCAAAATAATTGCCCACCCCGATCATCTTTATATTAGTTTGGTCTGATTCGTAACGCCAGTTTTCATCTTCATTCACCTGATACACCTTTTAGAGTCATCCATTTATATCCTGCTAACCTCTGGAACTTTTAAATATAAATAATCAAAAAGATAAAATCACAAAAAAGTGATTTTCCAGAAAATGCAATTTCTCCTTCAAGTCAGATTTTTTTTTTTGGGGGGAGCAATTTTGTTTTAGAAATAACACCAAGTTTGTTTTTTTTTCAACCAAGTTTCCCCATCTTACCCGTTACAGACGTTATTTTTCTGAGTCCTGCTCGGACTTTAACTGAAGTCCAACCTTAAAGGGCGACTCGCTGTTGGCGAAGGGTTATTCTGGTGAAAAATATTGATGGAGATGTTCTCCGACTCACCGACGGCTATAAAAGCACTGAGTGCAATGATTGTCTTCCAGAAGCTGCTCATCCTTCAAGTCTTCTCTTCGTCCAATCAAGAGCCGTGAACTTATCACCCACCGTCGCTGAACAGACTGCTGGATACGTTAATCGAATGGCTTTATATAGAACGGTGAAAAAATCAGGCTGGTCAAGTTTTCTATAGATGAAACCGCTCCAACAGGAAGAAAAAAAAAAAAGCCAATGCCTGAAGCGACATCTGTCAAATTCCGGTGTTCTTGAGAACTTAATTTTGATTCGCTTTTTGAGATCGTGTGCCAAAACAAATAAAGATGGTTGTCTTGAACGTCATGAAATTTGTACCATACCTGTTATGGAATGTGTTCGTTCAGGCCCCTGATCGGTGTGGCAGGGATGGAGGAAGAGCAGGTTCAATCATCAACCTCATCCGCTGTGGCTTTTGAGGCTGAGACCTAGAAGATGTGGAGTTCTGCAGGGTGCCCACCTGGGCCCAGGGGATTTTTGATTATCCAATTTTTGATTTTTGATTATCCAATTCAGAGACGGCGACCTCGGGTTCCGTCACCGAAGCCATTCGTGGCGCGTTTGTCCGACGGGGGGGTTCTAGGCGTACCAGGTGAACAACGCTCAAGAGCTTCTCCAGGAGACCCTTTTCCCTGAGCTCAAACTCCAGTGATCCGAAATCTCCGTAATCTCATCAGTTTCTTGATCAAGTTTGATTTCACTTTTGTTATTTTTCACAATACCTTCCTCCAGCATTCCTGTTATCAATCATCTTCTTGTGAAAAACACCCTTGAGTCATTAAAACCTGTTCAGCACGACTCAAAGAGCCACGTCCCTCCATGAAACTAAAAGTTCAGGCTTGGGTTGGAACCAGTCATCCATACTGGCTGGTGGAATTTATCGCCTTTTGGGCGATCCTGTCGCAAAACACTACTTCGAAATTAACGTTTTGCAGATGAGACTCCGATAAGGTGATTCAGAACATGCCGATGATTAGGCATACCGTATCCTCCTCGCGGATCCGCGTAAGAAGAACCTTATTCAGTTTCTCAACTGCTGAAGATCTGGAGTTTGAGCTCAGGAAGAAACTCTTGGGACAGGGTGGCGTCATGGTTTGCAGATCCACCCCACAGCAAGGAGGTCCCTGATTGGACTCTGACAGAAGCTTCTTTCTGTTTGGAGTCTCCATGTTCTCCCCATATCTGCGTTGGGTTCTTCCAACAATCCAAACACATGCAGGAGCTTCACTGGAGACCCTAAAGCTCCCAGGCATGTCAATGAATGGCTGTATGTCTCCATATGTGGCCCCAAAAGTTTTTACTTTTATTTTGTGACTTTCATGCCTCTAACTGGTATACAGAAACATTTTCATGCATAAAACTTTTTTGGAAAAAACGGTTATACCATATCGGGTCCTTTTCAAAAGTGCTCTAAAGATTCGTAACACTTGGAGTCTTTTAGTGTCATGAGAAGGTCTATCCATTCCAATGTATCTGACGCAATGTATCTTAATTTGAAATGAGCAGAGGCAAACAGAACCCCACCAAGAGTTTGTGAGCGTACAATGGAAAGACATTGTCAGTCGGTCAATCATTTAGAGATCCCTTGACAAATATTTGGAGTCTTTCTTGCGGGCCCTTTTATTGCCCGGCTTTTTCTGGACGACTCGCTGAGAAATCCTTTCTCCGAGCTCAGGATGGAACTGAACCATGTGCAGTTCTAGCATTCTCACCTTTAATAGGGGACTATTGAGACCGAAACGTGAGCTTCGGACTTTTTGGGGGGCTCCTGCTTTGCCCTGCAGACCAAGGGATGAAACTGAGCAAATCACCCAAAGTATGAACCCGAAGGAACGCATGCTACGCTAATGTTACGAATAAGCTGCCTGGAACAGAATCATGTGTATACATATCCCCATTAAAAGGTTGGCAGATCGATCCCCGGCTCCTCCTGTGTCCCTCCAGAAGAGTTTTGGTTAGCGCTTTGCACGGCAGCTCTGGCGCCGTCGGTGTGTGAGGATGTGTGAACAGTAGATGGGTTGAGGGTTGATCTGCCAGGTCTAAAAGACAGATAACCCACCATCGGATTCAGCTCACCAACAAGTGATTTTTGGGTGGCAGTTGTACACCTTTATGACTCAACAAAGTGTTTGTTATGGATGTTTGGATGTCCAGTAGCAGAATCCCACTCGTGTTCAGATCTGGGGAGCCTTACCGGGTCTTAACGTCACCATCCTCGTGGGTGTTGAAGTCTCCAGGTAGACTGAGGGAGTCCCTGGTAGAAGTGCTCCCTAGTAGCCTCTCTCGGGACTTCAAAAAGGGTGGCTTGTCTAAAAGCTGATGGCTGCATAGGCGCAAACAAAAGTCAGGACCTGTAACCCAGCCTGAAGGCAAAGGGAGGCTACCTTCTCGTCCACCGTGTTGAGCCCAAACATAGAGGCACAGAGTCGGGAGTCAATCGGTATGCCCAAAACTGCCTGACGCCTCTCGCGGAGGTCAACTCCAGAGTCCAACCCCTTCAAAGGACACTAGTTCCAGAGCCCAACCGGCACATCCAGATGAGTCTGATCATATCTGTCTGGAAACCCCTTGGCCTCGCACACCAGCTCAGGTTCCTTCCCCATCAGAGAGGGGACAGTCCATGTCCCTGGAGTTAGCTTCTGCAGCACAGGGTCAGACCGTCAAGGTTCCCCAATTCGGTCACGACCTGTGAAAGGGGGGACCCATGTTGAGCTTTCAGGCCTACCCTACTGAGCCCCCTGGGTCCAGGCCTGGCCATCGGGCACTTCCCCTCGGGCCCGACCCCAGGGACTGGCTCCAGAGGGGGTGCTTGGGGACCCGCCGAGGGAAAACCAGGTCCATTTCTTTCCGGTATTATTTGGGGATCTTCTGAGCCGTGCTTTGACCTGTTTGCCTTGGATGACAAACCCCTCCACCGCGATAAGAAGGTGCTTAAACCAGCAAGATCAAACAGGCTTCACCCTTTTTTTAATTTTGTCTCCAATGCTATCAATAGTCAGTATACCTACATTGAAAAAAGGTGAATGCAAATTTACAGTCCTTCACTTTATTTGGGTTTTTCCCATCGAACATACTGCCATCGCAACAATTCCAGGTATGAGTCAGAGTCCTGTGTAATTTCTTGAACATCAAGTTCTTAATTAGCTGGAATGCCAGCCATGGAGAAAGTGTCAAGAGGACAAGGGTGAGGACGAAGGGTACAGTCATCTTTGTCCCGAAGCACAAGACCAGAACGGGTGCTTTCAGTGGGTGTATGCAACTTTTGAAAATTTTCCTTTAACTCTGTGACACACCTGGGATTAGGCTCCTCAGACATGGATACGGGCCAATATCAGATAAACTATCAGCCACATCTTTTTGAGACACTCAAAATGGGCAACAGGCATCTCCAAAATATATTTAAGATAAATTGCAGCCAATAGAAATAGCCTGGATTTTGCAAAAACTCTGAAATGCTTCCTTTCAGAGCCTTCGCCCGAAATGCTGCGGAGCTTCCAGCTTGAGGGTTAAAACACCTTTCGTGAATACTGGGGAATCAGACGTGGGAGAGTTTCGTACATTTATCAGAACTCTCCTGCATCGGTTGGAGGAGAAAGGAAACCGAAAGGTATTGTGGCCGCCCCATTTTGGTCCTCGTCCAACGCGGAAGAAGGCACGCCCAAACATGAGGATGACAAACTGTTATAGGATGCTGCGGGTGGCTTGTGTTTCCAAAAAAGCTCAAGGAGGGTTTTCAGCAAACATCGAAACATCGAGGAGAAGACCGGCGCACCCAAAGTACAGGTAAGGTCCGCAAACACCACCGACGGTCTGGAGATGGGGGGGTCAAAGAAGCCATAGGATGGAATCAAAAAAAAAAAAAAAAAAATGGGGCCAGCGTTGCAACCTAGAGCAGATCCAACATCTGTTAATTATGTAAAATAAAAATTGGAAATAAGTGGAAGCATATAGGTGTCGTAATTCAAATTAAAACGCGTAAGTAGGAATGCTTTTCCATTTTCAGCATATTTTGACTCGTATGGAATCCAAATGACATTTTCAGCTTCTCCTTCCAGACTGATCCTTCTGTGACTTCATCCAGATTGAAAGGTAAGACATTTTGATGTTATTTTCAAAAAGATATCCAAATTGCTATCAAAATTTCAACTTCAATTCAAATTCATTAGCAGAAATGCTTTTGTTTTCAGAACGTGGCAGCATATTGTGACTTGATCCAAATTAAAAAATAAAAGACATTGAGATTTAATTCTCAAAAACGCACAAATTGCTATCAAAATTTAACATTTTGAATTAGAAAATTCAAAATTTAACTCATTAACAGAAATGAGTTTGTTTTTCAGAATATGGCAGCATATTTTGACTAAACTAAAAATGAGTAATAAGTAAACCAAACTCTATTTTCATTTTTTTTTTTTTTTTTTTTTTTTTCCAAAAAAAAAAATTCAGAAAAAAAAAAAAAAAAAAAAGGTATCAAAATTCAAATTGAATTGATTCGCCCAAAGGCAGGCAGTTCCTAAACGGGGACGACCAACGCTCTGCTCAAGCTTTAACAAATCTGTTAATTACAAAAGCTTGGAAAGCTCGCTTGCTGCTCAATTCAACAGAAGGAATAAAAAAATAATTTTCCACATCAGGAGAAACAACCCACTAGCCGGGTGTCTGCAAGCAAAACCTGAAAAAGTTAGTCAACAACCTCAGAAACCACGCCGTTAAAACGATGATTCCCCGGACCGGATGGGCGAGTTCGGTTTATAGAAGCCAGCAAACGGTTACTGGTAATTCCACGCGCTTCAAAACAGCCCGGATGCAGGTGAGCGCTCTGTAATCTGATCAATAATCTGATCAGATCCGATCAATAATCTAAAATTTGCAAATTGCAATTTGATCGTGATTCGCTGGGAAATCTCAAATGCCTTTTGCTTTTCAATTCGGATCGCCCCAATACTTTGTCGTAAAAGTCCTCCTTATTTTATCTGATTGATTTAATTGAATTATTTATGTATAATTAGCTATTTTTCTAGATCGCTAATTGGACGGTAGATCTGAGCGACTCACGTGCGCCCCCTTCAGGCCAGACGCGGTACTGCACGCACCACCTTGTTCCTTTTCTCCGTGGTTCTGTTTTCCGACCGGAAGAGCAATTCTGTCACAAAAAGTGAAACAAAAAATATTCCCCAGGCCGTAGAGGCTCATGTTGCGTAGAACCGAATGCCACAAATGGCTGAGAAACAAAAAAAGAGGTTTGTGACGATTCCCAGAAGAAACGCAGTGAGGCCAAAAATCAAAAAGGAATGGAAGAAGGGGAAATTAGAGATGAAGAAAGAAGCTCCGGTCAACTCGCCAAGGGTTTGGAGGAAGGGAATCCAGCTTGGTTGTTTTTATTTTAAGAATTGTCTTTATTTTCATGCGCGCGCACACACACACACACACACACGTCTTCGAAATCATAAATACGACTGTGAAGTAAAAACATCACGAAAGGTTTACAAACTCAATGTTTCCCTGAAACACGCCATCGTTTTACTTCCATGACACAAACAGCAATGAAATTCTTTTTTTTTTTTTTTTTTTAATGTATACATTTATATATAATTAAAACAATAGATCTGCAGCGATTTAAGAATTGTGCTTAGAGATTTCATGACCATAAAAACGACACCTTCCCGAAAAAGGAGAAGATCAGATAGATCAAATCGGTGCAGAAAACAGCTGCCCGTCGGTAATTATGCGAATGGGTCTTGGCGGGTCGGGGTGGTGTTGGGGCGTCACTGGAGGCTCCACGCCGAGGCCACCAGGGCGGCGCTCATGGCGACGGTGAGGCTCAACCTGGAGGTGGCGGCGCCGCTCTCCACGGTGTTGCATTTGTCGGTGGAACAGCACTCGGTGTTGTAGGTGTAGGAGACGCCCAGCAGGGAGGCGCTGTTGCTCATGTTGCACTTGGCGCCCTCGATGCAGCCCTGGGTGGTGAAGCCCACCATGGGGATGGAGAAGTCTGAAGGCAAGAGGGTCGGATTTGTTAAATAAAACTCAGTAATGATTTAAAAGTGAAGAGAGAATCAATTGAACGGCGTATTTTAACTGTATAGTTTGTTTGCCGGCATTTGACCCACACGGGCGCCGTGTTACATGGCCTTAAGGCATGTGACAAACACTCCTGCTGTTACACAACACACTCGTGCGTGACATCGCCTCGTCTCCTCGCCAGAACCTACTTGTTTTTCCGGTGAAGCAGTGGGAAGTGTTTGTGGAGCACTCCACCTCGCTGGCCGACATGCAGTAGCTGCTCAGTCCGAAGGAGCACATGTTGCAGGTGAGCGATTCGGCTGAAACACAAACAGGTTTTTGCGACGGGTTAACCGGCGTCGTCGAGGGAAACCGTCGAGATATCACGAAAACAAAAGATCGGGAGGTTCTAGTTTCAAAGGAGGACCTGCGAGAAGAAGGTGAGTTTTTGAGAAATTCTTCTGACCAATTCGAATAAAGATGATTTATTTATCTACTTTTTTTTTGTCTCATGACTCCACTTTCTTTCCAATACCCAGATGTGTGGTACCAAAAAAAAAAAAAAAAAAAAAAAAAACTGGGTTGAATCTCCATCCGGCCGTTGCCTGATATCGTAACATTAAATTTTCTTCCTAAAAACCAAATATTCGCCTCTTACCGAGCACGAAACAAGTCACCGCCGCAATCATTCCAATCAAAATCCTGGCCATCTTGATGAGCGAGGGGTCGGTTCGGTTGTCTTGGTCTGGCTTCGGATGAAGAAAAAGGAGATTCCTGTGAAGGAGCTTCTTCGTACCTGAGTTAGACGGCCAGGTAAGCCTGGCTTTTGTACCTGCGGAGCGCAGCCGGGAAATCCGATAAGAGGCTGGAGGGTCACACCCTGTGATCCCAAACAAAAGGTTGAGGTCAAAGGGGGCGGGGTTCGGGGATGACGTATGTGTGTGTGTTTGTGTGTGTGTGTGGGGGGGGGGGGGTTGACTGGGGTGTGAGAAGGTGTTCTAAACAATTCTGGTCATTGACTAAAAACCAGGATGGCATCCAGGAGGCCTCGGAGTGAAGAAATGTGCTAATTAGAAATTTGGAACAACGGTTCATTGTGCCACCGTTGGGAATTCAACGGCCGAAATTCCAAGGAGTTTAATTAAAAACTTCTCGGTTCCATGGACGTGACGTCTGCTCCGTACCGTAAACATATTCATGCGAGACCGAAGAACTGGTTCGTCCTGCCAGGCTGGTGGCTTGGCAGCGAGGGGGGAGGGCAGCAGCGAGCCGCACCCTGTTGGAATGCCAATCACAAAACGTCACTTTTTTGCCGATTCACGAGACTTTTCCGTTCCATTTTGGATGTTTTTGCGAGCGGAAGCGGCAATGCAGGGAATCAAACACACCGCCGGATCAACGGCGACACTCACAATCCTTTATTTCATTTCAATCCTCCCGTGCATACATGTTCTGCTCCCAGATACACCATAGAAACGACACATTTGTCATTACAGCTCCGGTAATGAATTTGGCAGATGGGAGAATTTGTTAAAACAAGAAGAAGAACAGGATGTGAACTACTTTTACAGACACCCAGCGATTTTTATCACAATGAAAATAAAAAGAGGTGTTTTAAGCCCCTCGAGCGGCCAAAGCGAAACATGAAAGTGGCCGTCGGTTAGGAGACGGCAGGGGAAGCCCACGGCTGACCGAGATGCATAAAAACCAGGGAGTTTTGTCCCAGCGAAAGACACTCTAAAAACATTAAAAAAAAAAAAAAAAAAAAAAAGCAGTTGATTGTTTTAGGAAAAAACACCTGCGGGGCAGAAAACTGTCATCATGGGGATTTCAACATTTTAGAAAAACAGTCTGCGTTTTAATTGAACCTCTGAGTCATCGTATTTTGCGGTTCAAACCGCGACGTTAGCCACAAACACGGCGGCGGCGGCGGCGAGGGCCATGGACAGCACCGGCGGCCCGACCCGGCCCGGAGCGGCGTTGCACAGGTCAGTCACGCAGCAGTTCTTGGTCATCTTGTAGACCGTGGTGCTGGAGTTCCCCGGGAGAGTGACCTCCTTGGTGGCGTTGCACTCGCTCCGGATCAGGCAGCCCTTCATCTTGATGTCCATGAAGCCCGCTGCGGGAAAACACCAGATACGGCGGAAACCGAGGCGTCAGACTGTGACTGCGATACGCTAACAGAGCGAGACGGCTAAAATCTGAGGGCGAATAAAAACACCCGGATCCGATTTTGGGCGATATTTTCCCCGCCTGAGATGAGACGGAGATGACTTTCATCGACCCATGAAATAAACTGTTAAAAAAAACATAAAAGGGAACATTTAAATCAAACTGGAAGCAACACGGATTCATTCTGACTTGTTTTAAGTGTAGCCTAAATCCAGACCTCAATGGGTTCATACATTAGATTTCCATTAATAACATGTGTTATTTTGTTGTCAGCACATTAAACTCCGATTCATTCCGATCTCGGATGTGTTATTTTCACGTTCCCTGTATTATTTTGCTCAGATTCTTATCTCTTCAGTCACACCAGGAAATTCCGGGACCGTCATCATGAGCGTGACGGCTCTGGAGCCGGGCCAGCAAGAAGGCCCCCCCCCCCCCCCAGTTAGCGGCGAGACGCTAACAGGGGAGGAATGCGGACGCGCCTGTTTTTTCCAGACGGACGAGTTCCTCACCTGCTTTCCCAACGCCGCTGAAGCAATTCTCTCCTGCGCTGCATGTGGTTTCAGTGGTCAGGCACAGATTCCAGAAGCCCAGGTTGCATTTGTAGCATTGCAGGGCCTGACCTGGGGGGGGGGGGGGGGGGGGGGACATCGGCATGTGAAGCTAAAACAACGGGAATTTCAAATTAGATGCCGAAATCTCGGAGCTGGAGGGGTCATTGGACATATCGGTGCTCACCTGGACCCTGAACATCAATTATACATCTGTCAGCGGCAAGAAAAGCCCAACATTTGTCCAAAGCAAACACTCCGGAGAGACGGACGTAACCAATGGCAACGGGAGGCCAACAAGGAGGGGGAGGTGAATTATTTTACAAATATGGAATATTTATAGACGAGTGAAGATACTGATACATCAGGGATTCCCATACAGGGTGACGCGACCCAGCCGACCCAGAGTTTTGTCGCGGGGGGGGGGGGTTGCCATGGCAACAAACACCTAAAGACCCCCCCCCCCCCCCCCCTCGGGAGTGAGTTGCTGAATGTCCGGGTGCAAGGTGACTCAGCCGCCCTCCCGATTACAATAAACTAAAGCAAACTTTTGTTCAATGGCCCGCTGAGCAGGTTTGCCAGATCCCATGAGAGGAAAACACACACACACACACACACACACACACACACTCCAACTTTATCACAACACTATCAAGCTCCACTGCGGGCGTTGTGTGTTTTTCACAAGCCCTCGCTGTTTCAAGCCTTTAACTTTTCCAGGCTCAAACTAAAAACTTCAGCTGGAGTTTTTAAATCTCTGCTTCTTCTTCTGCTGCGTCCTAAAGTCACCTCCACACATTTTCCCCCTCCGGGGTAAATAAATCTGGAAGAAACCACCCGTCAGAGTGACGTCACACCTGACAAATATTAGTCTTCATGTTCTCGGTGTTTTGGAGAGAAGGTTGGGTTTTGTACAAAGGAGGGATGGTGAATTTATTGGAAGACGGAAGCTGGAATCGGACCAAAGAGAAGATTTATTGACGTAGAGATATGATGGCGTTAGAGAGGAGGATGCAGAGAATAGGGTTAGATGGAGGAGGTTGTCTGGCTTTGGCGACCCCTGACGGGAAAAGCCGGAAGAAGATGAAGAATGTTCTCCATCACGACGGCGAGCCGCCTGTCACGCCCGGCCCGGAGGCCAACCGTTTCGCAAGAAACCTGAATTAGAGAGTGTGTCTGAACAAGGCTGCGTCGCAGAGCTCCGGCCGAGGCCCAAACTCCTTGGGAGGGATCTCGGAGCGGGAACTGATCGCATAGAACACGAGTCAAACTCAAGCCCAGCGGGTCAAAATGTGGCGCGCCACCTTATTTTACGTCTTAAAAGGTCCGATTGTCTTAAAATAAAGAAGTCAAACGTGACCCTAAACTACATGTCCCACGACTCATGCCGATCATGTTACCCGTGATGTGACTCAGTACATCCACATCAGTGCCATTTTCAACAAGTAGAGTTGAGAAATTTAAATATCCAGGAAGAGAAACGTTGATGTAGATGGAAGGGTGTTTGAAGAAAGAAAGGTCGATACATGTTTGTGCTTCAAGGAGAAAAAGCGGTATGTCTTTTGTGTTACGAGGCGGCGTCGCTTGGCAGAGAGTACGATCTCCATCTGGATTTTGACACCAAACATGTATGCCTAAGTTAGCCTTCCGGAAAAACAACAAATATCCAAGAATTAAAGAGCCAAACTCCGATGGCGGCAGAATGTTTTCACCAACGCCGCGTCCAAAAACAGCCGCTGTAAATGCACCCGAGAGCAGCTGGGAGATGCTAGCTGACTTTCCATTTGCTGTCCTTGTGTTGTTTGTTTCTCTTTCGTTTCCCTTCTGGCTATAAAATGAATTCCTCCTGACAGGGGACAATAAAGAGTGACTTAACTTATAAATAAATAAACCCGTTGGACGCTGTGTTGACGCACCCAACAACACACACACACACACACACACACACACACACACACACCTGTGCTCTCAATGAGGTTGCACCTGAAATTGGGTTCAACCGGATTCACGGCCTCACTTTGGGCCTCCAGGGCTTTCAGGCAGCTCTCACACACCGCTGATACTGTCAACAGCATGTATGGATGTGCACGTATGTGTGTGTGTGTGAGTGTGTGTGTGTTGTTGATGATGTTTCTTCCTCCACACCTCTTCCACGAATCAAACCGCGGAGAGGAAAGAAGAAGTGAGGAACTCGGTTCCTCCGACAACGGTTACATCAGCAATACTTTACTTTGAATGTTGCTACGGAGTCTTTGTTTTCCCACATTTAAGCTCAGTTTCACTTTACTTCACACACACACACACACACACACACACACACACACACACACACTTCTGTTTCTGGTCACTTCCACTTTGGTGAATTTAGGAACATGAAACATAAACCGAGCAAATCAAGGGGATATACATACTAACAGACTAACGTCGATTTTTTGTTTCTTTTAAATGTCATTTTCTTCCTCTTTACTCGTTCCAGTTTTGTTGAACGTCTGCAACGGATGGAAGGTTATCTCAAACCTGTGAGCGCAGGTCCGAGCGCCGCGGCGAACATTCAGAAACCCCTGAGAGAAAACAGCTGGATCTCATGACGGGGAGCGTAACGGTACTTCACTGACCCCTGGTGGTTCAAGCCGACGCTACGAGTCACGGAAGACTCGACGCTTTGGACTGACTCGGGCCAAACGAATCACTCACCAAAGAGAATCGAGGTTTTGAGTCATTTGAGTCACTGAGTCAGTCACCTGCCGACCGAGAAGGGCAGCCACTCCGAGATACTGAGTGAGTCGTTCGTTGACACACTGAGTGAGTCGTTCGTTTCCCAAGCAGAAAGAGCGACTCTGAGAGAGTGAGTGATTCGTTCGTTGTATTACTGAGTCGTTCGTTTTGCCAGCAGGGCAGGCTACTCTGAGAGAGCGACTGATTCTTTCATTGAATCACTAAGTGAGTTGTTCGTTCTGCAAGTAGGGAGAGCTACTCTGAGAGAGCGACTGATTCTTTTATTGAATCATTAAGTGATTTGTTCGTTCTGCAAGTAGGGAGAGCAACTCTGAGAGAGTGACTGATTCTTTTGTTGAATTACGGAGTGAGCTATTCATTTTGCGCAAGCAGGGGAGGGCTACTCCGTGCAAATAAGTGATTCTTTTGTTGAGTTACTGAGTGAGTCGTTCATTCTGCAAGCAGGGAGAGCAACTCTGAGAGAGCGACTGATTCTTTTATTGAATCACTAAGTGAGTTGTTCGTTCTGCAAGTAGGGAGAGCGACTCTGAGAGAGTGACTAATTCGTTCGTAGAATTACCTAGTGAGTCGTTCATTCTGCGAGCAGGGAGAGCTACTCTGAGAGAGTGACTGATTCTTTTGTTGAATCACTAAGTGATTTGTTCGTTTTGCGAGCAGGGAGAGCGACTCCGAGCCAATAAGTGATTCTTTTGTTGAGTTACTGAGTGAGTTGTTCATTTTGTGAGAAGGGAAGGTTACTTTGAGAGAGTGAGTGGAGATTTTGTTGAATTGATGAGTGAGTCGTTCGTTTCATGATTGAGGGAAGCTACTCTGAGCCAATGAGTGATTCTTTTGTTGAGTTACTGAGCGAGCCATTGGTAAAAGCTACTCCAATCGAATTGGTGATTCTTTCATCGAATTACTGAGTGAGTCGTTCGTTTTGCGCGAGCATGAGAGAACTACGCCGAATCAATGAGTGATTCTTTTGAGTTACTGAGTGAGTCGTTCGCTTCATGAGTGGAGTTGAAACAGCTGCTGCTCATCCAACAGTTCTAATAAACTGATTCACGTGACATATTTTTATAAATTAATTTAGAATAGCAGTCATATGACAGTGATCTGTTATCTAGTCTCTTATTTGGAGTTCGCTAGGCAGCGGCAGTGAGAAGATAGTGAATGAATTCACAGAGACAGGGAATCATGAGTCGTGAGTCACTGAAATTGAATGATTCGTCCACGTCACTAACCGAGGCCGGGCCGCGTCGTTCGTCTTTCCCGTGATATCGAAATGCAGACTTCGGGAAATTTTTCCCCTTTTTGCAGGCAGGAGCCGAGGTTTGGCCTCCGAGTGTCAATTTTAACACCGACGTCGCACTTCAACACAAAACCTCCACAGTGGCTGTTGATTCTGCACCAACTCTGTCCACTAGAGAGCGTAACTGCAGCGACCCGCGGAGTCAAAACCCTTCCTCATCGCCCGTCCAAGACCAGAGCCGGATTCCTGCATCGTGGAAAACAACTCGGGGGAAACTAAAAGCCATTAACTCAACATGAATAGCTCCGCGAGGGCGTTTCGTTTTCACGACTGGAGCGAAAAAAAAACAACGGAAAACACTGTAAAAACAAGGCGACACTGAATCCACAGCGACGTGCGACGAGCACCGGTGACGTGATGTTAAAAACAACATAAGGTCAAGCATGCAAAGTCTTTAAACTCACTGAAAGTGCAAATAAGTAGCTCTCGCTGCGTGTGTGTGTGTGTGTGTGTAGAGTGTTTGCTTACATTTGGCTTTACCGGTCACGATATCTACAACGTGGACACACGGGAGTGGCTTCTTAAAGCCAGGGTTCAGACGGGACACGTTTCCGCGTCCTCCAAGGAGGTTGGAGGAAACATCTCACCAGAGGAGTGATTATGGGATGCGCGATTGCAGCCGGGCCTCGGGGGGGGGGGGGGGGGGCGAAAAAGGGGACGGGAGGTGGTGCGTTTCTGAAACCGGAGACGATGACAATGGCGCTGCCGGGACAAAGGGAGAAGCGACCACAATGGCGCCGAAACAATAACGGGGGACGGGAGTCGCCCCTGGAAACGGGAGACGGCGCCCCGGACGGTGATGGCATGAGGAATTTCTCATGCGGCGGCCGCGAGTCGGGACATGACTCAGTCTCTCTGGTGGCGTCTGGAAAAATAAACCCGGGAGAGAACGCCTCTTTCCACCTGCAGGGAACCCACACCTCCTCCTTCTTCTTCTCCTTCTTCTCCACTCCCAGCCTTCCAGGAGCTCCAGGTCTCCACCCAGAACCTTCTTCTGCTTCTTCTGCCAGCCGTCGAACCCGAGGCCGCAGCCAATCAGACGCCGCTTTGGGATAATTGGACAGGATGGAGGTGGAGGCGGTGAGGGAATGCATGTGGGGCAACACCCAGGTTCCACCTCTCACCTATGTGTGTGTGTGTGTGTGTGTGTGTGTGTGTGTGTGTGGAGGGAGGGAGGGGTCTTGTCATAACAGGCAATGTGTTTTAATCCTGCTTCAACAGCCAGATTTGTCTCGGAGCCGACTCCCAAACACGGGGACACACCCTACCCCCCAAACACACACACACACACACACTCTCTCTCACACACACGCAGAAATTCAAGCCTTAAAACGATTTTTTTCCAGCGGTATTTGAGAAGAAATGATGCAGAACAAACGTTTAAAGTCAATTTTAAAGCAAACCAGTGTGTTTGCTTCATATTAGAATTAGCAGCATTATTATCTCATGTCGTGCACGGTGAGGTGCGCGCAAAGCTTTTTTTGTTTTGTGTTGTTTTTCTCACCGGCTGCAAAGCAGAATCCCACCGCCACGATGTGCAGGACGAGTCTGTTCATGTTGGATCCAGCGGCGGCTCGGAGCGTCTGCAGGTCCGTTACAATCCGAAGCGGAGCGAACTTGATCTTCACCTGCACGTCCGTCCCTTTATAACCTCTCGCCGCCCACCGGGCGCGTCACCGCCGTCCAATCAGAGCGCCGCTTACTGGGATGCCCCCCCCCCCACCCCCCCGGGCCCGTGCACAGGTGAGGGTCCGGGACATAAAAACCTTTTTTTTTTTTTTTTTTTTTTTGAGAAAAGTTGGGAAAGTTTTTTTTCTTCTGCAATTTCCCCGCCGAAAAAATGTAGCTGTGAGTATCTGCGAGTACTCGGATACTCTGGAAGGAGGGAGGGATGGATCTACCAGGGAACACGGAGAAGAAGAGGGGAGGAGAGGAAAGAGGAGGGGAAAAGAGGAGGAGAAATGAGGTGGAGAGGAGGAAAGGAGGAGAAGAGGAGGGGAAAAGAGGAGAGGAAAGGATAGGGGGAGAGGAGAGAAAAAGAGAAGAAATGAGGTGGAGAGGAAAGGAGGAAGAGGTGAGGAGGAGAAATGAGGAGGAGGAGGAGGAAAGGAGGAAGAGAGGAGAGGAGGAGAGGTGAGGAAAGGATGAGAGGAAAAGAGGAGAAGAGGGGAGGAGAAGAAAGGAGGAAGAGGAGAGGAGGAGAGCAGATGATGGAGGGAGAGGAAAGGAGGAGAGGAGGAAGGGAGGAGAGGAAAAGAGGAGAAATGAGGAGAGGAGAAGAGAGGAAAGGGGGAGAGAAGAGGAGGAGGAAAAGAGGAGGAGAAATGGGGAGGAGAAGAAAGGAGGAAGAGAGGAGAGGTGAGGAAAAAGGAGAAGAGGGGAGGAGAAGAAAGGAGGAGATGAAGAGAGGATACGGGAAAGAGGAGAGGAGGAAGGGAGGAGAGGAGTAGAAAGGAGGAGAGGAAAAGAGGAGGAGAAATGAGGAGGAGCGAAGGAAGGAAGGAGAGAAAAAGAGGAGAAATGAGGTGGAGAGGTGAGGAGAGGAAAGGAGGAAGAGAAGAGGAGGAGAGGAGAGAAGAGGAGAGGAGAGGAAAGGAGGAGAGTGGGGTCAGCAAAGGTCAGCAAAGGTCAGTAAAGGTCAGCAAAGGTCAGCAAAGGTCATTGGTGTTTATGCAAAACCAGATAGAGGTGTTTATGCAACAGAGAGAGAAGGAGTGAGATGGGGTGAAGAAAGAAGGAGAGAGAAGAAGTGAGAAAGAGAGTGAGAAAGAGGGAGGGGGAAGGAAAAGTCCAGAGTCAGAAGCCGGGTGATGTTTGTCCAGACACAACACGTCAGATGTCAGTGTGTCACGTCTGCTTTTAAATCACATAAACAACAAACAGCACAGCAACATGTGTGTGTGTGTGTGTGTGTGTGTTTCCAGCACAGGTGACTGTGACACAGCCAACAAACACACCATCTCAGCCACTAGCTTGTCTGGATCTTCCGCTATGTTGTGATAAACCCTCTCCTGAATAAATGGATGTTATGACCTCGCAACGCAGGGGCCGTCTGCACGTAATGATTATCCCCGCGAGGGTCTTTGAAGGGGCCCCGTCGGCCGTCCCGGGGGGTTCGAAGGCCCCGGGGGGTTCGAAGGCCCCGGGGGGAGGGAGGGGCCAGACAAACTACACACTTGGCGCTTTGAAATAGTTTGCAGAGAGGGAGGACGCCCTGCCGGTGAATTGCCCTCATTGTTCAGGACACAGATCCTCGGTGTTTGTCCGGGAGGGCGGACCGACACACACACACACACACACACACACACACACACTCTTATCCTGCTTCCATCAGCCTGACGTGTTGGGTTAGACCAGCAGCGCATAAAATAAAATACCTTTAAAACGCACTAAAAGTGTTTTGTGTCGTCACCAGATATATTTCTACTTTAATGGGAATTCATTGAATCCCATACGTGCGTTGTTTGTTCAATCTACCGTTACAGCCACTAATAAGAGGGATTGTCCCTCACACACACACACACACACACACTCACACTCACACACAGAGGCCTATTCGTGCGTGACTAGACATATGCAAAATAACAAAGAGCCATAATTGTCCGGTTGTGGCCGAGGGGAATGTTCACCGTGCCGGAAACAGAAAAACAAGAATGGTGACAATGGGTTGTGGATTAAAAAGAATAAAAGGAAATAAAGATTGTAACACATCTTCAGATGGAACGAGATCCTGACCGTCCGTTGAAATGATTGAACGATTTTGCCGTGACTTTTGATTCTTATTTGAACAGACTCTTTGGATCGTGTCAAAACACGAAACTACACTGCTCAAAAAAAATAAAGGGAACACTTAAAAAACACATCCTAGATCTAAATGAATGAAATATTCTTATGAAATACTTTGCTCTTTACACAGTTGAATGTGCTGACAACAAAATCACACAAAAATGATCAATGGAAATCAATTGTATCAACCCATGGAGGTCTGGATTATGAATCACACTCAAAATTAAAGTGTAAAAACAAACTCCAAGCTGATCCAACTTTGATGTAATGTCCTTAAAACAAGTCCAAATGAATCTGTGTTGCTTCCTGAGTGGACACTATGATTTCACACAAGTGGGATTGACTTGGAGTCACATTGTGTTGTTCAAGTGTTCCCCTTATTATTTTGAGCAGTATATACCCGCTCCATAAAGTCCAAGTATCAATTTCTGGCAGTAACTTATACTGTGGAAACTATAAATACAGAATAGAGACAGAAATGACTCACCGCACTATTATTAATAACATCTATGTTTAGAGATTCTGATAGATGTTTCCAGGGAAAGATGGATAAACTGTTCAGGACAGTATTTATACTTGAGCAATGTACACCATATGTGAACTTCTTGTACGCCTGAAGAGTCTCCATCCAATTCTGCAACCCGCTAACACACTTTCCGCGGTATTGTGATTACAACACGTTTGCTTCAATGCAAACAGGGGAGGGTTGGTTCCTCGTGCATCCTGTCCGCGCTGCGAGATTCCGCTCGGGGAATTCCGCCTTGCGGTCGGCGTCTTCGTTGCACAAGGATTTGGAAAAATAAACAGATACGAAACGCTTGAAGGGGGAAGATGGAGCAACGGCGGGCGCGGTTGTCACGTGGTCGCCGTCCTGCAGGGCGTCTGGTTGGGAAAGGCCTGCGCGTGACGACCGCGGCTGCAGACGGAGGCCGTCCTGAGTCGAAGGGAGCCTCCTCCCTCTGGAAAGAGTGATGCCGCGGAAAAACACCCTCTGAGTCACATGCGGTGCCGGCGTGTCCGGGTTCCTTCGGACGGGCGTTCCGCCGCTTTTCGAGGCTTTCCATCGAATCCGGCGAGGAGGTCAGGAGGGGTCGGCTCTCTGCCGCCACCCGGAGGAAGAAAAGCGCGACTGCGGCTTCCGTGAAAAGACCAGAGGAGGAAGTAGGAAAAGAAAATCGGACTTTATTGAGAATTCTGAATCCTGCTCACCCTGCCTCCCGCGGTAGCAGAAAGACGACAACTCGGACTGACTTTAGTTTAAAATCTGGACACATAAATACAGATTCCCTAGTTTACTGAAACCACCACCCCCCCACCCCCACCCCAAAAAAAACCAAACAACTCTATCTCAACCACACAAACTGAGAAGTAGGGATGAAGGGTTGGGACAGCGGCTGGTTGCCTGGACAGAGGTGTTGAGGTGGTGCTGCGGAGAGATGCCACCGCGGTCGGTGCAGCGGCGGAGTGAGCTGGAGGATTCAGATTGTCGAAATTCCTTGTGTATATGTGTGTGAGTATGTGTGTGTGTGTGTGTCACTGCCTTGAATTTTTGAAAGGAGAAGTTTGGGAAATATTTCATCACTGCTTCTGAAGGGGGGGGGGGGGGGACTAAAAGAGCACCGGGATGTTCGTTCGGAGGCTAAATGTTAGCGCGGAGGCCGGGAACGGGGAGGAAGTCAGGGGAGTGTCGTTCGAGCCCGCCGTGCTTTTTTTTTTCCCCGTCTGGTCGCTGGCAGAGCGATTGTAAAACTAAAGTCTGGCTGTCAAACACAGGCTGGCACAGGCGGCTTCCAAAAAAAAAAAAAAAAAAAACCTCCAGATAAACAGGGGTGGGGGGGGATTTAAGCCAGATCCTACGTTCCCATTGTTAAGGCTAACAGTTATCTTCATATTGTGTGTGTATATATATATATAAAATCAGGATTCAGGGGGTAAGTCTACTGGTGGGGACAAACGCAGAAAACTAAAGGAGCCGACATCCAACTACACTCCATTCCCCTCAGCGGAGGTTTGATCCGTCGCCGCGGGTGTTTTTTTCGCCTCCTCCTCGTCGCCTTCTGAAAATGGCCACACTGCCTGACAGGAGGGTTTCTCATTCTCTCTTTTTTTTCTTTTTAAACCAAATAAGTTCCCCGAGCTGTCTACGCGAGTGCCGGCCTGTGCGTGCACGGGGTGGGTGCCGGTGGGTTGGTGGCGTGGCGCTCCAGTGACACCGGGTTTACCAGCGGTCTTTACCAAACTGCGCGTGCTGTGTGTATTCTGCGGTTTGCTCGCTCGCGTCACACAGGAACCCGCCTCCCCATCCGCGGCGCTGGGGAACAGCAACCTGTTCTGTTCCGCTTCCTCTACACTCACCGCTTGTTTTTGGCACTGACGAGTTTGGTAAGGTACGTGCATGGAATCCCAAGCATTTGTGTGTGTGTGTGTGTGTGTGTGTGTGTGTGTATGTGCGTGTTCTTATGTCTTCACTCACACAATCTTTGTTTACATTTGCCCTAACTAAATCAAAATAATACAGTCTTCAGGGTTGGGAGGGGGCACCTGAGCAGCTTTGTAAAATGCAGGTGTCCTCTCCCCCTTCTGATAATAATTCTATCCTGTTTTCTTCTTCTTCTTCTTCTCTCCCTCTCCAGTAAATCCATCCACCTCCTCTCCCGTCCTGGACTCACTAGCGGATGGCCTTGACCGGGCTCTTGAAGCTGGAGGCGGCTTGCAGCTGCAGCTGGTAGGCCATGGGGTGGATCTTGAAGCCGTACAGCCTGAGGGGCGACGCAGGACAACAAACACCGTTGAGCGAATCAAGAAACGGCGGCGCGTCATGTTTCAGTTTCCCTGACGGGACGTCGAAAAGTTCCCGTTGGAGAGAGAGACGTGCAAACAAAGCCCGCTGCTGAACAAACTCCCGACATGCTCGTTTCAGTAGAATTTCTGACAGGATTATCGCGTTCGACGGGCGTGAGCGACGACGGGACTGGTAGCGCGGCGATCCCCGGATCCTTCCACGCACCCCGTATTAGCCGGAACCCCCGACGTGCACGACGTCGCGCTCGCGCTGCCGCACTGACCTGGGGACAAACTGATTGGCGGGCCTCTTGGGCCTGTACTCGGGGTGGACCATGAACAGCATGTGTGGGAAGCCAGTGCCAAAGTAGGCGCCATCCGTGTGGTGGTGCCTGGAGGACTTGGGTGTGTAGACGTCCATACATTTGGGGCAGTAGAGCTTCACCATGGCCTCTCCCGGGATGTCCGACAGGCCTGCGGATGAATAAACGGCACCGTGAACGGAAGGGAGTGAGACGCCCGATAATTTCCGCGCTGTCACGGGAAGCCCGAGACGAGCGCGTCGCCATCACGTCACATCACGTGACACCGCGGGCTATTACGAGTCACAAAAACAAGAGCCCCGACCATAACGGGCCCAGTGTGCGGCGTGTGTGTGCCGACTCACCGATAGGAAGCATCGGCTGATTCTCACAATACACACGGGGACAGTGGCCAAAGTCTCCCTGCTGGTATTTCTCCAACTGCAACAAGGAGGCACAAGTTAATCAGCAGCGGCTCGCATAACCCGACATTCTTTGACGGTGAACTTTTTCCCCCCGATATCATTAAAGTGCATTTTATTCTATTCTGGACCAGAACATTTGCTTGGGAAAAACGTCTTGGCCTGGACAGAAAAGAGCTGAAAAGATTGTTGTTTTTTTTTTCCCAGTTGTTGCTATTAAGAGATTTAAGCGGAAAGACTGCATGATGTAACTGCGGAGATTTAATAAAAACAAAAACAAACATTCTCTTAATACATCTGTTTATAAAGATCTCAAACTATCGTGAGAGTCTGTTGGAACATTTCTTGAGTAAATAAATGGTGGGAGGGCTGCATTCAACTCTTATCTGTTGGATTTGTGACGGGGTTGGAAGGAAAGAGAGAATATTACAAAAGAGAAAATCATCACTTCGCCGCAACTCTGGAAACTGAAAAAGCAGAAAACCGTGTCGGTGGCAATCCACTCGTTTTTTTGAGACGGCTCATTCCATCTCGAGATGACGGATGCTGAAATTCCGGTGCTTGAGTCTGTCCCTGCCAGACAGACGCGTTTTTCAGAGAATAACCGAGTGCCGGCGAGACTCGCATCACGATTCAAAGTGTGTCTGAATCGACAGGTAGCGTACAGCGGGTAAAATGACTGAGAGCTAAGGAAGGAGCCCCGCATCCCCGAGCAGCAAAGGGAGGTTCCTACCATCTGTGCGATGCCTCTGTTAGTAAGAATATAGCGTGCGTGGATCAGGCCGTACAGCATTTCAGCTGCCTGCTCGATCAGGTCACTCTGGTTGGGATTGTCCTCCAGCTCCTCGTCTGCAGAACAAAGAAGAAGTTTGGCATCACAGCATTTCTGATGGCTGCCGGGGTTTGATGACAAAGGGGGGAGAGGGAATTCTAGAAACACAATAGAAGTGCGGTCTTTATTTTTATTCAAGAACAGGGACGCGGATTTCAAAGGGTGACGTGTCGGTGAATCTTCAAAAGGACAGAAAACAAAAGGCGACAGAAGATCTACGGCACAATGGATTCGCGAAACACGAAAACCTTGCGCGTTATGAAAACTGAAGCGCTGCATGAGAGAAGTGGCAAGCACGCAAACGGTGTGAGCTGAAGCGAAAGAGAGGAATAAACTGTTACGTCCGAGCACGAATTGCAATGAATCAAGAGTCAGGAACACCAACGACTGTCTCCGGAATGGAACAGCTGTACTGAAAACACAGGCGATGCAGCTCATTGTTTATTCATCATTTATTTTAAAAAGTTTGATTTTTATTCTCACTTCACTCTCTACAAACCAATTCTCCTGAGGCACTGTTATGAGCTATTGACCAGATCTTAGTTACATTTATGTAAGAAAAGAAAACAGAGAACAATACAATGTAGTCATTCGTCATGATAATGATATACAGACCTGGTTCGAGATCCAGGATCATGTCTAGGGCCTGGCGGTAGTGTGGGACTTGCTCATTGAGCCCTGTTAGGTTAAACTTGTCTTGAATATAATCTTCATCCACCTGTTGGCCGGAGAATTAGTTGCAAAAACAATATTATTTTGTGGGAACTTCACCGCAAGGCGATGTTAATACCTACAAATCAACCCTTAAAATAAAAGACACGACCGAAAAGTGCATCAGCGGTCTATTTGTAAATTTAATCTTAGTACCCCACAGGTTAAAATAAAATACACAAATCCACAGACAATAAATCATGTTATTTATATTTTGAAGGCACCTACGCAGGTGTGGGTCCACCAAGGTGACCAGATAAATACACAGCATTTTAATCACATCGATATGAAAGGTACGTTGATGTGGGGTTAAACAGGTTAAAGTTTCAATTGTCAAAGATAAATTTGAGAATAATGTGGAGAAGCAGATGAAGGAGAAATCTCACCTCGCAGAAGAATTCATTCCCCCTCAATCCACAGAACCAGGAGATCCATGACACTTCCTCTGAACTACTCATCTCTAAAGATCCACACACATGCATACATAGAAATAGTCAGACGGAGTTGACAATCACATTCAGTGAAGATGAATACCACATGCTCGACATTGGCGTCATATTTCGTGTGTTTTGAGAAAATTACAACCTATTCTTTCTTCATAATGCAGAGCTATGTGTGGATACTTACCGGTATTGTGATTAGCCGGACCTGGTATAGGTTAGGCTAAACTAAGCTAACATGCTAAATGCATTGACGCTTCAACTTACGCCACTCCATTCGCGACTTTATTTCACCAAAATGTATTTCACGCCATAATATAAATACGTGTCATCTCTGTGAAATCGCATTGTCGTTAAATCCACGGCGGAACCCTGCGCCGCGACAAACTGTCAACGGTAGCTTGCTAAGCTAAGACTAAGAGAAGCTAGTAGTAGCTACTAGCCAAAATGAGATTCAATATGGCGCATCGTTAGAAAGCAGGCCTCAAGAAGAGCTTCAACTCTTCCCAGCGGATCGTGAATGACAGAAGTAAGCGTCGTGGAACCGTTAGATAAATGCTACTTTGAGCTTACCCGCTTTTCAATGTTTGTGTTGCTGCAAAACCCGTCTGATGGAAACTATTTGTGGCGAGCTCACGGGTGTAAATAAGATGGACACCAGCCTCCAAAGCTCAGGTCCTTCTTCTGCGCCCGGTGTCTCCGTGTCTGCAGCGCGGGGCGCAGTGCTGCCCCCTTGTGGTCATTTGGGGCATTACAACTAATTAAAAATGACAATCTCACTTTATGTCTGTGGCCTTTAGCATTTTTTTTAAAGAGAAAAATATCTTTAAAAACTTAAGTTAAAATGTAATTTTAGTTTGTTTTTATGATATTGCTAAAGCACTTTCTTTTGCAGTCGTGTAACTCATTTACAAGCCCTGACACATATCATATTGATCCACATTGCAGCAAGTTTCAGGTACGTCGAAATCCCCCAGAAATGATGTTGTCTGTCATCATTTCTATCAGAAATTATATAAAACACTCTGAAAGGTATCTAAAGTAGGATATCTTTGTTTCTTCCTTCTGTTTGTTTTTCATTAATAAGTAATTCACTATCTTTCATATTTTAGTTTGTATTTTAAGGTTTCTCATACAGTCCGGCAGAACTGGCATTAGATCATAACTCCTGAAGTTTAAGTTTAATCCAGAAACTTTAGTAAAAAAAAAATCAATTGTTTCTCTTGGAACTTGCTGAGTGCTTTAAGAAAAAGGTTTGTTTGACCATATAACAACTCGCTTTTTGCCTGAAACTAGCTTTTCAGCAACCGGCACCCTGTACTTCCTTACTGCTGCTCGTATCGTCCTCCCCATCCACGTCCGGTCGAAAGAACGTCCACGTGTTCCTCCGATTAATGGACCCGTACGTTTTGCATCCAGGATCTGTTGTTTTTCCCGGTCAGCTGAAGCCAAGAGGAACCTGCTTGGGGAAGATTTCCATTCTGACGGCAACTTCTGTTCACTGTGTGCAAAATAATAATCTAAAGGCCAAACTTTTATTTCCCGATGAACACATATTCTAATTTGACATTCACTGATGGAGCATATGTTGAATTAAAGATGAATCTCTTCATTCATTCTCTGGGGATAGAACATGTTTGAAAAATCTTGCAAAACAAATGATGAAACCCCGTGTACTTCAACTTAACAAGCAGCTTGTTTTATTTACCAGAATGCGGTGAACGTCACTGGCCTTAAAAGATCGACACCAGCGGCGCTTTCACAGCCATCCATTCAAAGCACAGACCCCGTTGTTTTGATACTTCGGCGGCATTTTGGTGAGTCAAACATTTGTCATTATTATAAAAAGGTACATTTGATAACAAGGTCGGTGGAAACGGGGTTGCCACGGCAACCTAGTACCTCTCGACGTTTTAAAAATAACTTACGAGTCATGGAAAAAGAAAAGCCGATACACCGCTCTGATGGAAAACACTTTGTCAAATGTTACTTTAATTACAACCTTGTTTTGTGTTTAGTCCAGGGTGTATCATCGTCATGCTGGTTTCTACAGTGGCTTGTGTTAGCATGTCAAAAAGTCCGCAAGACAAGATTAGATTTTAAAAAAAAAAAAAAAAAAAAAAAAAATCTCAAAAGAAAGAGACATGAAATTACATTTTCCATTAAATCAAAAGTAGTTTATTTAACTTTGCCTTCTCTGTATAACTTTATTATAATAAGACACTTCTCTGCTTGAACGTTGCTCCCTTGAACTAAAAATGGCAACATCTTGTTTGTGGGAATGTAAGTCGGGGTAGACAAAACTTAGATACATACCAATATACATACATGTGCGTAGATTACGGTTGCATTAATAAAACCATAAATGCTTGAACAGTATGAACCACTCCAGGTACCGTCCCGGAACCTCCGAGGCCCCGGTGAGACGAGAGACCAGAGTCGGGGGAAATCTTTCGGCTTTTATTCTTTGCAAAGACGCGCCAGCGTGGCCTCCAGAGCCGAGATTACTCGCCGAGCAGCGCTGATACCGTCGGGGGGAAGGAGTGACAGGATGTTTTTTTTTTTTAATGATCACTTGCTTCATAGCGGCCTTTTTCGGGGAATTTAATGGAAATGAAGGATGAGATCGATTAAAGAATAATATTCACGACGTCGCTTGTGCTTCAATAGGGATCTGAATATGTTCTTGTTTACAAATCGATGACTGTTTTTGGTTTTTTTTTGGAGCAGGTTGCTGTGGTTGGGCTGCAAGTTCTCCCATAGTAAAGTGGCAGATATCGCATCCGTCAGCGATCCATCGCGGGTTTGTTTCTCATCTCTGAAAATACCCGCTGGGATGTTGTGAGGTGTGTGTGTGTGTGTGTTTTGAAACTCCTGAAAGGGGCGGGTGACCTGAAGGTAACACGAATGGCGAGTTCTTTCTTTTCACTGAACTCGATATCGCAATAATTCTGCGGTTTCTTAAATACATCCACCGAGATACATTCAGCTGTGTGTGTTGAGGCGGTCGTCCTCGGAGCCGAACATTCCCCGTTTGATTCCCGTTGAGCTGTTGTTGAGCAAGACACTGAACCCCCCCGAGCTCCGCTAAGTAGCAACCCACACCACATGGTTCATCCATGATGGGTTGAATGCAGAGAAATAATTTCCCGCCAGGGATTAACAAAGAACTTTCATTTGTTTTGTGAAATTAAAGCATACATTCGGTCCAGTTGGACGTATCTTCACTTGGACGTCCTCCAAGTGTGAGGACCTCGCCTAGCCTGAACCTGGTCTGGACTACTCTTGTGGCTCCACCGGTCCATCGTCCCTTCTTAACGCTTAATGTTGACGCATGCGTTGTTGTACGTCTGATTGTGCCGTTTTCCAGCATAACCAAGGATCTATGGAGGTAAAAGACTGCGCCAGCACCTTGAACTCATTTCATGTCACCCCTGCCCCCAAAATAACCCTTGCTTGCGCCGTCGCATTGATAAGATTCCCTATTTTTCTCTCGCGCTTCACCATGGATGCTCCCGTTCCTGTTCGTTGCGCTGTCACTCGTCCGCGACGGCCCGATTCGTTTTCTCAAGACAAACGTGGCCGCTGACCTTCTTTGCAGAGAATGAAGCCTAGGCGGGTTCTCGCGTCCGGTTTCTCATCTCACCGATGCCTCGGTTTCAACAAACTTGGTGTCAGGAGTGGGATCCCCAGAGTGACTGGCCTGGGACAAAAAAACCGCAAACAGTGACCGTTCATCCTGGTATCTCCTCTTCGTCCAGCCTCTACCTCCAATTGAATTCAGAGACGAGACCGCCAACGAACCCCAAGGCGGAGATTTTTTTTTTTTTTATTTAATTTATGCTGAGAAATCATATTCCCCCTACTAAATGCTACAACTATAAATTGAATTAATTTGACAATAGGTAAAATTCTTTTTCATAGAAGCCATTAACAAATCGGCAGTTTGTTAATAGTCATTTCTGGGGTTATTTCCCGTTAAACACTCTTAAAAGTGTCCAATAACCTGGACTTGTTTTCTTGAAAACCCTTTCAGACGTCTGTCTGTGCGGGAGGAGATCCATGCGTGAACCTCACGGAAGAGGAAAAAGGCAGTAAAAAGGTCGGACCTCCAGAGGGACCAGTAGTGGAAATTAAGCAGGGGGGGAAAACTCGGATTCGGCAACAGAATGTTGACCTTTCGGGGCCGAGAAAGCGGGATTTGCTCGGGGAGGTTCGTCAAGTACCAGGAAAGTACAACAATTAGATGACAAAATGAATGCAGTGGAAAACATAACAGGGAAAGAGGGGTAGGGTAGTAAGACAGGAAATGTTTTGAGAGGTGGATGCGTAGAAAGAAAACAACTCGGGAAGTTATTAACGTTCCCGAGGGGTAATGAAGCGATGTTTACGAAAAACAACAAACAGTCAAAACACATTGTTCACAAGTATCTTCTCTTTTGTCCACAGCCGACCGCCCCGGAGGCTGACCACTGACCTCTACCGCTGTCCAGCCACAACCTCTTGACAGCTCAGCAAGTATCTTCCAGACACAACAACATCTAGTCAAAAAATTGCCTAACAAATCGGTCATATTTGGCCAAGGATTCAGACCAACCATGAACAAACTCAAAACACTCTTATTTCAAGAATAAAACCCGATGTTAACCAAAAAGAAAAAAAAAAGGCAAATTTCCTCAGAGAATCACACGCAGGGGATAACAGCACCCCGTTCCTAAGTGTAGTTATCAAACAAATGGGAGGAAGTTCTCTGGAGAGCACTGGAACATCAGTGTTCCTTCCATCCAGGTGGTGGAGGAGCTGCGAAAAGGGAAATGCTACATCGGAAAACAAAATCCTCAAAATGCTGTGAGGAAACAGCAGTACCGCGGACAAAGACCTTCACTGTGGTGTTGACGGACGTGAAAATGAGAATTAAGAGCTAGAGTCTGCTTAAATCCATCTGAAGCTCTACTTCATGGGCGGAAGCCCACTGAAACATTTCCCATCCGCCCACCGTTGTAAAAACGACGTTACAAGAATGCAAATCCCTGTGTTCTCGGTCAAAGCCGCCCTTCACGAACCAGCCAGACACCCACCGCGTGACGCTCCGCCGGGAGACTCCGTCCAAGCAGTGGCAAGGGCCTTACCGAGGCCTGTTTACAACCCGTATGGCCGCTAAGGTCGCTGGGAGGACCGGGCGGAAACGCTCAAGCCACTGCAAGAAAGTTCCTGAAGCATACCGTAACGCTAACTTTTCACCCACAATGCTCAGAAACAGCAGGATTAGCATTCTAGCGCACGTGCACACACCTCGCAGTGCTCTTGACCACACGGCGTTTACAACTCCGCACGTACATGCTCCAGCAGAACAGTTGCCGTCGCCGCACCACGTAACCATTTCTGACATTCAGGCACGTTTCCCTAGAGGCACCTTATGCATACTTGCTTTGACATTTATGACTGCCCACCGCTACAACGGGACCGGGATGTACGACTCCGATAACAACAGCACGATGTCACAACATTCACCGCTAGAGCACCAGAAGCACAATTGTCCCAAACTTGGATAGAAAACGCATGGATACAGCACTTGGCAAAAACCATGCTAAGGCTAGACAACAGTTAAAAAGACATTTGGCCTCCTCCGAATCAAATCGCGCGATGGGTTCCAGAGCACATCGCTACCTCGAGTGTGTCTGGCATGGGATCGGCGCCAGATCGACCCCACGCCGGTTAAGACCAACGCAGCCCAATCTAAACAAAATGTTACCGGTGGTTTTGATTCAAGGTGTACGTGGGATTCTACACATTTCCCTCGCGACGTCGAGAGACGAACACAAAGCATGGAACCAAATAGCGGGTGGTTTCACTCATTTCATTCCTTTATTTGGCACAATAGTTGAGACAAGCAAGAATACTGATTGGATCAACTACATTTATTATAACCAACAGGGCTTTAATCGTACACATGATGCTATCCAGGGCTCTGTTGAATAGCCATCAGCTACATCTCTCGCGACAAGAACGGCTGCTGATAAGCTGCTGGCCAAAGAGGGAGGCGTCTTTTCCACGTGTGGTGATTTCCAATCCCCAAAACAGCTCTCTTACTAGGGCTCTGAATGGACTGACATCTCTCAGAGAAGAATTTAGCACTGATGCAATGTTAAGACCGGAACACTGGTTATGTCTCTCCTTACTGGCATGATTGTTGCAAGTGCTGTTAGGATTGTGTGAATGCTGCATTGTCCCTTGCGTGATGGGTTTGATTATTAGAGCTATGGATAAAATTGTCTCTCATACCATGTGCAAATACAATCTGCTCCGACGACCCCCCCCCCGCGTCTATTTCTGACGAGTTTGACGACTCGGGTCTAAATAATCCTACTTAACACAAAATCAGCCATTACTTTCATCTCCTCGACCTGTGATGATATGCTTCGAATCTTTTGTGAATTGATGTATCCGATGAATGTCGAGGTAGTAGTGTATGTGCTGTGTGTGATCAAAGTATGATCGGGGGGGAGGAGGGGAGGGAGGGGAAGGGGGTTAAAAGCAAATTAATGTATAAGCACCTTGCGCTCATTTGTTACGTGACCCCTGTCTCCCGTACGACCCTTGACCGCGTTGGCGAATTAATAACACTCGCTTTTCAGGCACACTTCAACCCTGACGCTCCTGTCCGCCGTGGCATCTCACACGCGTGTAACAACTAGATCTCTCCATTCTTTTTTTTTCTTCTTTTTAACCTCGACGAACATCTGCTGCTTCCACGGTATGCCCTTCTAATAGATAACCCGTCACCCCCTCCCGTTACAATAAAAACACTACTCGCTACACGGCAAATGATCTGCACTCTGCAGACTACACTGGTACTCTGCATGACCGTTGATCTCCTTTGCAAAGAATAAAAGCCTAAAAAAAAACAAAACAAAACAAAATTTCTCGGATCCTCTGTGCGGTTTCTCATCACACCGACACCTCAAAATATCCATGACGAAACTATAGGGGGCACAACTTGGGAGAGCAAGACGGGACAAACGGAAATTTACAATAACGGACGGTAGATAGCAGATTTGATGCGAGAGGAGAGAAATGTGACAGGGGTGGCGGTAGCTAAAGTGAATTTAATACCATCTCATTTACTGTACAATGCACTAACATGTTTAACAAGATCAAAAGAGTAAAATGCAAGAGAGGTGGGTTTAATGTGGTTGGGCGGGTGCGGGTGGGGGAAGGGGGCTCGTTTGAAATGTTTTGAAATATTCAATCACTTCCTATTTTTGGGGGAGGGCCAGTTGCCCCGCTTCTCCCCACGGCTGCCACCTCCACTACCGGCCCCACCGGAGCTACCTCCAGGCGGACCGCGCGGGCCTCTTCCTCCTCCTCCGCCTCCTCCTGTATTAACCCTCCGATTCTGTCGCTCCATGCCGGGGCGCTGACTTGAAAAGCTTCTTTTATTAGCCGAGAGCTCTTTTCCCACCATCTCCCGCTCGACCACAACTCCGACTCCGCTGTTACCTCCTCCCCTTCCCGGGTGGTGGTGGTGATGGGAAGAGTACGACTTCCCTCCTGCCTCCCTGTCTCTAAATTCCGTGAAGTCGCTGCTCTCCGACGCCGTCTCCCATTCCTCGTTGGCCTGATCCGAGTTCTGGTTGGTGAAGTCCGGGGACTTCGCTCCGTGACTATGGTGGTGTTGGGAGTGAGCGGGCCCCGCGCTGCCCTGGTTGTAGTGGTGATGGTGGTGGCTGTTTGCATTGTTAAGATGCCCGCCGCCGCTGTTGCTGTTGGTCGTTACGGTGGCGTTGTGGTTGGCGTTTTGGGCGTTGCCTGTCATGGGAGCGGACGCAGGGGCTCCATTGCTGTCCTGAACTAACGTCACGGAGGGAGAAGACGGCCTCCCGCCTCCTATGACCCCCACGCCGCCATTGATCCGCGCAGCGTTCTCGCGCTCCTTCAGTTTCCGAAAGCGAGGCGGTTTGTCCTGCTGATGCTGGGAGCGCCCGTGGCGCCGCCGTCTGGGGGGCCGTTCGAACCCGCTCGGAGGAAATCCGCGGTTGTTGGAAAGGGGGGCCGGGTTGGGCCCGCCGGAGCCTGGCGCGGAGTTGGATGAAGCTTGCTGGGACATCACGTTTCCATTTTCAGTGGAACCTTGAGCGGCAGGAGTTGCACTTGACAAAGACGGCTGCGGGGGATTAGACCCCTGACTCGGCGCTTGATTTCCATCCGCCTGTTTGTCCTTTTTCTCTCCGCCGTGTCCTCCCCGGCCCACGTCTTTGTGTCCAGACATTTGCACCGGGGCCTGATGCTTCCGTACGGCGTTCGGTGGCTTGGAGGACACATGAGAAGCTGAACCGGACGTGACCCTGTGGCCCCCGGGCGTTCCTCCCACATTGCCACTGCTCCTGTAGATGTTTCCTCCTCCGCTACCTCCACCCCGGCCCCTCCTGGAGGGCACGCCCCTCGGGGTGAAGACGCGGGCCTGGGAACCTCTCGGTGGCGCGGTCGAAACGTTGCCGACGGCGTTGGCGTTTTCGGGGCCGTTCTTGGCGTTGGGTTTCTGGTTTTCTTCCTTGTCCGAAGGCCCCAGATCGCTCGCCGCGCTCTCGCTGCCGGTCTCTGAGCCTCTCTCCCTTCTCCTCTTGGGGATCTCTTCGTATTCTGAGCCCTCGCTGCGAGTTTCACTGCGATTTCTGGCCCTGGCTGGGTTGTGCTGCGACTTGTCTTGGCCGTGCCTGCCGCCGGGCCCTTCCCCCTTGGACTCCTGGTGGTGGCCCCCCGCGGCCGATGAGCGATAGTCTCTGCCACTCCTCCTGCCGCGATTCCCACCGCTAGGTCCGGCGCTGGCCGTGTAAGTACCTCGGAATCCCCGTCCACGTCCGTAGAACTCACCCCCTCGTCCGCGACTGCCTCTGGTGCCTTTGGCGGGGACTCCGTGGTGGTGGGAGTTGCTCCCTCCCCGGTCAAAAGAGCGGTCTCTGTCCTTCCTGGACGAGGACCCGGAAAATCCCGACGGGGCGGCGTCTCCGTCTTTGGGTCCCCTGCCTCCACCTGAGGGTCGTTCTTTTCCGTTTCTGGGTTTGGCCGCCTGGGCGGGCTCGTCTTTGCCGGACGGCGCCGATGCGTTCTGGGAGGAGGAGGAGGCGTCCTGCTTCGCGGACGCGGACTGCCCGGGATCTTGCTCTTTATCTTTCCCGAACCCGAGGTTCGCATTTTCCCCGCTGTCGATGTCGGCCTCTCTCTTCGTCTCTTTCGGCGCCGGCTTCTGAATGGGACCGGTCCTCTTGTGAGGATGGTTGCCTCCGGCCTGGCTGGAAGTTTTGTGGTCTGATGGAGTGTTTGAAGAGTCGTCCGCACCGCGTGCGCTGTTCCCACCTCCGGTGTTGTTAGCCCTCCTGCCGTGAGAGGACCCCCCGCCTGTATTGCTGCTTCCGGGGCGAGGGCCCCACTGGGTCTCCGTTTTGTGCTCCCGCCCACCTCTTTGGTTTGACTTGGGATGGGGGTGCTGCTGATGAGCATGGCCGCCATGCTGAGCGGGCGGCGGGCTCGCAGTCACGGAGGCATGGGGAGTGTACGCCGAGCTCGATTTCTCCTGTTTGGCATGGCCGCCGGTGCTTCCGCTGTTGCCTCTTTCACCGTGGCCGTGCCCGGCGCCGCCTTCAGTCTCCCTATGGGACGGGTGGTGGCGCAACGCAACTTTAACGGTCCCGTCTTCCCTGACGGAGGTCGAGGAAGAAGAGGACGAGCATGATGATGAAAGGGAAGGCTGGTGGAGAGGGGGGGAGGAGTCGGCCTTCTTGGCAGAGGCGTCGCCCCTGTCGCGGCCTTTCTCCGCTTTATGGGGATGGTGGGTAAAGTGTGTCTGCTGAGGGTGGTGGTTGTGATGGTGGTGATGGTGAGAGTTGCTTTCAACGGGCGGGGCGTCCGCTCGACTGTTGCAGTCGTAGTGAGGTTGCGGGCCTCCCCACATCTGGCCCTGCTGAGACCCTCGGGGCGGTCCTTCATCCTGATGGGTGAAGCTATGTGGGTGGTTTCCTCTCTCACCTGCCCTTTGCTGCTGCTGGTGGGAGGGCATTCTCGCACCCTGATCGGGGAAGCTGTTGTAGTTGCCTCGCCCACTCATGTAATGATGAGGGTGGTGGCTCCCCTGAGCGCCCCCTTGCGTGCCGACAGGAGGAGGTGTTTGAGTGGGGGGCCCCGAACCGGAGCTGGGCTGCTGGATGGGTCCCAGTCCGCTCTCTCTCATGCGATGGGGTGGCGTCTCGCTCCTGGAAAAAGGGGAGGAGGAGAAGGAGAAGCCGAGGTTGAACTTTTCAAAAGGAAACAGGGAGCGTCACCCATTTTCACAAATATTTGCACCGTAGTTTTGCGTGACGGAAGTTGAAATCGAAAGCAATCCGTGAGCCTTGAATGCAAACTGTTAAAATCTCGGAACCACTTCGCTTATCCTTACCTTGGCCCTTTGGCTACATCGTCATCCTCCAGCGCTTGCTTCTGCCTGTGTGGGGACGTTAACCCGCGACCCTCCCCTCCGCCGGGGAAGGCCTCTGACCCCCAGCCCAGCTTAGGATCCATCGGCGGCGTCCCGCGGTGAGGATGGCCGGGATGCTGTTGCTGCCTGTCGAAGGGGTCTGAGCCGGATCCCCCTGAATCGGACCGCTCACGCCCGATGAGCCCTGTGGCAGGGCAGAGGATTCCATTAGATATTTGAAAATTGACAGTATTTTAATGTTGAAGCAAAATTTGGGGGCAAACAGAAAAAAAAAAAAAAAGAAGGAGAAAATGTTATTTTTGTCGCTCTCTGCATTTTGCTAAAAATGCTCAGTAAGTGAAAATGAATGACTGAAAATGTAATCACTTAAATATTCAGCGGCTATTTATTTTCGTCTCCTGGAATCTAGTGCCTGCCATCTCCTCACCTGACGGGTGCATGCCGGCTGAGTAGTAGTCCATCGGAGGAGGGCGACCCTGGATCATGCGCGGGTCCATATAGGGCATCATCATCCAGCGGGGGTCAAAGTTCATCGGCAGAGGCGGAGGCCGAACCATATTGCCGGGCTGATAGAGCGGCCCGCCCTGCTTCGGTCCGGGAACCGGCTGTGGTGTGGAGCCTGGAGAGGGACCCTGTGGAGCCTGGGGCTGCGGGGACAGCTGGCTCTGGGATGCCTGGCTGTGCTGCTGTTGCCACTGTTGTTGCTGTTTAAGGAGCTGCTCCTAGGAGGAGGAGAAGCGACATATTCACGACACTTGAGAGCCAAAGTGTACGACGAGGATATCAATTTATGCATTCCAGCAATGGTAAGCGGAGCCGACCAAATGAATAGCTTTTTGTACTGCACAGGGCAAAGAACTACGCTGAGGAAAATGGAGCAAAACAAGTGGAGAGAATAACTAGTGGAATAAGAGGATCAAATTACACAGGACAGAAACCTTAAAGTAGAATAAAAATCAGTTGAAAGAGACTCAAAAAAAAAAAAAAAAAAAGAAATAGATGGCAGTCTTTGAAGTTAATGCTTTGGTTTACACCCAAAGCGCCGCTTCAGATTTTCTCCAGATGTGTGCTTTCGCTGCGCTTCGTGAGAAATCCACTTAGTATTTTTGACAGAATCCCTCCCTCATTTACACTGAGGAGCCTGAGAGAGACACGGAGTCGCACTCCATCTGTGTGATCACATGACGGATGTTTGCTCGTATCACTTGATCAACCTGATACATAATCCAGTGGTCTGAGGGTTTTCATTCAAGGAAATGACAAAACATAAATCAATGAAAATCAACAGGAAACTAAAAAGCAGCCCTGCTGAAAAAAAAAGGAAAGAAAGAAATTCTTCAAGTTGTTGAGCTTTGGGGTTTATGTATGACATGAAAAATGTCAACATTTTGGAATGAGGCATTATTAGCACATGAACCGATGACAGAATACAACAAATTCTTACCTGCTGTTGCCTCTGAAAACGTGGTGGAAGAGACTTCTGGTACTTTGAGTAGCCCTGACCAGGAGGACCACCGGCCTGGCGACCTGCTCCCCCTCCGATATTCTCCAACTTCACCGGCTCAACCGCTCTTTCCACTCCAGTTCCTGTACGAATGTGAGCGTTGCTAGCGGGCTCTTCCTTACTGTCTCCAGGTGACGGTACATCCAGTGTGGGTGGCTGCGGCTGCAACTGAGCTGGCTGGGGACACTGCTGGGCTTCTGCACCCGGAAAAAGGGAGGTCGTGAGGCTCGGACTGCAATTCACTTGTCAACGCAGTCGCGCCTGTCTTCGGAGAAGAAGTGACCACTCACCTGCGTTGGAGTCATAGCTGCTGTTGCTGCTCGCTCGCTGTCTGTCGCTAACTACGAGACTTGGACCTGGCTGCGCCGCCAGCGCCGGAGGCTCCTCCGGGTCGACGCAAGGGGACGGGGGCTGGCTGACGTTGGGGGAAGAGGCAGACGCCGACAACGATGGACTAGGGCTGCCTGCCGTGGCAGCTGTAGAGTTTCCATCAATGCTGGGGGTTTTACTACCACCGCTACCTCCAGCAGCAGCGGAAGCAGTAGCAGCAGGAGCAGCAGCAGTAGCAGTAGCAGTAACAGCAGCAGCGGCACTACTACTACTACTATTACTACTAGTACTACTACCAGCAGCAGCAGCAGCAGCAGCAGCAGCAGCAGCACTACTACCACCAGCACTACTACTACCACCACCACCCATGTTGCTGTTCTGCTGTTGCTGTTTCTCGTCTAGCTTTTTCAACTTTTCAGCACAAGCAGCGCGTCTTTCCTCTTCCATCCGGCGTTCCTCCTCTTCACGGCGCCGACGCGCTCGCTCCACGGCGGCAGAGATTTCAGTCGATGACTGCTTCCTGCGCTGGCGCCACGTCTCGTCCTCGTCATCCCCCTGGGTCCCGTGGACCATGAGGCCGGACTGGGGAGGCGGGGTGGGCCCCCCTGCCGATGGCTGATGCTGGCCGTGGCCAGGTTTTCCAGGGCCTGTAGCAGCACCCGGGTTTTGTGACCGGTCCTGAAAACAGCATTTAAAAAAAAATCCTGATACTCTATGATGTTCCTCTTGTTTCATTAATATCCCTGCAGTCGTTCTGAATCTAACGCTCAGTACGACTAATATCGAAAACAAAATGAGTTTTGAGACCAGAAACATAGATCACTGACCACATTTTATAACATTTTTTCAATCGACAACTAACGTGGTATGTAAAACACCAAAACAAAGATGGGAAGAACAACAACATAGAAGGTTTCATTTTTAACAAGACTAAACTACTGAACGAGTTGAAGCAGCTGCTGGGTTGTACACTACCTGGTAGCCGGAGGGGGGTCCTTGTCCGCCCCAGCCACCGCCGCCCTCCTCGGCCCATCCTGGCTTGCTGGAGGGAGGCTGCGGCCCATTGTCAGCATTCGAAGGAGGTGTGCGGCGGTTGTCTCCGCTGCTGTCTGAAGCTCGAGAGCGAGAGGTCGCGCCAGAGGCATCCTGAGACTTCTGCGACTCACTGGGAAATACAATAACGGCTTAGGAGGACAGTCACCCCTCGAAAAAATTAGGAAACAAAAAACAGCATCTTCAAGAGGTATTGAAATCGCGTTAATACATACGAGTCATTTTTCTCTGTTTCGTCCTCTTCTCCTTCTTCATCTCCTTCATCATCACTGAACTTCAACTTAGCAGAGTAGTCGATCTCCTCATGGGCTCCTGCCAAAGCAGAAGAAGACGCGAACGTTTCAGAACCTGTTTTACCAAAATTCTAAATCAACCTTCACCTCAGGGAAGATGAAACTCTGCTTCATTCCCTTTTAAGAGCACCAGTGAATCCACTAAACAGTTCATTCAACATGTAAGGGTGTAGAAAAATCATCTTTATAGAGAGAAAGCATTATTCCTGCACACCAAATACTACGTAAACTATTTGTCTTCAGTCCAATTCCTTAGCCACTCTTTCGAATGTTAAAAGGTGGCATGAAAGCCATCATTGGTCATTGCTGGATAAACAGCTCTAATGTCACAAGTTATCTTTATGTTGAGGAGCATCTTTTCACCTGCCCAGCCCTCGTCTCCGTCGTGGTCCAACTCATCCAGCTCCTTCAGGTCGTCCTGCTTCAGGATAGAGGGTCGCTTCACGACCTCCCCTACGTCTCGGGGGCCGCCCTGACACCTGCTGTCCAGACCACCGCGGGAGAACCTGCAACAGGAGACAAAGTTGTTTCTCGCAAACGCAAAGATAAAAAAAATGCATGGCCTGAGGTTCAGACCAAGAATGAACCTTATATTTGTGAACAAAGGGAGGGTTTGAACGATCAGGCAGAAATATGTAAGAGTCAACACACCTTGGAGCTGGGCCTTCTCCAGGTCCCGGGTACCTGTAGGGCCCTTGAGGCCCATAGGGCCCTGGGAAGGGCAGATAGGGAGGATACATCTAAAAAGAAAAACAGATCCATCGATGAGCCAATAACGACAGTTTAGAGTTGAGCGGCTGAACCATAAAGCTTGAAATCGGAAGGAAACAACAGGAAACCTACGAATGGAGGCATGATTCCTCTGTACTGGGGGAACCCTGGCCCGACGGGGGGCTGAGGCAAGGGCAAGGCGGGGCTGCCTGCAGGAGGGTTCCTAGGTGGCCCATGGGACTGAGAGTTCTGAAGCGGGACCCCAGCCGCCCCATCCATCATCACAGCCCCTCCATTGCCACCGTCTAAAACCCCCTCCCCAGAGAGGGTGGGCGCCATGCCTCGGCCCCCACCGTCCCGCCAGTTCGTGGCGTCTAGACACAGAGGAGAGCAGGATTGTGAGCATGATTGTTATGACCTTTAAATAAATGATTCCATTCACACAAAACTGAAATTGGGATAATACGAATCAACAGTATAATCTGTAAAATTAGATAAATAAAAAGTGGTGCACTAGAATAAACAGTGAAAACAATTTTCATCATAGCCGGAAAGCCATTAACTGAAGGAAACCTTGGCCGCGTCTCTACTGTAGCTTCACTTAATGTCCCTACCTAACCGTATAAAAGTGCTGTCCGTGTTTCCCATTTTCATCAATTATAAGTGACTTTCCCAGACATATGTATTTGACATTATGTATTCATGAACACAATAAAGCTTTTTAAATAATCCTTTGCCCAGTGACTTCAGCAAATGACTTATTAAATAATGGTTGGATATGAAGTAGACTTGGTATCACTCACTTTGGGGGCGGAGGTTTGGTCCGGGCCCAAACCACTGATCTGCAGTGCCCTGTTCTCTGCCAGCTCTGTCCTGCTCGCCAGCTGCCTGCAGGGTGGGAAATTCCTCGCGAGAGAATGGCGACGGTAGGTTTGATCCCTTTCCACCTGGAAAAGGAAAAGGGGGAACATTTCGGACCGCGATTCGAAGAGGCTAACGCGTCTAATGAAAAAGCTAAGTTAACACAAATGGAGAGGCCTACCATCCCCTTGTGCTCCATGTGTAACACTGGCCTGTGCCCAGGACCTTGCCCCTACGGCCTGGGCTGGAGCCGGGGCCAGAACCTGTGAGTGCGCACGCAAAGACACCGTACCGTTCGTAAAAATGAAGGACGCTCTCACTCCCCCCGAGCCCGTTAAGATCCGAGAAAGCGATCGCGTTTATCTCACTGTTGCCGCTGGAACCTCTGAAGCTGGGGGGGTTCTCGGGCGGCTCGGTGCAGGTATCTGTGTAGCCACAGGCTGCTGCTGTTCCTGCTGCGGTGCTGACAATGCATCGGTACTGAACGAGAGAGAGAGCACAGAAACATTTCTTGGGGGATGCCAATCAAGACGACCGCCCTCCGTGAGATTGGAAGAGCGTCGTAAAAACAAAACAGTCGACTGTGCCGCCCTTCAACATTCCACCATTCCACGCGGTACCTCTTTCAGATGTTTCACCTATGGATCGGTACCGTGGGTGCGGGACGGGTCCGAATTTAGGTCGGTCGCATAGGATCGTCTTACCTCTTTGGGTCTGCTGGTTCCTGTTTGCTTGCCCATCCTGTGCCGTCTTTGGGAACGAGCGAGACGTTGGGATCGTTGCCTTTGTTCTCTGCCTTCAGACTAGGCAAGTTGGCAGGGGGTGGCATACGCCGCGCAGAGGCAACTTTACCGAGAGACTGAAGGCCATGGCGGGGGGGAACTGATGGGGGAGAGATCGCACATGTCATTAACAGAGATGGACCGAGGAAATCTGAAGCCACTTCATTAGACTAAATGTGATGAGGGACCCGATGACAGGCATTTACTGAGATATTGCTAAATGTAAAACTGTAATGCTGTAAAAGCTAGATGCTGACTAGTTAAATGATCCTGATGTAACACACACACAAACAAAAAAAAATAACAGACCATCGCTGTAAAACCCACCATACCGAAAGTTCGGAAATGTTCATACAAGTACTGAAAACTTTCAATTGTGAAAGCCGCGGCTCTGCTGACAATCAATACCATGCTTGGTTCGGCAATACGCGGCCTCGCTGTGAAAGAAGTGACGGTCTGTCGTTTGGTAACATGGACGGCTGCTGAAATTCAGCGGAGACACCGAATGCAAAATAGACGGGGGACTCAGCACAGAAATCAGAAAGCATCCACAAGTAAGTCTCTGTGTCAGGTCATATCAGCTGACACGACACATTCTTCGGGCCATGCATAATTTCTGTCATTGCGACTACATTTGGCCAGTCAATCTAAATGTATTAAAACTTAAAGCAAAAGCCTGTAAACATATTCCCTAGCGTCAACGAAGCATGCTCGCATATGTAAGCTACAGCCAAAGTTTAAAAGGGAGCCTGATCGGACTGATGGCTGCAGTTGAGTGACGTAGTCGCAAATCTATTTGACTGGACGTTCAGAATGGACCTGTTCAGGCTGGGTAGAATGGAAAGGAAAAAAAAAAAAAGATACTCACCAATAGGCTTTTGTGTTTCAAGGCTCTTTCCTTTGTATGTATCAAACAGGTTGAGAGACGCATACTTGGTTTTGCCTTCCTTCCCCTTTGCAGTTTGCCCAGAGCGCTCTGACATTGCGCTGTCCGCTCATTGAGTATGGTGAGCCCTGAGACTGAGAGGGCAACAGGACACCAGATTACAGAGAGAACCATGGCGCTTCTTCTACACCGCTTTTGAAATTCTTTGAAAATTCAGATGAATTGTTTCCAGGTGACTGAAAGGGGTACATTTACATATAAAACTTAATAACGACCTTAAAAACATATTTCCGGGGGGAACATTTTTAGATTGGTAAGTTAGTCCATAAACATGAGGACACTTAATGAAGGTGTAACATTCCATTGTTCTGACTTATTAGATCCACCAGCAGAGCCTAACTTAATATCCTCAATGAAATAAGGAAGCCATTTACAGATATTGGACCTGTCTGATGTGTTGGCGTGACTGCCTGCGGATTAAAATATATTAAAAGGACTGGCATCATAGCATTCTTTTTTAAGGGCTCTTCATCATTTGTGTAAGTGCTCCACCAGGAGATGAGAGGACTCAGTACGGAGAATCTGCAGACTGTATTCACATTGCATAAATACTCCAGAAATATTCCAATCTCAGTATTTCATACCTGGAAATCAACTTTGTATTTTCGAGTCGCACACATCTATCTAAATCACGTCAACTGCAGTGTCCTCCTTTACGCGCGATCTATAGAATTAGACAAAACGCACTGAAAGCTTGGCGCACCCACATTTGTGCAGTATGAGAAAAATCTAGTTTAAGGCACCTTGTCAAAGGCCGGGTCTTCATAAATCAAATGTTCCCTTCAGCATATTGAGCAAAACAGCGGGGTAATTTCTTACACTAGCTCATCATATTGCTAAGATTGCTTATGTGAGCAGGCCTCACACAATGCACGGTGTTCAACATCACCTCAAGAAACATGGTAAAGGAGGGAGGAAAAAGGCAGATGTAAAGTTTCTATGGCAACACATTATAAATGATATTCCTCTTTGCCTTGAGACTTGGTTGGCTCCATGGCAACTGACAGGCCCTCAAATTCTTGTATTTTTACTGCAAACACAACTTTGCCATGATTTTGATCACTCCAAATTATTTAGCTGTATCCGCTAGGTTAAATGGTGGCCCCTACACTATCATCTACGCAATTTAAAAAGTAATTTCCGCACTTTTCATGTAGTTAGGTATAGTGCTGGTTTGAAGTACGAATCACCGGTGTGGCATCGAGTCATCACATCGCCATCACCACACCTGGATGCACCAGTACCATCGGGCACATAACTGCAGCAGCATCCCTCTTTGGATCTAACAAAACAGAGGCTTCACCGAGAGCAAAACAATAACAAGTTAACGGTGCTAAGACATTTGAGTCAAAAAAAAAAACGAATGTGAAGTCGTCCCGCTTTCTACTCTGCATCGTTTTCATCGGCACGCCACTACGGTGCTCCTTGATGCGGAGGCCAACGTTTGCACGAAGCGACCAAACGTCTTGGTGGGAATGCAAGCGAGCAGCAGGACTGCGCCGTGTTTCAGTGACCAGATGAGATTAGAAAATTAGGTCGTGGGATGGCCGGTCAGCTGCATGCTGTGCAGGGATTAGAGGACCGGTGGCTCCTCCACAGAGCCAAATCTGCAGCCTGCAGGCCTCCAGACGCTAACGACCAGCTAACGCTAACCACTGACCGTATCGGGGTATTACATAAGGCAACAGGGAAAATCGATATGCGGGGAAGGATGTTATTGAATTGAAATTCGATTTAGGAAACTTTATTCAACCTCAAGATGACGTTCTTTTGGCGGCGGCGCTAACAGGAGCTGTCGGCTAACGCAGGGCCTCGGAGTTGGCGATGGGAGGGGGACTGCGTTGATGTTTCATAATGCATTTCAACCACGTACACTAACAAGCTCACAACCTCAGCTCGGCCAACTATTGAAGCAAGAGTGCTTTCCAACACTCGCTGACACGTCCCGGTGACATTTCTGTGACCACGGTCACACAGCCATCGCTTTTAAAACGTGCAGGATAGACTTTATTGGAGAACAAAACAAAATGGCGGTGGAGATGGGCCCGGTATATTTCAACATTTAGCATTACCGGTTGAGTTGCATAGCTTAAGCCAATTTGCAACCATATTACGTATAGCACTTTTCTCTGCCAATAACGGCACAAACGACGCGATAATACTGTTCGCTGCGGAATTAATATCGGCACATGTTAAAAGTACGACTTTACACTTCAAATCTACTGCTGCAATAGCTAGAGCTAACGTTATACGACTTGTTTAACCGTGTGATGTTATTCTGGCGAACATCCTACGCTAACGTTTATCCATAACGTTAGCAGCAAATCTGAAGTATTTGACAGCCAGTTTGTCAATTTCGCACCAAAACGGCTGTCAATGATGAGGAACATCGGTATACTGCTCTATAATTCCGCAAACGCATTATTGGACCCATCGGTTTGAAATAAGTGTGTAAATTTTATGCTAACGCTAACGTTTGAGATTGGATTTACACTGGCTCATTAGCGGGGCGTACGAAATCTTTTGAATTCATTTATTTTTATAATATCTCAACGGTAAAGTTTAATAGATTGACGAATGGGGTGATAGACTGTAATTCGACAATCTAATCCCATCTAAAACTCGGTCGTTTTTGAATAGCTATGACATGTCGAGTCGTCTAAAACATTTATCTTCTTAGTGTAAGCTTATCTGATCTCCTATTTTCATTACTCTTCTAGTCCAAGGTCATTATTCCGATCATTTGAACATCGTCTCCCTTTTTGGTCATCTTATATTATGTTTTTGTGTACAAGTAGCCCCTGACGTATCGTCCTAAATGTTATTATTTAAGTTGGTTTTGCCATAATGTACTGCCCGTTGATGAATTAAAAATCACCTACACGCTTTACGCTTCAACACAATCGACTACATTGTGTTGACAAACGGCTCCATTTCTCAAAACACTTTTACAAGCACACGATCAAAAAAACCCTTTAGCCACCAAGCTAGGCTACACAGCTAGCCGTAGCTAGCAACAACAACCAAGACGCTCTGCTTTTCCGAAAAAAAACACGACAAGGCGTCCACTTTACGAAATACCCTCTCGGCTGACGATTATTCCCCCTCCAAGCGGACGCGTTTAGCGAAACGAATCCGTATTTTTTGCTTAAATTATGTCCGATTTCCCGGCCACTGACCTGGTCTTGTCCCGACTTGTCTCGAGGTTGTTTCGCAGAATGAGGTTAGCAATGCTATCACGTAGCTTTCTAGCAAGTGACCTAGCTGGCTAAGCAACGTTATCCTCCTGCATCGTCGAACCCGAGTATCTTGGATGGTCCGAAACACACACCGTGTTTACTGTTAAATGATAAAAAATGAGCTGCTACTCTCCCCTAAAACCCCACAAAAAATTCCAAAATTACAAAAACAAATTAAAAAAAATTGTTACATTAAACTCGATTTGCAACTTAAAAAAAAAGCCGTCAACGGCTGCTGGGGAGATTTCAGTGGATGGGAGCCGTTTAGGACCTCAGGGCCGAGGATGGAAACGTGCAAGATAACGAAAGCTATTGAAAGGAAGGTTTTAGAAAATATCTGTCTTTCTCGATTGGAAAATAATGGATTTTGCCATTTATGTGATGTGCATTTATCACAAGTATCACACATGCAGGGAACAGATGCTCACAGCCTTGGGCTACGTACACATCTTCAAAATAAACAGATTATGAAAGAGAGGGCACTGATGTCCATGGCAATATTATGACATATTCTCTAGTTTACTTCTGTACACACACACACACACACACAAACACATCCTCACTACATTTCCTCCAGGAGCAGGTTGACTGCAGCCCGGAAACAGCCCTCCCCCAGAGGATTGACACTATGGTATCACTGATAAGATAACAGTTGAGCTTCTTTGCCTACTGAATAATAAAGTGAGCTTTCATAACTGATATAAAACTTGCCTGCGTCGGAGTTCCAACGAACACCGTGAATACATGCGGCACATCCCACAAACACGGACTCCATTTGTTCGTACAAATGCTCCCTTTAATCACTCTCTTGAATCATACAAGTATTTTCAGGAAAAAAAAAAAGCCAAAGCTGACAGGAAATAAGATATTGCACTTCAACAAGAGGCCAGCAACATTTGTTTTACGCTGTCTGGCTGAGGCCGTAGTGCAACGTGGGTGCTTAGTCCAACTTCTTGACCCCACGGGAGACATAATTCTGTATCCTATGTGTCCTTCTATCCTCCACGCCGGCGCGGCCAGCATCGGTCCTGGGCCAGACTGTGCTTACAACTCCGCTCGAGTCCCATTGAGACAGTGTCAACAGTTAATTCATGCCACTTTCCTGTGAATAATGGGGGGGAAATATGCACAAACTCCAATGTCAGGTATGCTGTGAAAGATATACAGGAACAAGTTGTTCAAGCGAGACATAAATCCTTCTCACTAAAATTAGTTCTGCAATAACCCCGAAAACATAGCATGAACTATTGGTCTAGCTGTGTCATTTCAGAGGAAACATGAATTATCTTACATTCTTGATATATTTATGAAGTGTTGCGAACGTCAAACCAGAGCATACCTTTGTAGCGGACATTATGGTTTAGATTCATAACAGTTACATGACATCCTCGCACAGACAGATACTGAAAACTCAGAGTTGATTATCATTAAAAGTTTAAAAACACAAAATAAGACTTAAAATAGTGGCTTAAAAATTGATGATTCATTGTGCATTCTTCACAGGTTTTCATAAATTCTTCTTTTAAGTGTTTCCATTTCTTTCAGCCTGGCAGGGTGAAATCTAGGAGACAAACACAATGAAAAAACAAATAAATACTCAGACAAATCCCAAACAAAGACACCAGAGCAATTCAGAATAATGACATGTCCTATTTTATCATTCTGCACGCACTGTATCTCACATTGTCGATCTTGCGGCGCGTCTCCCCCCCTTCACCCGATTCAGGTGCCCTTCAGGCCACTGAACAGGAGGATCTTCATAAACGAGATGGTGTCATCATAATTGTCGTGGCCTTTCTCGTAGAGGACGTAGATGTACATGTGGTCGTTTGCAGAATCGCTGTCCAGCGATGTCATGCACGAGTAGCCGCTCGCCTGCCCCCACAACTGAAAAGATTGTTTTTCCCACGATTTGCCTTGGGTCAGGGACCAACGCAGGGTTAGGTTGACTCCTGCAAGGAGAGCGCGCAAGAACGTTGCGCAGATTAGTTATTCATCTTTTTGTAGCCTGAGGCCTGTTTCAATGATACGATACGGTATTCAGTCGTGAGGCGCCTCCGAAACGAGCTTCTCTTCTTACTGTGGAATGCGTCGGCGGGGTTGACGAAATAGAGCACCCCGTCTTTCTGCACAGCTCCGGCCGCAACAGCAGGATCCACTAGGTTCTCATCGAAGGTCAGGTACTCGATGGGCAGGGTCGTCCCGCCGTCCATGCTGCGCATCACGATGCGGCACCTGCAGTGGTAGTTGTTCTGGTTCCTCGTGTTGATGAGAATGCTGCCGTCGTTCAGCTCAACAGGCTAAAGAAGGGGGGATTGGGAGTTAGCTTAAAGGTGTCTCCGGCTTGGACAGAAATGTTGTGAAAAGTGACGGTCGAAGGCCGGAGATGAACTTTCAACCGAGTTGCTGTGATAGAGGACCAATATGTCCAGCAGAGGGCAGGCACTGACTGCTCGCCCAGCCTCTGCTGCAGAAAATGGTGGCTCGGCAGCAGCTGGTTCCAGCACAGCACGGCCTCAGACCCGTGGTTCGCGACTATGTCGGGTTTAGTTAAGTTTTCCACCCGGTGGCTCAGGTGAGGAAAGGACGGAGAAACTGAAGGTAATCAAAAACTGGCGATGAGCTCACTTCCCCTTGCCGAAAAGGGAGGCCGCCTTCCTTTGGGGTCAGATAAACGTTTTGAGTTGGGTTTTAGTGAGCGAGTATCCTTAATGTGTTTATTTGCCGTCATTTTTTTTTTTTTCGTTTTTAATAAAACAAAGGGACTGTCTTTTCCGAATCGAAACAAGGGCCGCTGTTTGCAGCCGCTGTGGTTTTGTTCCCATTTTTGATTCTGATTTTTTGGATGGCCTCAACACGAGTCAGCACCCACTTGTTGAAAGGTGATTTTGATGATTAGCCGGACGCTACCATTTGCTGCTCTGGGCAGACAGTCAGCAGGAGGATTTCTTCGTAGAAATGGAAGGCATTACGGCAAACGGGCAAAATTTCAACCAAAGTAGTAATCCAAGAGATGTTTTTCTGAGCTGCAGTATTTGTGCACCTGGCATTCATCGGGGTTGAAGTCCTGGGGTTTCTTCTTCTGGTTGTAAGGGATGCTCTTCATTGATGCCCCTGGTTTCCATGTGTTTCCATGGTCATCGCTGAAGATGCAGAAAACGCCGTCCCCTTCTATTGTTCCATGGCCGCACACCAGCAATCTTCCCTTGTAGGGCTGGTAGCGCTTCTGTAAATCAGAATCAGAATACTTTATTGATCCCCAAGGGTTTAAAGCAGCTCCTGCTCACATAGTAAAGTGGAGAAGAATCAAAATGGAGCTTTTTATAAAAATAAAGAAATAATGATGAAAAAATAAATTAAAACGGTAGAGATCAAAAGAAATGAACAAAAATAAAGTTGAAGGCATTAAAAAATATAAAAAATAAAACTATATGTGACATATATACATGTGAATTTACATGTGTATGATTACATGTAACATTTATGTGTATAAATCAGGATTGTAGTACTGGAAACAGTCATTACACGGAGGACAATGGAACTATTACACACAGAGAAATATCAATATTATGATGACTTCACCAACAGCCAACGAGCGCCAAGTGTCTGATACTCAGAGTGAGGAATTACACAAAATGAATATATTTAAATAAAATCATTACTCTGAATGTAATGAGGTATTATATCACAAGTTTCAACACCTGATTTACAGCGTTACAGTTTAACACAGTCAGTCAAACCTTTATTCACCTTGTGTCTGATTTTTGCCTCATTTTTGAGATTGCCCACGGCTTAAAACGAGCCAGCTGGCACTTCTTAGTCACGACTAACTGATCGCCGTTTAACCTGGAAAACTAGACTTCCTTATTTCACAACGCACAAAAAGCTTTTAAGGAATGATTTTGTTACTCTGAAAGTGATACTTGTATCATTACAGTATTGCCATTAGACATGCAGCGTTTGAGTCAGTTACTGAGATTTATTCTTTCACAGCGTCCTTGTAACAGCTGCAAATGCCAAATCTTTATTGTCACTGTCACGTGAACACATTGGCGTCAAAGGACGCCAATGTGTTCACGCAGGACTGTAACCGCGGCATTGTAAAGCTTGCATTTTAGCACATATTGCTCCCGTTAAACGGGTATTTCACGCCGCTCACATGATATTGTCATCCGGTTCCCTCACCTGAAGGCCGGTGCCCGGTCCGGGGGCAAAGCTCCCGAGCCCGATCTCGCGCGAGAGGTTTCTGGGCATGGACCAGCTGAGGCCGTCGGTGTTGCTTTGAATCATCATGGTGCTGGCCTTTGGGCATTGATGGAAGCACGTGGTGTAGATCAGAAACACGATGCCCACTGCATCGTCCACCACCACTGAGCCCAGGTTCAGGCCGTCCGTCTGGATTCCATCATCCAGGATGTAGTACGACGCAGACCAAGTGACTCCTGGAAGGATTGGAAGGAGGTCAATGCACAAACTGCGGACACCTGGAGATGGATGGTGTGTTTACACACCAGCTTGCCACCAGCAGAGCAAATCTGCTCTGGAGTCCTAATATAATAATAATAATAAGCAATCACATGACAATGTGAAACAACAACAAATGAATGATTTTCTATTCCATTTAGAAATAGGCTAAAAATAACAGTTTAAAGTTAATCAGAATCAGAACATTTTATCGATTCCCCAGGGGGAATTTTTTTCCCCTAATCTCTTCTACTTGTCTCTATTTATATTCATATTCATATTTAGATGAGATGAGAACAACTTTATTAATCCCGAAGGAAATGGTTGTTTATTGTTGTTTATTATTGTTTATTATTGTTGTTTATTATTATTATTAATATTATTATTGTTTATTGTTATATATTGTTTATTGTTTATTTATTGACACTTATAACTGTTACGCTGCTGCGACAAAAGAATTTCCCTTACGGGGATCAATAAAGTTTGTCTTATTGTTTTTGTCTTATTGTCTTAAAGTTTGCTCCTGCTACAGTCAAGTGGGGAAGAATCATAATAGAATGCTATAAAAAGATAAAGAATAAAATAGCAAATATTAAAAATTATATTAAAAAGAACAGTTAAGATTGGAAGAAAGAAAATAAAATGAAGTTAAAGGTATGTAAATATAAATGTGACGTATATACATGTGTATTTACAAGTTCTCTAAAACACAAGAAGAGGCTTTTGTAAAAACAGTGACCGCTTTTTGTTCTGTATTTATTACATTTAGGTGTAGTAATAGAGAAATACTAATACTCTTCGTCAGGAATGCGTGTGTGATTAAAAGTGAGGTTTGTAGGGGGGGATCTCACCTTTGTCCACAGACCGCTTCATTGAGATGAACTTTGACCCTGTGTCCCTTTCAGACATCTTCCTGCCCTCCACGAAGGCCAGCAGGCTCCCGTTGGGTGTGTAGGTGATCAGCGGGACCCTGAAGGTGTTCACCTCCCCCTCCAGGTTTCGCACCCACAGCAGCTGCTCCTGCACCACCAGGGGGTCGATCTGGACCACGACGGGACACAGGACATTGTGGAGAAAATAAAATAGTTAGTAAACAGGGGAGGAGATGAGGAGAGGCGGGCGGCTTGTGCATGAAATTAGTTGTTTTGCAGGACGGGCAGATTACCCGTGTAGCTGTAGAAGATTACAGATTAGCATATAAAGAACCACTTAGAATGATGATTAGAATATCAGGCGATCACTGCGTAAGAATTTTGATTGAACAGGGAAACGTTTCCTTACTGTGTGAATGACAATAAACACTTTGTATCGTTGAGGAAGAAGAGAAGAAGTCACTGTACCTTGGAGGTGTCGATGTCCGCGGCGGGACACGACACGGCGGAGAGGAGCAGCAGCAACAGCGTCCGGGGAACACTCCCTGTCGCCATGCCGGGGAGCCGGAGGGTCAAAATGAAATTAAAAAAAATACTGTATTAAAAATATATATATTCTAACCGAATGCCTTCCTCTTTCGCTCTTTTCTCTTCACCTCCAACAACAACAGGAACCAACCGTCCAAAGGCTAGCTGCTGAGTCATGTGATCCCGTGTGCAGTCATGTGACTCTTTTCCCGGAAGCAGGAAGCAGGAAGTAGGAAGTAGGAAGAGCCGTGTAGTTTTTTACGCTCTTTTCTGTGGCCTGGGATGATATAAGTAAAAACAGATAAAGAAACACGGGGATGTGAGAAAAAACACTATTTCGCTATTAATGTAGTTTCCTCCCACAGCTTAGTAACATGCAGGATGAGTTATTAAGTCCTTATTTCATTGTGTTTCACTTTTGTTTTTTCTTGTTTGCACAACATTTTGATGGAAAGCACTTCATAAGGAATGTTATTATTCTTTTTATCATCATTATTTAATTAAACTAGAGCAAGGGGCTCACCCTTCTGTGATAAACACTCATTTCACATATTGTAAAATCAACTTTCCGAATGGTAATGGGTATACAATGCACGTAACACAATTTGAGGCTTAAAAGAACCTTATTCCCGTTGTTGCACTGTTTTCATTAAATAAATAAATAAATAAATAAAAATAGAACAGACTCAAATATTAAGACCTGCAAAAATGTTAGAAACACAACAAGAAATCAATCTGAAAGGATCAGCGCACCAAAATGCAATTTTTCATGCATCGCTTGTTATAATGCGTCATGCTCAAATTTAATTTAACACCACATTTTTCTCAAAACGCAAATTATTTCTTAGCTTGAAAATGTAATAATACATGCCAATTTTTCACCCACTGAGAAGGAAAATAATCAGCAAACACAAATGCAGAATATTGTGTGTTTCCTTGATGCTGACAAGTATTACAGATATGTAAGTACAATTAAATGTATGTATGAATTAGGGTTTGACTCTAAATGGGGCTTTAAGATACAACAAGTGAACGGTTTTACATGTCAGTTTAACAAAAAAAAAGAAAATGGATCTTTCTCTTTTCTGAAAAACAGTGTTTGTGCAGAACCGCACCAAACCGGCTCCTATCAGCACCTTCTGAACACACCTCCAGAATTTGAAGAAGGGACCCACAACCCCAGTTGGTGTGTGTGTTTGTGTGTGTGTGTGTGTGTGTGTGTGTCTATCAGATGGCATTTGGAGGTTGAATTCAGTCCTGAATCATATTATGTGTGTGTAGTGTGTGTGTGTGGGCTCACAGAGGACAGATATGAATTACCTTTTGTGTGTGTGTGTGTGTGTGTGTGTGTGTGTGTGTGTGTGTGTGTGTGTGTGTGTGATGGTATCTTGAAGGTGTTGCCTTCTTAGATTGTGTGTGAGTGTGTGTGGTATCTTTCTATTTGAAGGAGTTTAAATACTTTCTTGGATTGTGTGGAGGCTGTGTGTGTGTGTGTGTGTGTGTGTGTGTGTGTGTGTGAGTGTGTGTGTGTGTGTGTGTGTGTATGTGTGTGTGTGTGTGTGATGGTATCTTATATGTGAAGAAGTGTAAAGACACCTAGATTATATGTGGAGACTGTGTGCGTGTGTGTGTGTGTATGTGTGTGTGCGTGTGTGTGTGTGTGTGTGTGTGTGTGTGTGTGTGTGTGTGTGTGTGTGTGTGTGATCGTATCTTATATGTGAAGAAGTGTAAAGACTCCTAGATTATTTGTGGAGACTGTGTGTGTGCGTGTGTGTGGTATCTTTCTATTTGAAGGAGTTTAAAATACTTTCTTGGATTGTGTGGAGGCTGTGTGTGTGTGTATGTGTGTGTGTGTATGTGTGTGTGTGTGTGTGTGTGTGTCTCTGCCTGTGTGTGTGATGGTATCTTATATGTGAAGAAGTGTAAAGACTCCAAGATTATTTGTGGAGACTGCGCGTGTGTGTGATGGTACCTTTCCATTTGAAGGACTTTTGTAAAGACTTTCCTAAATTGCAAGGAAACCGTTAGTGCACGTGCACGCGCACAATCCACCTGTTGCATCATCTGGTCGGTCTCTGTCTCTTTGGTGCAACACGGTCTTTTCCCCTCTTGCAACACGCACGGTCAAACCACGTGCACACGCGGGGCCCCTCAGCTGAAAAGCGCAGTCGCGGACGAACCGTCCGTCCGAGTGGAGCGAAACCCGGCGGTTCCTCCGCGGCGGCGCGTCACCGAGCACCGCAAACTGCATTCCTCGAGTCATGAGGCCGGGCTGATCTGAGTCACACGCTGAGACGGAGAGGAGGAAGAAGAAGGAGGGAGGGGGTTAGTCTGAAACACTTATGTGTGAAAGAGCCACACACCCCCGCAGGAATGACCTGCTCTGCGGACGAATGTGACCAGGAAGCAACCGCGGATTGAGCCTCTAGCAGGGTGGACCTTCTCTCACCTCCACCGGCTTGAAGGTAAACATCTTAGACATCCACAAACAAACACTGCGTCTTCGCATCGTCCGACAGGATGGAGAGTCCAACCGCCGTCCGTGGGTTTATTCTAAAATGACAACCGGAAGTATCAGAGTGATATTTTTCTTTGAAAAGGGGAAACAAGTCTGAAGGGGTGGGTGGAGGTTCTCGCACCACTGCTGAAATGTGCAGAACGGATCTGAGATGAGGCGGAGAGCAGATGTTGGTTGTTTTTCTCCTTCGCTTTCTTTTTCTGCCCTCCAAGCTACGCAGCACGGAAATGATCTTCTTATCTCCCCTAACAGTGCACGGTCACGGCACGGTTCCTCCCGAGAAGTGACCCCCTTGCAGCTCCTCACCCACTCATACATGGTCTTCATGTTTCCTCTCAAGATAACTTGAACTTCCTGGGTCAATGATCCCACGCATGTGTGTTTTGGAAGCTGGAAATTTAGTTTGGAGCCTGTGGTGATCTCAAGAACAGACACCAAAGATGTTATGATTCTTTAAGATTTAAAGGAGTGTGTCCACGTGCGCATAAACACAACACCTGCGATGGAAACTTGATTCTTTTGATCACCTGTCACAAAATGATCGTGCTTTTGAGTCAGTTGAGTCACTGAATTAGTCACCTGTTTTCTGTTCTAGGCTACCCAGTGGGTCGTTTGTTGAGTTACTAAGTGAGTCGTTCATTTTGCAAGCAAGTCATTTACCAAAGAGAATTGTGATTTTGAGTCAATTGAATCACTGAATCAGTCACCTGTTTCTGCTCTAGGCTACCGAGTTAGTTGTTCGCTGAGCAACAAAGTGAGTTGTTTGTTGGGTCACGAAGTGAGTCGTTCGTTCTGTGAGAAAAGTCACTCACCAAAGAGACTCTGGTTTTGAGTCAATTGAGTCACTGCGTTTGTCACCTGTTTTCTGCTCAAGGCTACTGAGTAAGTCGTTTATTGAGTTACTAAGTGAGTCGTTCATTTTGCAAGCAAGTCATTTACCAAAGAGAATTGTGATTTTGAGTCAGTCAGTTGAGTCACTGAATCAGTCACCTGTTTTCTGTTCTAGGCTACTGAGTAAGTTTTTCGTTGAGTTACTGAGCCAGTTGTTTGTTTTGTGACGACGGGGGTACTCTGAGCTACGGCGTGAGTTGTTTGTTGGGTTACGAAGTGAGTTGTTCGTTCTGTGAGAAAAGTCACTCACCAAAGAGACTCTAGTTTTGAGTCAATTGAGTCACTGCGTTTGTCACCTGTTTTCTGCTCAAGGCTACTGAGTAAGTCGTTTGTTGAGTTACTAAGTGAGTCGTTAATTTTGCAAGCAAATCATTTACCGAAGAGAATTGTGATTTTGAGTCAATTGAATCAGTCACCTGTTTCTGCTCTAGGCTACCGAGTTAGTTGTTCGCTGAGCAACAAAGTGAGTTGTTTGTTGGGTTACGAAGTGAGCCGTTCGTTCTGTGAGAAAGTCACTCAACAAAGAGACTCTGGTTTTGAGTCAATTGAGTCACTGCGTTTGTCACCTGTTTTCTGCTCAAGGCTACTGAGTAAGTCGTTTGTTGTTACTAAGTGAGTCGTTCATTTTGCAAGCAAGTCATTTACCAAAGAGAATTGTGATTTTGAATCAGTTGAATCACTGAATCAGTCACCTGTTTCTGCTCTAGGCTACCGAGGAAGTCATTTGTTGCGTTACTGAGCAAATTGTTGATTTTGTGACTGAGGACGGCTACTCTGAGCTATGGAGTGAGCCGTTTGTTGAGTTATTAAGTGAGTCGTTCATTTTGTGAGGCGGGAGGGATTCTCTGAGCTACCGAGTGATTCGAAAAAAAGAAACCAGAGGTGTTGCTTGAAATACATTTGTACAAATGCAGTTACAAAAGTGGTCGTACAACAATCACGTATGTCTGGTCTCTTATTTCCAATGAACTAGCCAAGCCTAATGAGTGAATCGAGATTAATCATGACTCATGAGTCAGTGAAAACGACTCATGAGCTTCTGAACCATTCGTTCATGACTCGCACATCACAAACTCACACAGCCGTGTGTGTCCAGCTTTTAATGTCCACTCAGTTTTTCAGCCAAGTGAGGTCTTTCAGTTAGAATTAAATAATCCATAAATATCATCGCAGTCAAATCATATCTATAGATAGATAGATAATTAATGTAATGTTTAGAAGAGTTTGATTAGTAGACATATCATTCACAGTACTTGTGTAACGGCTATATCTATTAAAATATGCGCTCACGTGAAAATGGACGTCCAGGCCTGTTTAGATTTCCTCGCCTCCAGTCACGAGGTCCTTTCACGGCCCTCTCAGTCTTCCAGTGTATTTTTTCAGATCCTATGTGATGCGTGGAATGAATCGATTCTTCTCGGAGGCTGTTTTTACCCTCCTTATTCATTCACTTGTCTGCTGCCACAGTTTTCATTGACATTTGTTTCTGGCTCTTGTTGATTTGAGACGATGGAGGCCCAGAATGGGTTCTGTCACGCCACGGAGGAGAAGGAGGAGAGGGAGGAGAAGGAGGAGATCAGTCAGACCGGACCAACAGAACCCCAGACTTCAAGTGTCACTGGATCCAGATGGTTGAACGGTAATGGTTTAGTCATATACCTGTAAACTGTCTATAACACTGTTGGGTGGTTAGATGGATGGATGGATGGATGGATGGATGGATGGATGGATGGATGGATGGATGGATGGATGGATGGATGGATGGATGGATGAGCCTATGGTCGGTGAGGTTAGAAACGTAGATCCACCAGTTACTTGAGAGCTTCACCTTCTGGCTCAGCTCCCCTTCACCACCACAAACCGGTACAGAGTCCACATCGCTGCAGACGCCGCACCGATCCACCCGTCCACCTCCCCCTCCATCCTCCCCTCACTCCTGAACAACACCCCGAGATACTTGGCAGGACCTCTTACCGTCGCTTCGACCATGGAAGCAAGGAACTCGACCCATTCGGACTCGGAGGTGAGGAGTTGAAACTCCTTCTGCCAGAACCGACCCAGCAAACCTTACTTTTGGGTCCGTCTGAAACCGAGAAATCTAAATCAGACCCGACGGCGAGGCGAAAGCGGGAACAGGAAGGAAGAAACGGGAACTCCAACACGACCAGAGTGAAGAAACACCAGCAGGGATGCACGCAACATCTACGCACGGACGTAACCTGGATGTTTACACGCAGGGAAATACTTCGGATTCTTCCCCGTCTTTCCTATCTGTGTTTACTCAGCAGGTCTTTGCATGACGATGTGGGTTCTGGCAAAAATGTGGGCGTGGATGAGGTGGAGAACACCTTCTCCTTCTTCTCCTAGGACATGTTGTGCATCCTTTTCTGAAGACCTTCGCTTCTGTGTTTCACATCATTTCACCCGAGGGTTCTCCATATTTGGAATAAGTGTGTGTATTACAGGCAACACCCCGTTCAGCTCACACACACACACACACACACACACACACACCCTTCTCTCCTGCCCACCAGGTCAGTGTGTCCTGGCGATGCCCAGCAGCTCTATGTGGAACCCCAGCTTTGACTTCCCTCAGTGCCGCGCCTTGCTGGAGAGGAGTGGCTTCCAGGTAGACACACACACACACACACACACACACACACACACTAAATAAATAAGCAAGTGTTATTTGCAGTCTTTATGTCCTCTATTGTAAGTCGCTTTGGATAAAAGCGTCTGCCAAATGTAATGTAATAAGTTGAAGAGCTGATAATGGCTGGGTGATCTTCTCAGGTGGGAGCAGGTGGATCCACGTCTTCATCTCAGCTTGTGGTGGCCTCTGGACCTTCTCCTGGTCACCCCTTTTTTTTTTATTTGCTTCCCTCTCAGATTCCCGCGTCCGACTTTGAGGCTCCCCTGCGAGCGGCGCTGGATGTTCCTTCAGTCAGGAGATACATGGTCTTCAACTCGGCCCTCTTCCATTTCATAATGGCTCCCGTATGTTCCCTGCCGGTCTGAGAATAAGAATAAGAATAAGAATAAGAACAACTTTATTCATCCCGAAGGAAATTGTTGGGCCAGAGTTTCAAGTAAAACATAACAATAATAGATAATGGTAGGAAGGAGGGGGAATAAGGAATACAATGAAATATAAACGGTCAAAAATGATCCCTAAATGTCCAGGAAGAGAAAAGTTGATGCAGATAGAAGGCTGTTTCAAGAGTGATTGGAAAGCATATATAACATTTTTCATAGTTATTTAACATTAAGGAGTAGTTACATTTATTTTACATTAGATTTGGTTTCTTTTAGTTACATTTATATTGTTACCGTTACATGCTTCCCTTTGAGGCCAACCATTATGAAAATTAATTTGACACCCCTGATGTATTCTAAAAAAATCCCACCATATTTTCCTTAAAGCTCTTCAGATACTTAATTACAAATGTTTTTAGTTCTCAGTTGACTGTTCTTGATAGCGGGGTTTGGTACGAGCAGGCAAACCGAGAGTCTATTTCTGTATTTTGTCCTCCAAAAGGTGTTCCGCGATGTAATAGCAAAATAGTCGTCTTTATTATTCTCTTCTGGTCTATAAAACAGCAGTCGCTGTTATTCTTTGAAATTCTTTTTATCCATGAAGTCTTGATTGTCTCAACGTTGTAGTCCGTGATGTCACAAGCTGGACTACGACGATCACGTACACGTTGTACGTGATCGAACCCAACCTCCATCTCCTGGAGAGGAGGAAATGCTAAATACTTTGTTTTTTCTTTGGCGTCCGGCAGGTGCTGTACCTGGCGGTGTGGTGTTCTGCCTTCTCCACCCTCCGGATCTACATCACCGTCGGCGACTACTGGGTCCTCTGCCTCTGCGTCAGCCTCGTCTCCATCTTCATCACCACCGCCATCATCTTCGTTCTCCACCACAGCAACAAGGAGGTACCGGCTCCCGGGAGGGCACAGTGAATCCTCGCTACTTTCCTGCCTTTGTGGATTTTTTTTTTTTGTAATTCTGTTCTTTCGATTTGTCGTTCTTTATCGTTTTTTGGCAGTATCCTTTTTTTTTTTTTTTTTTTTTTTTGTGATGAAGAAGTCGTATTCTCGCCCAAGATGAAAAATAGTATAAAAATATTAGAATAATTAAATTTTTTTTTAAAAAAAGTATAGAAATGTAGTAAAAAATAACATTCGAGATCTCCTTTGCTGGCACGCATTCTTGGCGGAGGTGGCTTCTCCGACACGACATCAACGCCTTCATAGACGAGGACCTCACCGAGGAGATGAAGTCCATCAGCTACAAGAAGAGGAAGAAATTGAAGATAGACAATGCAAAAAAAAAAAAAAAGCAGAGGGAGCAAATGCCTAGAACAGGGGTGTCAAACTCAAATTCACAGAGGGCCAAAATTAAAAAAAAGAACATTGTCGAGGGCCAGACCAATTTTTTTTTATCAATTTATTTATGTTTTTATTATCTTTAAGATACAGTAAACTACTGTATTAACCATCCTAATATATTACAATTAAATAATAAAAAATCAAAAACGGCCACATAAAATGCCGACACTTCGAGCCCCGAGTATCGCCAAATGCCGCGGCATTTTCGGCAATCAAAACAGACAGTTCCGGCACTCGTAGAAAAATGCTAATGCGATCGCGGGACGATTGCCACGCATCGAGCCCGCTCCATTTCCCTTCCGTTCGTGTTTTTAAGACACGAACGAAAAGTGTCGCGGACGGCAGCGCCCCTGCTAGCGCTTAGCAGCAGCTAAGCTTAGCTTCCTGCTCCACATCGGGAACTCCCGCCCCCGGCGCCGGCCGCTCTCCTATTGGCCGCGCGTAGATGTCGTCACAGCGTTTTGACGCTCGAATTAAAAATGTTTTAAATCGGGCGCCAAGGCATCAAACGCCACCCTTGCGCGACGCTCTGCGCCTCAGCGCGGACTTGCGCTCTGTCGCTGACGTCGCACATACACAACGCTTGACGCGTTCCATGTGTAGGCACCTTTAGCGGTACGTGCGCTGTATAACGGGCCGGCGGGCCAGATGTAATACATATTTGAAATCATCTCACGGGCCAAATATAATAGTAGTGCGGGCCAAAATTGGCCCGCGGGCCTGAGTTTGACATGTCTGGCCTAGAATGATGTTTCTGGAGAAAACAAAAAAATCGGCAGCGAAGCACATTTATGTGCAGGGTTGGTTCGTAAAGGCTAAATATTTCTGTAAATACCATCAAAATGGTCACGTCTCTACATTGCGGAAATTCACTTTTGTGAGGGTTGACCGTCACCCCTTTCTGGTAGATCAACATGAACCTGGACGTGCGGCTGATCCAGGTGAATGAACGGCTGGAGAAGCACCGGCTGCTGGTCGCCGTGGCCGACTGGGTCCAGAACTGCTCCGGAAACATGCAGGTTCGAAAGCAGCGTCCGGCGTCCGAACCCGCTCGGTGGGACGAAGCGGGCAAATAGGTTTATCAACATTTCGACGGCTGGAATGCAAAACCTGCTATCTGCAAATTTTTTCGATTTTGGGTTTTTGCATCGGATGGTGAGAAATGGGACGGCTTCACATTTTCAGGCTATCTGCAAGATAATCCCGCCCTTTCTTTTGGCGTAAATGTCACATGAAAAAACTCCTTTGTGCACAATAAAGCAGAAAAATTAGGAAAAAAAACACTGCATTGTCAGTGGTGAAAATACACGCTATGTATTTTTAAATCATAACATAGAAATATAGTCTGTGAACAACAGAATATTCTTGAATATCTTTAACAAAGACTATACTATAATCAAATGAAATGTTTCCTGAAAAAAGTGGTTTTTTTTTTTTCAGATAGGAGGTTTTGCTTTCCAGCCATCAATTAGCGCAGCTAATCGTGTGTTTGAGAGGGTGATTGAATCAGCAGGAGGTTGAAGATATACTATATATAGATATATATATATATATACAAAAAGGGGGGGGGTCAGAGTCAGAGACACTATCTCCATGTTGGAGTTAAGCGACGAATAAGAAGATTAAAAAAAACAAAACATCTAAACTTTGGTTTTCTGTTGTCTGCAGCTCTACCTGGTGTACTGGGACATGTCCCGCTGTCTGAAGAGCCTCACCGAAGCTCTGGAGGAGCACAGCTTCATGCCAAGTGATGTTCAGGTGGGCCGAGGAGGCCGTGGTCCAACCCTCGGGCATGTCAGAAAAGCATTTGAGCGTTTTTAGCGTTCTTGCACGTGTAAAGTTTACCGGCCACTAAAAGTGCGCTCATCCTTAGCACTTCATAACACTTCATTTCATAACAGCTACACTACAATTTTTCCTTTTATCACACTATTGTGCACTCCTTACCTCACTTGTTACTAAGACACTTATAGTTTTATCGCTTGTTTACTAAGACACTTTATAGTTTCACTGAGACACTTTATAGTTTATTTTTATTTCTAATTCTGCCTTCTTCTTTTTATTATTTATCACTGTTATATTTTCTGTAACGCTGGCACAACAATTTCCTTTGGGATTAATAAAGTTGTTCTTATCTTATCTTATCAATTTCGAGTTTCTCTAAAACCCATAATGTTGACAAAACGCTCTGGAGCGACAAAAGGGCCCAAAAGGCAGCGGAAGATGCTATCTATCGCAGATGCTATCTAGATGCTATCTATCTAAGATGCTATCTTATGCTATCTCTAAGATGCTATCTATCTAAGATGCTATCTTATGCTATCTATCTACGATGCTATCTATCTAAGATGCTATCTTATGCTATCTATCTAAGATGCTATCTATGGCAGATAAAGTTAAACTTCTGGACATGCTAAGGGAAGCTAAAAGCTATGCGGCTGTAGGTCGGCATTACGGAATGAATTAATCTTCCGTTCGTTCCATAAAGAAGGAAGAAAAAAACATAAGGACGACGGCAGCGATAAGTTTTAATAAGGATGCAAAAAGGGTTGCAACTGTCCGCAATTTTTTTCATAATCATTTTTAATTTTCTCCCGTTTAATCCAATTCCTCGGGTCGCGGTGGGCGGTGCTAATCTCCGCAATTTGAAGCCTTCTGTTCACATTGATGATTAAAATTATTATTTGACAGTACAGAAGTTATTTGTTGAAAAAAACATTTCCAAAGTACAGTACTTTTATTTGTGAAACAAATGATAGACCCTGTAAAATGGTTTGTTCTTTCTTTTCAATGTATAATAGGGTATTTAATTGTATAATAATTGTAAAAAAAAAAAAAAAAAGGTTTCTACTTTGGATTTTGCCTCTCACGGCTTCTTTTTGGAGCGTAACCCCCACCAAAAACAAGGGTTTACTGTACAGGAAAATATGTGACAATAAACGCTTTGACTCTTGCTGAACCTCACCTGTATGACCTGTATGACCTCTCTGCTCCCAGAACAAGCTGAAGAACAAACTCTCCCACCTGATCCTCGTGACCGAGGTGCCCGTGGCGGCGGGCGGCGGCGGCGGCGAGGACGACGTGGAGCGGGCGTCCCCGGAGCAGCGGCCTCTGCTGGGGAGCGAGGACACGGACCGCCCTTCCTCCTCCGGAGGGCTCGGTGGCGCCAAAGTCACCGTCAACCGCAGCCTCGTCCCCGAGGCCTCCTTACCGGCTCAAGTGAGAAACGGCAAAAGCGTAAAAACCGAACCCGACCGACCTTGCCACCGGCGCCGCAGACGTTCTCAGCGTTCTCCTCTCCCGTCAGGCCAAAGCTCGCCGGCTCCTGATGACCTACAGCGCCGCCTACGCGAGGCTGCTGGTGTCGCGGAGGTTGTCGGGACCGTCCAACTACCGCCTCCGGCCCCGCAGGAACCACTGCGCCGCCGCACCCCTCTGCCTCTGCCAGTACATCAAAACCAAGGTCCTCCGGTAGCAGGCGGAGGAGTAATCGGATTACTTGAGGAGCTTCGCGTTTCTGCAGATGGATTGATTTGTGTTTGCAGCCACCGCAGGAAAATACTCGCAGTAAACAAACGGATGCGTCCTTCGGTTGGGAGCCGAAGACGGGTCTGTCGGGGACTTTATACATCGCTCCAAAAAAATGAAGGGAACATTAAAATAACACATTGTAGATCTAAAGGAATCAAGTATCCTCATGAAATACTTTATTCTTTGCATAGTTGCAACAGTATCCTCTTGGCTTCTACTGAGAAGAGATTTAAAACAATTAAAATAAATTAAAAAAAAATGTGATTTTTTTTATATATACATATATATATACATATATATGTATATATAAAATGTTTACATATATATGTGTGTGTGTGTGTGTGTGGGTGTATATAGTATATACATATATATATACACGTAATTGTATTTATTTATTACCTGTATATACTATATACAGGTAATATTATATTGCACAGAACGCCCTGGGAAACTCATTTTATTAGTAATTTAATGAAGGTTTAATTTGAACTCCAAAAAAATAAATCTACACTGCTCATCAAAATAAAGGGAACACTAAAAATACACATCCTAAAACTGAATGAATCAAGTATTCTTATGAATTATGTTGTTCTTTAGATAGTTGAATGTGCTGACAACAAAATCACACCAAAATGATCAATGGAAATCGAATGTATGAAGCCATGGAGGTCTGGATTTGGAGTCACACTCCAAATGAAAGTGTAAAAACACATGACAGGCTGATCCAACGATGATGTAATGCCCTTAAAACAAGTCAAAACGAATCCGTGTTGCTTCCTTAGTTTGATTTCAGTTTGATTTCACACAAGTGTGACTGACTTGGAGTTACATTGTGTTGTTTATATGTTCCCTTTATTTTTTTGAGCAGAATATTTCAACAGCTGAGGTTAAATACATTCATTCATTCATTCATTCATAACACAAAATATGTATATTTAGTCAGTCTTCTTCTTCTCCTTTGGTCTTTTCCCTTCAGGGGTCGCCACAGCAAATCCACCTTCTCCATCTAACCCTGTTCTCTGGATCCTCCTCTCTCATGACGGCCATCAATCTTCTCTTTGGTCTTCCTCTAGACCTCCAATCCCAGCATCCTTCTACCAATATATTCACTATCCCAACCATTTCAGTCTATGTCTGGAACATCTACCGTATGCCGTCCCTCTGATGGACTCCTTCCTGATCCTCTCCATCCTGGTCGCTCCCAAAGACGAACCTCAACGTCTACATCCCTGCGACCTCCAGTTCTGCCTCCTGTCTTTTGATTATAATCACGTTTTCTTGGGTGTCAAACGTCCGGCCCGCGGGCCAGTACCGGCCCGCCAGGAGGTCCGATCTGGCCTGTGTAAAAAATCTGTAAAAACGACTTTTTTTTAATACAAATGCAGTTCCTATATTATCTGCTAGGGTTGCACTGTTTTAGTCAGTGTTAGCATCACGGCTCAACACCATGTGACTCACAACTTACAGCAGGTGGCAGCAATGCAGCTTCCGGTTCTGTAAATAACATTTTTACTTATTGTTAGAAACGTAACCGCTTTACCGTCGGACCCGACACCTTCATCGGCGAGATGTCGTTGTCAAAAAAGACAAAAGTGGACATGGAGTGTCGGGTTTTCCAAGAAAAATGGACCATTTCTTACGGTCCGTGTGGACGCGGCAACTTTTGCTGCCAAGATGAGACTCAAATACAACAAAATGCACGGAGAACTGAGGTGACACAACGGAGGCATTGTTTTTCTTCATGAATCTCCTGCTGTTGGTCATGTATTTTTTAAAGGAATAGCTCATTACATAGATTTTGATTATAGTCTTCTATCTGACACTTTCTCCACCCATTCTGCTTTCCACACTCTGGACTGTTGACCCAAAATACCTGAAATCCTCCAACTTCTTGATCTCCACCCCCTGCAGCCTCAGCCTTCCACCCGAGTTCCTCTCATTCACACACAAATATTCTGTCCTGCTGCAACTTTCCTTCATTCCTCTTCTTTCCAGAACATACCATCACCTCTCTAGATGTTCCTCAACCTGTTCTTGTATTTATGAAAAAAAAAAAATCTGACCTGAAATCCACCTGTCATCCTTTTACTGGCGCGTGCAGTCGCTTATTAAGAGCGACCAAAAAATATTTGAACGCGTTTAATTTAGATGTTACAAGATGATCATCATCTTCGAATTTAAAATGACATTTAAAAAAAAAATACAATAAAAAGATAAAATACATTTTAATGAAACACTCAATTATTTTCAAAAGATGCTGGGGAGGGGGGGTCAAACAAGAACCGCGGGTCGCCGACCCCTGGCCCGGACCAATCAGAGGGCCTCATGTTGTGACCTTCGACCTTTGACCCTCATGTTAGCATTCAGTCACTCATTCACGCGTCAGACTCGTTCCACGGCAGCAGAATCCTGATCTGGAAACAATGTTCCCTCTAAGATGCGCAATTTGGCGCTGCTCGCACACCCTCAGCACAAGAAAACCTATCCAGCGCCGTGAGCAAATGCAAATAAGTTATTAATACAGTAAACCCTTGTTTTTCGCGGGGGTTACGTTCCAAAAAGAACCCATGATAGGCAAAATCCGTGAAGTAGAAACCTTTATTTATTTTTACAATTACTATACTATTAAATATTCTATGATATATCGCTGCTGTCGTCCTTATGTTTTTTTCTTCCTTCTTTACGGAACGAACGGAAGATTCATTCATTCCGTAATGCCGACCTACAGCCGCATAGCTTTTAGCTTTCCTTAGCATGTCCAGAAGTTTAACTTTATCTGCCATAGATAGCATCTTCCGCTGCCTTTTGGGCCCTTTTGTTGCTCCAGAGCGTTTTGTCAACATGATGGGTTTTAGAGAAACTCGAAACTGCGAGAGAATTTGCACGTATGTCATGTAAATTTGCCAAGCTGTTTTACGTACGTGTGCATATTAAACTGCAACGTTATTGACGCACAGGTAGAGAAGAAGTGGAGTGACTTTTTAGCCAATCGGAGTGCAGAACACGATGCACCGTGCAAATCCGTGAAGTAGCGAAACCGTGAAAAGTAAACCGCGTTATAGCGAGGGATCACTGTATAACATTTTTATTCTGTAGCATTTCACTGTGTTACTCTGTGAGTTACAGGCGTCCGGCCAATTGTATGACGCTGTATAACAATAATAACAGCGTGGCGGAGTTAAGTGACGCTAATGCTAACATGCTAACCCCTTATCATGGCGAAATGAGCAGGAGGTGAAAAATGCGGTTCTTTTTAAGTTGGAACGTCCGTCGGAGCACGTGCACGTAGAAGAACCAGCGGTGAAACCGGGTGAGATTTTTTTTCCTTTTTCGAGTGAGAAAGGTCTGCTCTGCAAAAAAATGCAGCGAAGCTAAAGAAAAAGGAAACTATGGACTAAATGGAAGCTATGATCCACGGAGTGGCCACAGCGTGCACGTCTAATGTTGCTCACAGTTGGTCCTCAGGGAGGTTGTAGACGTATGAAAAATGAGAGGGAACATTGTCCGGGAGCTTCCCCCCCCCCACGGTAACGGTCGCCGTTGCCCGGGTTACTTTCCCACTCTGAGATATAAATACTTCCTCTATTACACGCAGGGGAGGCGGGAGAAAGAAGCTGGAACGGGAGACGCCGGTGTTCACCGACGCTCGGAGGCTCGGCTCCGGTTTCCGGGATTCTTCTCCGCCGGCGGCTCGTTTGTTCTTGAGGACCCGGATGGGGAAGCGGAGCCGGCTGGCAGAGAGGAGGGAGATGCAGCGTGAAGCCCGGTTAAATGATCTCAGAGACGCCGGCTCTCGGCAGGAGGTTAAATGACCATCTGTGATCCTGCACCGAGGCTGGACCGGCTCCCGTCTTTTGCTTCCTCCTCCCCCCCCGGCCATGTTTCCGTCGGCGTGATGCTCCCGGCGGGCCGACGGGTGGCCGCACTCGGCCCGCCAGGTGATTACAGCGACTGGGAGCAGCAGAAACAACAGAAGGACGGGGGAAAAGGCTACATGCTACATGCTACATGGTTAAGATCTGATCTAAATCTTCTGGTCTCGGGGAACCGGACTTGAATTTCTTCACTTCCCGCCCAAAAAACCTGGCAGTTTTATCGGGAAACTCCCCGTAGGTCAGTAGAACTGAGGGGTGAAACGTCTTCAAGTGAGGAAATTCAAGTCAACAAGGAGCTACAAGCTAGGGAGGGATGTTCAAAACAAACGTCGATCTGCAACCTCCGCCTCTGCAATGCATTCTGGGTGGCCTTTCATCAAATGATGCACAAAATTGTTAAATCCAGCATAATATTGGTGTTTTGTGGAGAATTCTTTGTTTCAAATCAGGGTTTTAACGCCGGTGCTCGATGAGGAATCCCTCAAGGGGAAGGACCCAGCGCCGCCATCACCGTTAGCTTGGAGTTTGGAGAAGATAGGGAGCGTTTCCTTGAACAGAGGTTTTGGAGGTACGGATGCAAAGCCCAAGATGAAGAGGGAGGACTGACGCTTCTGACAGACATGGGGAAGAAGAGAGGAGGAAGGGATGGAGGGATGGAGGGATGGAGGGAGCGGGTCAGCTATAAATAGCGTCTCGGTGATGGAACGAGCAGGGGCTGGAGGAAGATGGAGGTGAAACACACACCCGAAGAAGGAGGCGCGGCGCCTTCGTCGCTCACAAGATGTAGCTTCTTTTTTTTTTTTATTCACTGCTGAAAACAACCAAAGTCAGAAATAACCAGTTCATGTGCAACACATCCATGAATAATCACCACGAACCCCAGGAGGACCTCGGGAACGCCGCCGCCGCCGCCGCCGCCAGGCCCGACGGCCAACTCTCTGCACAAACCACCGGCGCATTTACAGGCTTGAAAGGGAAATTAAAAGGAATTAAAAGGAAAGAAAAAAGGAGGGATGCCGTCCTCCGGCTCGGCAGAAACAAGGCTATCGGAAAAAAAAGAGCACAGCAGGAGAGACGGCCTGGCGCCAAATACAACGGGTATGCTGGGAATTGCTATCTGGTGCATATAAACACACACACACACACACACACGCGCACACACACGCAATCGTTGCACGAGCCGCCTGTATATCAGAACACACACCAGCTCCGTGCTGATTTAACCACAAGCGATGCTTTAAATAGGAAGCTAACGGTTAGCGTAGCACAAACACTGCAACCAGATTAAAAAGGTTTTAGAAAACGTGATGGGCTTTTTTTTTTTTTTTTTATATAATTTTAAATTTACTGCCATCTTTGTGTGCATCGCATCATTTTCCTCATCACAGCTTGAGGAAATAATTTTATAATAATGATAATGTCACCACCAAACTGTCCCAGTCAAGTGTGTACCCCTGATTTCACACACACACACAAACATATATGCCTATTTCAACCATACACACTTTTTTGATTGTTGTTCATGTCACGTGACGCTCTCCACCACTTAACATTATTATAGAAATAGAATTCACAAAAAAAAATATTAATAATCTCACGTGTTTCATTTAACAAGTAAATGAATTAAAACAATACTAACGGCAGTAATAATCCTAATTATAATAATACTCTTCTTTTTTAAAAGCAACTCCATATATTCCTTTTATCGTTATGACTATCTCTGCATGACGATCTTAAAAATATCCCTGTGACGTTGAGGAGGGGGAAGGGTGCGGCAGAAGCGCGGCGGTCACGACGTCCAAGAAAAAGGGGTCGTGGACTTCATGAAGACAAAGGTGCGACGATACGGTAACGGTAGAATCTCTTCCGTCCACGGGGAAACATTCACGTCAGCGCACCCGGGGTTTGTCCTGCTGCGGTCCGAACGCACGCCGAAGGCCGAACATACGGCGACCGGACGGCGAAGACGACACGATAAAGGGCCGGAGCGCTTGGACAACACCGGCAAAACAGCTTTGGGATACATCTGGATGCACTCTCTGAAAAATACTGCACCAAACACGCTAGGGAGCGCCCCCATCGCCAGCCGGGAGACGAGCTGCACTAGCTTATATACATAGAAATATATATATACATGTGTATATACACACACATATATAGTTAATACATCATGCACTAGAAGAACCACAAGCAGCTGCACGGCTTCGCTGAAACTGGAGCCGGTTTCCGAGTGTCCGTTTTTAAGCGACGACAACTGGAGATGAGAGGGGATGAGCGCGGCTGGAACCGGCCGAGCAGATCCATCGGCAACACGCAAGAAATAAACGGACAATATTAATATATAATACATAAGGTTTCATCTATAATGCGGCTAAAATGTCCATGAAACACAGAGACAACCTCCAATAAATACTCTGAGTTTGGTTATAGTACTATATCTCTGTCAGTCCCGTCTCCATTTGGTGCAATACATGGATATTGATCACCCCCTCTCACACACACACACACACACACACACACACACACACACACACACACACACACGCCTCATCGCTTTAAATCAGTCCCGTAGTTATGCAAGTGCACCAGCACTGACTCCCGTTGCATGGACGGATGTTTGAGAGACGAACGCACATGCACGCCGACACGCACGTGCACGGCAGTGTCCGCATGTGAGCCCCCCCCACACACACACACACACACACACACACCCCACCCCCCATCGGCAAATGTCCTATGAATTAATCAGCGTCGGATGAATGGATAATGAGGAGAGGCCGCCGAAATATGCCTCTGTTAATGGGAAAACTGAGCTTCATTTGAATCTATGATTGGCTGTTTTCAGTGTGTGTGTGGGTGTGTGTGTGTGTGTGTGTGTGTGTCCTGTGTAGCAGCAAGCTATAGCAGTTTGAGAGCATTATCACCGACCCCCCCCCTTCCTCTGCCGCCCAACCTGACTGACAGCAAATAACAGGCTAACACACGGCGTGGCGTGCGTCCTCTGACCCCCCGCCCGCCCGCCCGCCCGCCCGCCCCTCCACGCCGTCGGTCCCACGGCGCCGGCGGCTACGGCTCCCAGTCGTCGTCGTGATGCTGCGACGCGATGATGACGACCACGGTGAGGATGGTGCACAGCACGATGGAGGCGATGCCCACGGCCAGGCTGATGAAGGAGAAGTTACGCGCCTCCCGGGAGGCGATTTCCGCTGTCACCATGTCGCCCCTGGCGATGGCCGTACGCACCTACGTGACGCGGGTCGGGTTGAAGGGGGGGGCGGAAATGTGGGAGAGGAGAGAAATTAGAAAAATAGGGTGTTACGTAACATGGAGGCGCAGGAGTGGGAGCTGGAACAGCGAAAAGACTGAATGGATCGATTCCTCTGCAGCACGGCAACGGCAAGCACACACACACACACACACACACACACACACACACACACACTCACAGACACACACACACACACACACACACACACACACACAGTGTGTCGGCTCAGCTCAGGCCGAGTAGACCCCCGGCACTAAACCACCCCTCTGGTTCCCCCCTACAATGGCGCGGTTACGTAACGCGTCCCGTATGTTAGTCAGCGCTCTGCCCCGCCGGAGGCGTCCGTGACAGAGTTGAACGCCACAGCCGGGGATGTGATGCCGCGTCTTTAGAGGGTTCCCTGAAACCCCTGACCCGGTCCTGGTTTTCTTCGTCCTGCGGCACCGAGCTGCTTCCTAGAGCGTCGATCTGTCTACCCGCCAGCTAACCCCCCCAATGCCAAACTCCATTCAGAAAACAAGCGTTTTAAAAAGTGTTCACTGGTATGTTTACATAAAGTCGTCGCCAGGCCAGGTTGTTGTTTGGTAAGGACCCTCGGTCATAACACAGAGGATTCGGCGGGATTATTGATCTGCTCAATTCAATCGCAAGCCCGACGTGGGGCGGTGTGAGCGGTGGCGTTAGCAAGTGGGCTAGCACTAGCATGCATTTGACGCCGAAATGCATCTCGCCGGGTTTCAGCGACTCGTTAAATTCACGCCTCCCGCCCGAAAAGCACTGACCTGCACCGCCTTGATGATGGCGATGATGCCGGTGGGCCAGAAGCAGCAGACGGTGGTGAGCACGGCGATGGGCAGGTAGTCGTGCGGCGGCCGGCGGTCCATCAGGGTGATGCTGGGGGGCATCTGCATGGGGTGGATCTGGCCGGGGGGGATCGCCGGGTGGCCGGCGGCGGCCGGCATGTACGGCTGTCCCTGGAGCAGAGGCGGGGGGGGGCGTGGAGAAGGTCAGCAGATACGGTAGCGGTGGATGCAGGCGTGGCTCTGAGGAGGCTAATCTGTTAGCCGAGGGAGGCGGAGGCTAATAACAACGGGACTCACCGAGGCCATGGGGTACACGGGGACGTAGGCCGTGCAGGGCTGCAGCTGCAGCGGGTATCCCGGGTGGAGGTATCCCACTGGGGGGTGAGGTACGGCGGCCCCGGGGCCCTGGGTCTGGATGGTGTAGCCCTGCTGGGCCCCCGGCGGTCCCAGCGTGCCGCAGTGGAACTGGGTTTCCTGGAGGTAACCTTCGGAGCCGGGCGGCGGGGGCGGCGGCGGGTAGTTGGGCTGGGCCCCCGGCGCCGGCATGCCCGGGTGCTGGGGGACGTTGGGGTCCTGCGGCCCCGGGAGGTACGGAGGAGGCTGCATCGCCTGACGGCCGGAGTCATCGAAACCTGGAGGAGGAGGAAAGCGGAAGTGGGGCGAGGCGGGAGAAGACGGGGCTCTCAGCTCGGATGGAACCGGATATTCTGGAGGTCGACGTTTCCACTTCCACCCTCCTCCCTCAAAGCGGGGATTCGGTCACGTTTCGCGCTCATCCGTCCCGACGAGCACATGAGGAAAAGGGGGAGGAGAGATGACGACGCGTGCCGTCGGGGTCTTTTTACATAACCGTCACGAGCAGGAAGTGGAGCAGAAATGGCCGCGGAGGGGGCGGCGTGAAGGGACGCCTCCCAAAAGGTCGAAGCGGCTTTTTGAAACGTAGGAATCCACGGCGAGACGTCCGTTTTGCTCGTGCGATCCAACGACCCGGAAGCTCCGGAGACGCTTTGCTCGCTGAGATCATGACAAACATAAAGCTTGCAGACTTTCCAAATAAAAGCCTCCCGACGCCGATCGCGGCTTTTTCCCCCCCGTTTTATTTCCCGTGTGTCTCGTTTTCCGAGCGATTGCCGGCCAATCACAGGACAGACAGAACTCTGGGACAGGAAGTCAGAAGCAAACATACAAAGCACGTGAGTCATGTTGACAGTGGAAGAAGATGAAGTAGAGACCAGGTGGTGAAGGACTTCAGCCCAGCAGAGGTCAAAGGTCATCAACTCCATCCCTAAAACAGTAATGGTGCAGCAGTTGGGCGGACCTTGACCCGGGAGATGGAGAAGATCCCAACCTAAGGGATGGAGAAGATCCCAACCTGGAGGATGGAGGAGACCCTGATCCAGAAGATTGAGAAGATCCCAATCGAAGGGATGGAGAAGATCCCAACCTGGAGGATGGAAGAGACCCTGATCCAGAAGATTGAGAAGATCCCAACCCAAGGGATGGAGAAGATCCCAACCCAAGGGATGGAGAAGATCCCAGCCCAGAGGGTGGAGCAGACCCTGACAGAGGGGCTGTGAATCTCCTCCACAACTGAATAATAAATGCAACCATCTCGCTGATTTCTCCACTTTCATCCAACCAAGAATAAACTTCTCGCCCTGGAGCTGCAGGGACGTCACAGCAGTGTGTGTGTCTGTGTGTGTGTGTGTGTGTGTGTGTGTGTGGCTGCAACATCTCAACATCTCCAGGGTCTCCTCCCGACGCCGGCCACACGCTCGGAAGAAACACGGCGTGTTCTCGGAAATGGCGGCCGGCGAGAACAATGAGCGTGGGGTCGCAGACTGACTCACTCTGAGACCTCCATCTGCAGAGGGTTAAAAATAGGAAACAGGGGAGGAGGTCTCTGGAGAGAAGAAGAAGAAGAAGGAGAAGAAGAAGAAGAAGAAGCTCTTTGTCTGGATCTGAAGGCCTTGGACCTGCAGGATGCAAACACCAGGGGAGGGGGGGGGGGGGAGAAAAACACGCGTGGAAACGCCTCTGGGACGGTTTGGGGGGGTTCAGGGCCACGTCAAGGTGTGGTCATCTGTCCAAACCGGGGTCCCCGCACCCCCCGCAGCTGCACCCGCACGGAAAGATGGAGGCGCTCCTCCGTCCGCATCCGTGTTTCCGGCGGGAGGACCGGGAAGATGCGCCGCAGCTCCGAAATGCGCCACTTCCCCTCCTCCGCACCCACTCCACCCCACTCACCGTGTTTTTCCGACGACATCCCTTCCGATCTTCCGTCCTCCTTTGATTTTTGTGTTTTTTAAATCCGGTTCCCGGTGCAGACTCCGGTGCTTTACCGTCGACGCATCCTCAGGACGTCCGCATCCCGACGGAGGCGGTGGTGAGGGGGGGGGGGGGGGGGCGTGGGGGGGTCCACGGACGGTCTCGTCCCGAGTAACGCGAGGTTTGCCGGCGCGTCCGTCCGGGTCCGAGACTCTCTCTCTCTCTCTCTCTCGAACCGGGCTCCTTCCGGTGAAGCGTCACCGAATACCGACCGGACGCGGGGATCGACCGGCGGCCTTAAAGCGACAGTCCGGACCGGTCGAACTCCCCTCCATCCACGCACACGCACGCACACATGACCGTGGGGATATTCGGGGTGATTTCTTGCAAAGGGTTTTTTTTTGCAAATAATCCGCTTCATTTGGTTCAGGGGCAAATCCACCCCCAACCTATTCTCTGTATCTTACTATGTCCATAAATCTTCCTGGTCATACATGTCCTGCACCCTCTTTGGTCTTCCTCTCGACCTCCTGCCTGGCAGCTCCACCTTCAACAACCTTCTATCCAGATCTTTACCAGAGTTTGACATGAAAAGAGGAGCGTTCATGACCGAACCATCTTAGTCGTCACTTTGTCCAGATCATACATGTCCTGCACCCCTGTGACAAATTCGTCAGTCCTTTGGGCTTTTCCCTTCAGGGGTCTCCACAGCGAATCCATCTTCTTCATCGAACCCTATTCTCCGGTTCCTCCTCTCTCACGACGTCCATAAATCTTCTCTTTGGTCTTCCTCTCGACCTCCTGCCTGGCAGCTCCACCTTCAACAACCTTCTATCCAGATCTTCACCACAGTTTGACATGAACAGAGGAGTGTTCATGTCCGAACCATCTCAGTCGTCGTTTTGTCCCAGTCATACATGTCCTGCACCCCTGTGACAATTTCTTCCCTTCTTCAAATTCTTCCCTTGGGCTTTCCCTTCTGGGGTCTCCACAGTGAACCCAACTTCTCCATCTAACCCTATTCTCTGGATCCTCCTCTCTGACACCAACTATCTTCATATCCTCTCTCACGACGTCCATAAATCTTCTCTGGTCTTCCTCTAGACCTCCAATTCCATCATCCGTCTCCCAATGTATTCACTATCCCTCCTCTGTCCACGACCCAACCATCTCTGACCTTCTCTCCAAAACATCTAACATGTGCTGTCCCTTCTGGCTCCGCCTCCCCCCTAAAATGCAAATGTGTTCAAATAAACTCATACCTCTGCAGGATGTCCAGGGGGGCGCTGCTGCTCCTGGATGCAGGCGAGATGTTCCAGGGAGGTCCAGCAACCTGGGAACACCTCAGGATTCAGATCCAGAGTTGGGGGTGGGGGTTTGGGTCTCCGCTCAGGCTGGGGTACACCTAACTTGTCCAAATCTTCTTGTTGGCGAGATTTGGACGAGACAGACGTGGACCCGGATGACCGAGAACCTCCGCGGACATCTCCACGTCTCGCATTTCAAATTCTCTCCATTCAAAATAAAACATGGCCGCCCGTTTGTGGAGATGTTTAATCCTGTACAATAAATTACAACCCGCCGTCGCGTTCCCTTCAGGTTTAAAAACCACTCCCTTCTTACTGTCTGGAATTCGTTTGTAAACAAACAACCGACGTGACCTGGTCCAGCCGTCAGTGCGTGTAGAGGGAGGCGGTGAAGACGATGTCCCGGCGGATCGCCAGGGAGGCCTTCTCCATCTTGCTCCCCAGGATGGAGTCTCCGACGATGCGCGCCGCCTGCCGCACCTCCTTCAGCACTTCGTCCAGGCGCTGGATGCATCGAACCACCGTGCCCTCCTGCACGTCCGTCAGCTGGGCGATCTCGGCGAAGGGCTGTGGTGGGGAAAAAACGCCGACGGTTATGAAGTTCGTCTTGGCGGATCATCGACGTCGGTTCGCTCCTCACCATGCCTCTGGCCCAGCAGTACACCACCTCCGTCAGGCCGAACTTGAACTGTCCCACGAACTCCTCGGCCGTCTGCGGTATCCCGCAATCCCGCTGCAGCTCCCCGATGCGCCGGGCGACCGCCAGCACCCGCTCGATGCCCTGGAAAAGAAGGGAGGGATGGCGCTTTCAGGGGAAAAGAAAACAACCGGCCATCTTTAATTCAAAGCCCCGGAGAGCACTTCCATGTCACGGTTCCGTGTCGCCGTGTCGCCGTGTCGCCGTGTCGCGCACGGTAAGCACGGCGCCGTACACCGGTTCGAACATCCCGGCGAAGCGTCGCCCGCTTCCTCACCTCCTGTAGCGTGTTGGTGATGTGCGGCTCCACTTGCGTGTTCTGCGTGAAGACCAGGCAGGACAGCAGGGCGGCGCTCTCCTCGGGCGCCAGCGGGCTCAGGACGTTCTCGAAAAGCAGCTCCGTCAGCAGAAGCTCGTGGCTGCTGATCTGGCAGGCGACGCGGCCCTTCAGCTGCACCGCCCCGCCGCCGTCCACGTACTGGAGGGACTGGAGAACCTCGATCCTCTGGTGGTACTCCGGCAGCAGGGACAGGGATTGGTCGGACACCAGGAACTGCAGCCTGTCCAGCTCCTCCTGCACGCCCATCCGCTCCTTCACGCGAGCAAACTGAAACACACACGTTTTGGTCATCTTGAGTCGGCCGCAACGTCACCCGAGCCGCTTCCAGAGCCCGAGGGAAACGTGGCGTACGGACGTCCGCTCGCCCCGGAGACGCCTTCTGATCCAACGTCCCTGGTTCCATGAGTCCTAAACCAGGGGTCGGCAACCCGCGGCTCCGAGCGGCTTGGGAAAATATATTTTAAATATCCAATTGAAGTGTATTTCATTTGTGTTAATTCCCTTTTTTAGCATTTAGTTCTAAGTTGGAAGATTATTGTGATCTTGAAATATTAAATCATTTTTCGCCGCTCAAAATAACGTCACACTCGCGGAAGCCGGTAAAGTCCCGATTTGCAGATGCTGTGCGCGGAAGTTCAGGAGCAGAAGTCCCATAAACCAGGTAAAATAAATATTTATGAAGATATTTTGCAAATATTTATTTCTTATTGTTTACCGACTGATTTTTTTCCTGATTTATTTTTAAAATTCAGGTCAAGGCTCCGCTACACGCTCCGAAAGCCCAAAACTCAAAATGAGTTCATTAAAGAAATAAAATGTAATTTTCTCTGTAATACTTTGTGAATTTCAGAAGCAACACACGACACACTTGTTTATACAAAGTGTAAAGGTAATAAAGGAGGAGCTCCACTTTCCTACCTGAGGCTATCAGACTTTTTAATTCCCCTCCCTTCAGCCGCAGGGAGTCTTAAAATCTTATATCCTTAAAAAAAAAAATAAAAAAAATCATCCACTTTCTGTAAATTATAATAATTCATCAGTATATATGTTCATAACTGTGCAATATTTCATAACAGCTACATGTACAATATTTTTTCATACTCTTGTGCACCACTTGTTACTGAAGACCTTAAGACACGTTATAGTTTTAACTTGTTTCTTAAGACTTTATAGTTTATTTGTATTTCTTATTCTACCTTTTTCTTTTTTTTTTTAATTTCTTTTTACTGTTTATACAATGTTCTACTATTATTTATTATTGTTATATTTTTCTTGTAACTCTGGCACAACAATTTCCTTCGGGATAAATTAAGTTGTTCTTATTATTATTTTTATATTTTTTCCTTTTAATTTGTACATTTCCACATGCAACAAAACATTTTAAAGTACGAAAAATACTGAACGTCTATATGATCCCTTCTTGTATTTATGACAAAAACAAACAAAAAAAGCCAAACTCGAATTATCCACTCGCAGCAAACCAACCATGCTGTCCTCTCTCCATGTGCGGCCACAAAAATATTTTAAAAAATATATTGAAAAAAAAAAAAATTGATTATTTCAATCTTTATTCATTTAGACGTTCCAAAATCTGCATAATCTTCCAATTTAGAAAAAAAAAAAAAAAAGTTCGAACTAAAATAAAATATACTGCTGAAAAAAATAAAGGGAACACTTGAACAACACAATGTAACTCCAAGTCAATCCCACTTGTGTGAAATCATAGTGTCCACTCAGGAAGCAACACACATTCATTTTGACTTGTTTTAAGGACATTACATCAAAGTTGGATCAGCCTGGAGTTTGTTTTTACACTTTAATTTTGAGTGTGATTCCTAATCCAGACCTCCATGGGTTGATACAATTGATTTCCATTCATCATTTTTGTGTGATTTTGTTGTCAGCGCATTCAACTGTGTAAAGAGCAAAGTATTTCATAAGAATATTTCATTCATTTAGATCTAGGATGTGTTTTTTAAGTGTTCCCTTTATTTTTTTGAACAGTGTACATTTTAATGAAATAATAATCCCACGGACGCTCGCTACCGTGCACGGCGGAGGACGCACCTGCTCGGCGAAGGTGGGCGAGTGGATGCAGTGGAAAGCGTCCAGGCTGTCCTGCAGCGCCCGCAGACGCATGGAGGACTCCACCACCTCCACGCTCTTCAGCTGCAGGTCGTTGACGGGGTCCAGCGCCGCGATCCCGCCGGGGTTGGACTCGGCCAGACGCAGGAGCTCCTGGGTTGCCGTGGAGATGGCCTGGCCGGGGGGGTCGTCCCTGGGAGGGGGAAACCGAACCATGACGGTAAAGCAGGCCTTCACACACACACACACACACACACGTACGCACCTGAACCGTGGTTGCAGTCTCTTGTTGTAGTTGTCGACGATCCTGTCCGGGATGACCTTCAGGGTCTTCACCGTGATGGAGGAGATGTCCTGCAGCTTTATCTTCTGCACCGTGTGGCTGCAGGGGCCTGATCGCGCAAACGACGCACACACACCGTCAGGCGTCGTGCACACACACACACACACACACACACGAAGCTAAAAGTATTGGCTAACCCATCCAAATGGCGGGAATCGGGTGTTTCGATCCCTTCAATGGTCGCGGGTGTGAAAGGATGTGCGACAAATATCTATTCTTGGTGTTGGATTTTATTAAAATCCATTATCTATTATTATCTATTATCCAAAAAATGCGACTTATACTCCAGTGCGACTTATATATGTTTTTTTGGTTCTTTATTATGCATTTTTGGCCGGTGCGATTTATAATCCGGAGCGACGTATTGTCCGAAAAATACGGTAATGTGTGTGTGTGTGTGTGTGTGTGACCTTCAGGTATGAAGAGCGCCGTGTTGTAGAGGTGAGGGAAGGCCGCCCTGCCGCTTCCGTCGCCCGCCGTCGCCTCCTCGTTGCCCTTCTCGCAGAGGATGAGCGCCGTGAAGGTGCGATTCACCGAGTCGTTGGACACCTGGCGGGGAGATAATCGATCGATTATCCGGTCATCAATAATTCGTTTGCTGGATAAAAACTATGAATGTAAGGCATCAGACCAGGGGTGTCGAACTCGTTTCAGTCCGAGGGCAACATACGGCCTTGGTTCATGTCCAGTAACAATAAGTAACAATAGTAAGTAAGTAAAAATAAGTCCGAATGTTTCCAGCTAAATGATAAAAATCTATGTAATAAATTGTTCCTTGAAAAAATACATGACCAACAGCCTGAGATTCATGGAGAAAAGTAAGTCCAATATCAGCAACACTATGCCTCACTTCTGTCTTCTCAGTTCTCCGTGCATTTTGTTGTTTATATTTTACTAGGAAAACCCAACATTCCGTGTCCACTATTCTCTTTTTTGACGACGACATCTCGCCGATGAGGGTGTCTGATCCCACGGAAGAGCGGGTAAATTTCTAAAAGTAAATAAAAAAAGCTATTTACAGACCTGGAAGCCACATTGCTGCCATCTGCTGTAAGCTGTGAGTCACATAGTGTTGTAACATGTTGGCTAAAACGCTGCACCACTAGCAGACAATATAGGGACTGCATTTTTATTTTAAGATGAGATAAGATGAGAACAACTTTATTTATCCCGAAGGAAACTGTTGTGCCGGAGTTTCAAGCAAAACATAACAATAATAGATAAGTAATAGAAAAGTTTAAAAAGTAAAGGAATCATGATTTTAATGTATTTTGTCGGGCTGGATTGGACCCCGCGGCGGGCCTTTACTGGCCCGCGGGCCGTACGTTTGACAACCCCACATTAGAAACTAGTTAAACACACACACACACACACCTGCAGGATGACCGCCAAGGCGTTGAGGTGCTGCAGGTTGTTGACCACCACCACCCGGCCTGTGGACAGAGCCTTCATCCCGCTCACCGACTCCAGAATGGCGCGCTGCGGCCGGAGAGACGGCGTGGAGAAGGGCGGTTAACCCGACGGGGGGAGGCGATGGCGGAGTCGGGCCGCCCGACGCCGAGCCGGACGCTCACCTGGATGGACTCGGTGGTGGCTCGCAGCTCCGTCACCGTGTGGTAGTACGGCAGCAGGTCGGACAGCTGGCCCTGGGTGTCCAGAGCGGGCAGCGTGGAGAGGGTCTTCTTCAGCTGGACTATCTTCTTCTCCTGGGCCTGGGGGGGGGGGGGGGGGAGGGTCCGGATCGGGGGTCAGAAGGGCGGAGGGGGTACGAGGGTGATGGGGCGTCCCCGTTTCCTCACCTGGGTGTCCCTGTGGCTCTCGGAGAAGCTCCTCCTCATCATGTCGGTCACTCGGAGAGCCTCCACCCGCAGCAGGTTGAGGATCATGGTGTAGGTGAGTCTGAACTGGGACTGCAGGACGGTGGGTTTGCCCTGCCAAAAAACAGAATGCAAAAAAATACCCCCTTCATTTTGCCTTCTTTGAATTATATCAAAAAAAAATGAATGGAAAAAACCCGAACCCCCCCGAAAAATACAGTTTAATGAACGATATTCCCTCCGTGTCAAACTCAAACATCAATATATGTGGCCTGCAAGAACTTACTGTGTCAAAACAAACAAGTCGAACTCATGCATTGGCCATAAAATACATTTAAAATAAGATAAACTTTATTGATCCCCATAGGCAGGGTAACAGTTATGTCCAAAATGAGAAAAATAAACTCATGAAATAAGTGTATGAATAGAGAGATAAAGAGAGACATCACAATTTCCAACAATTCATGCGGATCATGTGACCCGCCATTGGATCGCAGTGAATCCACATCAATGCGGTTTTCGACAAGCGGAACTGAGAAATACAAAATGATCCCTAAATATCCAGGAAGAGCAAAGTTGATGCGGATGGAAGGCTGTTTCAAGAATGACGGGAAGGACAATAGATGTTTGTGCTTCGAGAAGAAAAGCGGTTTGTGTTGGTTGTCAAAGAGACGGCTTGTTGACATCAAACACGGAGCTAAGTATGCTAAAGTTAGCCTTCCAGAAAAACAACAAACTGTATTAAAAGCCAAAATGTTACTTCTGCATTTGCACAGAATCTATGCAAATACATACGTTAATGAGTAATAAATTCAGAGTTATTTAACATTGATTCATTACATTTATTTTACCGAATGTTTTTTTTAATTTATACAGTTACTGTTATGCGTGGCCCTCGGTGAAAATGAGTTTGACAATATATAAGAATAAGAATAAGAATAAGAACAACTTTATTAATCCCGAAGGAAATTGCTGTGCCAGAGTTACAGAAAATATAACAGTAATAAATAATAAAAGAAAAGGCAGAATTAGAAATAAAAATAAACTATAAAGTGTCTCAGTGAAACTATAAAGTGTCTTAGTAAACAGTGATAAAACTATAAGTGTCTTGGTAAATATATTCCCCTTGCCTTTTCTTTATTTTGTTTTCTTTAGAGGAGGGGTTTGATTTTAAAATTATAAATTGTTTTCCACACAGCTCTACTCCTGTTACTCTTACAATTATTTGATTATATCCAAAATAATAAAAATCTTTATGTTTCCTCATGCCAGTTAAATGTCATGAGATTAAATGTAGTTTAATGATCCCATGCTTGGGAAATTGTTTTGCAGCAGCAGCAACACATACGCGAAAAATACATGCATTCAAATTAATAAAATCAGAAGTTAATAAAGTATAATCCAAAAAAAAAAAAAAAAAATTTTAACAACATATTTACCAATGAACAGGAATAAATAATAAGCAAAGTGGCAATGTGAGGTAGCACAGATTATAGTGAGTTATTGATGTACCATTAGATTTAGCAATGTTTGTTTATACGTTATAAATAAAAATAAATCAATAAAACGATACGGGCAGTGTGTGTGTGTGTGCAGGTGTTTCCTCACCAGCATCATGACGTGCAGCTCCGACATGTCGTGCACGCCGGCCTTGCAGAGGATGATGACGGTGCCGGTGGCGTCCAAGCCTCTCCGGCCGGCGCGGCCCGCCATCTGGATGTACTCGCCTGCAGGTGGAGGCTCGGTCAGCGACGGCGGCGGCGGGAGGCGGGGAAGAGGAAGGGCGGGACGGGAAGCGGATTACCGGGAAGCAGGTTCCGGAAGCCGGTGCCGTCGTGTTTCCTGATGCTGTCGAACACCACCGTCCTGGCGGGCATGTTCACGCCCATGGCGAAGGTCTCGGTGGCGAACAGCACCTGACGGGAGGACGGCGAGGGTTCATTCTGTACGTTTACCGTGTTTTCCGGACTATAAGCCGCGACTTAAGCAACGGTGCGGCTGATTTATGGATTTTTTTTGGGGTCTGACGGGTCTAACATTTACCCTCGCCACGTTGGACCGATGAAATTGCGCTTCATTCGCACACACGGATCACGAAGAAACGCATCTGACGCGGCTTTTTAAGTTTAAGGCGATCGACTCGGCTGTTGAAAGAAAACCTCGGAATCAGTTCATCGAAAAATGACTGCAAAAAGGCGACAAAGGCTTTTAAAGGTGGAATTAAAAAAAGCAGATGATAAAGATAGCGATCAGCTGGAGAAGGACAAAGCGGGGATTGAAAACGGACGGATGGATGGACGGACGGACTTTTCCTTGTGTTTTTTATTATTTATCTGTTTAATCAGCCGTGTTCCGTGGAAAAAAAGCATTTCCATATTTGTGGATGTTATCGGTATGTATTTAATCAAAAGTGAAAAAAAAAGAAGAAAAAAACAGTGTAAATTAAATATCTGATGGCACCTGCAGCTGAGAGACTAGTACACATATATTTATTTACCTCATTTTTTGGACTATAAGGCGCACTTTATTTCATCGTGGGAGTTACATATGAAAATATAAGATCATTTCACATTTGTTATTTTCACACTGACAACCTAAGCTTATCTGCCAGTATCTGCTTCTCCTATTACTTCTGTACCCTGAGTACTCAGGAGTAATAGTATCATTATTATTTCTACTGCAACAACCCTGCGGTGCTGTTTCGAGGAATATTCAGAGTGATTTCCAACCCGCTGTGAACGTATTTTGGGATGAGAGCGAGCGCTGAGACAGAAAAGATTAAGTGGAGCGGGAGATATTTAACGCTTATAATTGTCTAAACCAGGGGTCGGCGACCTTTAACACCCAAAGAGACATTTGGACCCGGTTTCCTCGGAAAAGAAAACACCGGGAGCCGCAATTACTTTTTGACGTCTAAAATAAAGGCACCACTGTATTTATTGCTTTTTATTACCTTTACACTTTGTATAAATAAGTGTGTTTCTTCTGAAATTCACAAAGTTTAACGGAGAAAATTAAATTTTATTTATGTAATGAACTCATTTTGAGCTTTGGGCTTTCAGAGCGTTTAGCGGAGCCTTGACCTGAATTTTAAAAATAAATCGGGAAAAAAAAATCACTGTGTCAGTAAACAATAAAAAATAAATATTTGCAAAATATCTTCATAAATATTTCTTTTACCTGGTTTATGTGACGTTATTTTGAGCGTCGAAAAATAATAAATATAATTTTATTTAATATTTCAAGATCACAATAATCTTCCAACTTAGAACTAAAAGTTAAAAAAAAAAAAGGAATTAACACAAATGAAATACACTTCAATTAAATATTTATAATCTATTTTCCCAAGACACTCGGTTGCCAACCCCTGGTCTTGTACAACTTATATATGCTTTTTCTTCTTCGTTATGCATTTTTTGGCCGGTGCGACTTATAGTTGGAAAAGTCATTTTGAGCCGGTGCGGCTTATATTCAGGCGCGCTCAATAGTCCGGAAACTACGGTGCGGGTTCGGCGTCAAACGTCAGGGGGGCCTCACCTTCACCAGGCCGCGGGAGAAGAGCATCTCGATCACCTCCTTCAGGATGGGCAGGATCCCGCTGTGGTGGACGGCGATGCCCCTCTTCAGCAGGTCCCTCATCAGCAGGATCTTCACATTTCAAACATACGTTTTATCACGGACGAAAAGCAAAGCGCAGGTGTCCGACCCGGCCTCTCTACCTGTGGCAGCTGCCGGTCGCCGCCGCGGAGACGACTCAGGCTCTTGTGGAAGAAGGAGTGGATCTCGGCCTTCTCGATGGAGCTGGTCAGATCCATGGACTCCAGCGAGCGGGCGTTCTCGTCGCAGCGGCTGCGGGAGAAGGTGAAGGCCACCACGGGGGTTTGCTGCCGCTGGGACAGGAAGTTCAGGATGGCCAGCCACACCGCTCGGTCCTGGAAGCCGAGGAAGGAGGAGAACGTCTGGATTTTTTCGGCGGCCGTGGAAATGCACGCGTTCGCCGAGAAGCAAATACCTGTGCATTTCTGTGGAATATTCAGAACTGTGCAATATTTTTTTTTTCATTATATTATCTATTACTGTTATGTTTTTACTTGAAACTCTGGCACAACAATTTCCTTCGGGATTAATAAAGTTGTTCTCATCTCATCTCATTTCATAACAGCTACACTACAATTTTTCCTTCTATCATACTATTGTGCACTCCTTACCTCACTTGTTACTAAGACACTTTATAGTTTCACTGAGACACTTTATAGTTTATTTTTATTTCTAATTCTGCCTTTTTCTTTTTATTATTTATTACTGTTATATTTTCTGTAACTCTGGCACAACAATTCCCTTTGGGATTATCTTATCTTATCTTACCTGACTGGCTGAGGTGTTCTGCGAGGTGCTTCTGGCTCCAAAGGACTGAGCGTGTTTGCTAGTGCGCTCCTTCTTGGCGTCCACCGCCGCGTAGTAGCTAAAAAAATAAAATAAAATAAAAAAACAGCGTCCTTTTACTCGAACGCGTCTCCGGACTCAAGCCCTACCCTTTGGTGAGGAAGTTCCCGCCGGCGTCCACCAGCATGAACATCTCCTTCTGCGTCTTGGTGCTGTTCCCGGTGTACAGGTGGTGCTCCAGCGGCACCGGCCTCTTCAAAGTGCTGATCACGTAGATGTGCCTCTTCTTGATGCGGCTGCAGATGCAGAAGGAGCGGAGGGTCGGCGTCGGCGTCGGGGGGGGGACGACGGGAGAAACCACCTACCCGATCCACTCGCTGAACTCCACGGCGTTGGGCACGGTGGCGCTGAGGAGGATGATGCTCACGTGGTCCGGGAGCATGATCAGCACCTCCTCCCATACGACCCCCCTCTGGAAGAAGGAGGACAGGGTTAACTCAGTCGTGGGAAGAAGATAGAAGCATCCGGAAGAAGCACCCTGCCCACCTCCGCGTCGTTGATATAGTGAACCTCGTCGAAGATCACCCACTCCAGGTCTCGGATGACCTCCGAGCCGTTGTACAGCATGGACCTGGAGGAGCGACAGTGAGACGTCCCATCTGCAGGAAGGAGGCGGACTTGAGAACCTGGTTACCTACCTGAGGATCTCAGTGGTCATGATGAGACAGGACGACTCGGGGCTGAGCTGCACGTCTCCGGTCAGGAGCCCCACGTCGCCGAACGTGCTCTTGAAGTCCCTGAACTTCTGATTGGACAACGCCTTGATCGGAGACGTGTAGATGGTTCTGCAGAATCCGAAGCGCAGTGGGGGGGGGGGTTTTTAGGCTTTTTTTTTTTTTTTTTTTTTTGCGGGCGCGTGCACGCACCTCGTCATGTGCTTCTGCGACAGCGCGATGGCGTACTCGGCCACCACCGTTTTCCCGGCGGACGTGTGAGCCGCCACGAACACCGAGTCGTGGGCCTCCAGCCGCAGAACCGCCTGCTTCTGGAAGACGTCCAGCTCGAACGGCCACTGGAGCGAGAACACGGGCTGAGCGTCAACACACACACACACACACACACACGGGTTTTCTACCTTGAAGGCCGGGTTTGGAATGCGTTTGTGGAAGTCGTCGCAGGGGGAGGTGATGTCCACAGGGATGGCCCATTTCTTAGTCTCCTCCGGGTTCTGGCTCGGCTTCGGTTTCCCCTCCTTGCTCTCCGAGGCGGACGGCGAGGAGGACGGCGCGGCGTCCTGCGGACGGACGGACGGAGAAGGAACCGGCTTCAACACAGGGCCCATTTTCTCTTTCTCTCTCATAGGACTTCAGCTATTTGACCGTTTTTTTTCTTTGAATATTGAACTTTTCAGAAGGGAAAAAGCGGTGCCTTGATGCCCAGCTCCTCCAGGCTGTTGGTTCTGGGCAACCTGGGCGCCTGGTCCCTCCCCTGGCTTTCGGCCCGTTCCTCTGCCTCGGCCTTTAGGTCGTCGGCGTCGTACGTGGACAGCAAGGACATGAGGTTGACCTCCCCCTTGGCTATTCTCGCATCTTGAATACGAGGAAAGAAATGAGAGGAAGAAAAAAGCAGCACGGAATTTATGAAACCCGCTTCAGCCTCGGTCCAGACAAACCTCCGCCGCTGAAATCCATCCCCGCTTTCAGACCAGGAGGCACTCGGAGTAAGTCTGTGGAAAAATGCGACACGCGTCAGAGCGCGTGAGACGAGCCGTCTCGACGTCTCGTGGGGATCACCGTTCTCGAAGTCCACGTCCACCTCCAGCTCCGTTTTCCTCTTGATTTGCTCCAGGGTCAGCTCCTCCATGCCCCCTGCAGACGAGCACAGGTTCACCACGCCGATGGTGAGCGCCGAGCCAAAAAGCTACCAACATCTGATGAGAGATGGCTTTCACGGAGCCTGACCGGGCAGGAAGGGGTAGTTGGTGTTGCTCCCTCGGAGGCTCTCTGAAGGCGGGCCGGGCTGCCTTTGCAACGACAGGGAGTTCTTGGCGGAAAGGCTCGTGTCCTCCATCAACACCTGAGGGCAGTAAAAGGCAGATCTAACGACGCGGAACGTGGCGCCGGGTGCAGGGGAGGTGGATGTGAGACCTCAGTGAAGTCCAGCAGCATCCCTGTGGTCGGGTCTCGGACCACGGAGAGTCCGGTGTGGAGCGGAGACGGCGTGCAGCTCAGCAGCGAGTCCACGTCGATGTTCCTCTTGGTCACCCTGGTGGACAGACGGGCGCGGCGGTTATGCATGATAAAACGACTTTAATTCAAAATAATCCTGGATGGACATCCACGTGAACAACTAAAGCTGAGGTTCAAGGGTTGGATGACTATAAAATAATGTGCTTTTACTACGTGGCACACATAAGTAGCCTCTGAAGGGGCAAAAGTCTGAGGCCCAAAGTCCAAAATCTCCGTTTTTAAACCCGAATACCAACTTGGTAAACTTCTGGAAGGCAAAGTCGATGTCGTGTATGGGCAGCCAGGCGGGATCCTGCAAGAACTGCTTCTTCACCTCGGCCTCCAGGCCCAAGCTGGTGGGAGGCAGGCCGTGGGGAAGCTGGGAGGAGGACAGAGAAGATCAGACGTGCTTCCCGGTCATCTGATGGTTGCCGTGTCAATAGATGTAAATCAAGTTTTGAGTCACTGGTGAGCTGCCTGCAGATGATGACCTTTATTATCATTTGTATGAATAATAGATGGTGCGATCCTGTGATCGACAAGTCCGGGTTGGTTTTGTGCATGACTCAACATTGCAAGTCACTTCAAAAATGCTGTTTCTTGAAAAAGAAAGTGAAAATAAATAGTCGTGTCCCTCTGTGATGGTATGAAAAAAAGATTTCTGCACATTGTAACATCTACCCGACGTAACTGTTTGAGTAAATGGTAGGTTTCGTGCACAAGGACCACACTGACCGTGCTCTGTGGAGGGAGAGGCTGACCGGGCATGGGGTGTGTGATGAGCTCAAACCTCCCAGAGCATCCCATCTCCAGCAGGGACATGGGAAGGTCCATGGGCCCTGCAGGAGGTAAGTCTGCAGAGAAAACAGAAATAAACTTGCAGAAATAAAAGCACATGAACGCCAGTGCCACATGTTTAGGGAAATCTGTGGGGGTAGTCGAGACGCACGAATGTTATTACTGGATTAGCACATTGAAAAGCGCTGCAGAGGAAGATTGCTGAGAAGCTACTGAATGAAATGACAAAATCTGACTGCACTTTCAGCCACATCATCATCATCGAATAAGAGGCATGACAGGCACGATCACCGCGGTTTAAATCTTCCGTGAATCCGAAGATCTGATCGGATTTATATACGCATATATTTTTTTTGTGGAAAATGCACAACTTACTTATTCTCTCCATGTCCCCCCACTCGGAAGCTGAAAGTTGTGTGTGTGTCCAGTCGCCAAAACGGTCGCCTGGGAAATTGTTAAAGTTGACAAGCGGAAGTGGCCAGGAAGCTAAAGCTAAAGCTGAACGGGACTAATGCGACTCACCGGTTATAAAGTCAATTTAAATAAATATGTAATAATTTAGTATAGGACTGTGTTTTATTATGTGACGTTTGATTCAAGCGATTTGTTTTTGTCGATCACCATTGCAGTAAAAGTTAAAAGAAAAGAAAAGAAAAAAAAAAACCTGAGCGGAAGTACGTCATATTTACGCGACAGTGTTTTTGTTGACCCACCGCCTGAAACTGGTAAGGAAGTGAATTTAATCCTATCAAATTAATGTGCTTTTTTGCATTTTCCTCTAAACAACGTACCGATAAGGATTTGTAATGAATCAATAATCATTATTTTCACATGAAATGGTTTGAATGTATTATATTCTGTTTTTCCTCTGCTAGCTAGCTCCCCCGTGCTCCTTCTATCGTTTAGGATGCTAGCTACTTCTCTTCTCTCTGAAACCTTATTTTGTTTTTTTGTCGATAAATAAGGTGGTGTCTGCATTGAAACTGTCGCCATGGTGGTGTTTCCAAGTTCCCTGACGGAGGAAGAGGAGGCCCTGCAGAAGAAATACGCTAAACTCAAGAAGAAGGTGCGGATTTATTGTTCTTTTTTTTTTTTTTTTACAATTGTCTTTTGTGCAACTAAACACTTACACCTGTCATCAAACCTCCTTCCCAGAAAAAAGCCCTGGTTGCACTGAAGAAGCAGAGTTCAACCAACCAGACGAACCAGAGTGGGCTGAAGCGAAGTAAACACTTTTTATTTCAATTTTTTCCCATTTACTTGTTACTCCCACTTTACTTGTTACTTGTCTGTGCTTTCTCAGTCTTCAGTCAAAAAAGTAGCGTAGATCTTCTCTTATATTTTGACCGTGGTTGATAAATTGTTTAGTCCATTGTCATATTTTTTGGGCTTTGTTTACCCGTTTGCACATCTAGTCTGACCTTAGCTTAGAATATAACATTGGAGAGAAAATAAGTTGTTATTCCCCAACCGTATGCATTAAGATACCTGAACACCGCTGTAATCCAGTTCTTTTATATATATATTTGTGCTCCGATATCGCCAACAATACATATTATTCAAAAAATTGAACAATAGAAGGTGAGTGTTTGCTCGAGGTTCTCTGGTCAACAAACAAAAGTGTCGAGTGCGATTGCAAGATTGTTCAACGGGAAACCAAATGAAGCTTGTGCAAAACCTTGTAGTGCTTTAGTCCAATTTTGTGAGGCAAATATGAAGCTGTGAGAAATCGCACTGGAACTCAATTCACTGTTTGGACACTGGATGTCGCTATGCTCTCTGTGAGGAATTTCATTTTATTCATTACTGTGGTACCAATTTTAAGGATTTTCCCTTCAGAGTCCCACAAATGTCACAATTGGTGAGACACCGCTCGTAGTTCTAGTAATAGAGAAGCGGGCCCAGGCAGCAAGACTTGGTTAATAACATATCTTATTGATTACGACCTGTTCTTGCATCACAGCCTTGTCGGACCAGCCTGTCGTCGACACTGCGATGGCAACAGAGCAGGCAAAGATGCTTATCAAGTCGGGCGCCATCAGTGCCATCAAATCGGAAAACAAGAACTCGGGGTTCAAACGATCTCGAATGCTGGAGATCAAACTGAAGGTGGGGATGTCGATCACCATGAACCTCCGTTTCTAAGGTTAAGTTGTGATTCTCGTCCGTGTTGGTCGTAGGTTATGGGTTTGTGCGGTAAAAGAAAGTAAAGGGGCTGAATCTCAGCAGTCCAAGTGAATGACGGGGAAGCTGCTGCTGTGGATCGTTCAGCCGTTTTACATCTCACCGTTTTTTCTCCTCTGCTCTTGATGCATTGCAGGATCCTGAAAAAGGCCCCGTTCCTGCTTTCTTACCGTTCCAGAGGAGCGTCTCCACAGACGAAGAGCCGCCCGAGGTAAACCGGACACAGCGAGACGTAACGTGACTGCACTGCCGCCGTGCCGCGACCGAATCTGCGTTTGCAGCACGGCAGGCAGATTCAGTTTGTTTCTGTTGGTTTCATCGCTTCCGCATGGCTGCCACGGGTTTTTCTAAACCCATCGATTAATCGAAGGAAAAAAGATTAAGACTCTTCTCCGGGTTGGCCGTCGTCCTCCCGCCGTCCAAAAAAAAAAATTCAACAGGTCAACTGAGTACCTTGATTTGTTCTTCGGTGCGAAAGCTTGGATGTGTGACGACAGGTGACCTGGTTCCAGGTAAATCCTATCAATGAGTGAATCAATTTGTTTTGTTTTTCCCTCCAGTCTGCAAAGAGAGCCCAGAGGAAATCACTCTATGAGAGGTAACAGTTAAAGAGTCCCGATGAATCGGTGAAAGTGTCGCAGGAATCTGTCTGTGGAACCTCACTCCCCTGCCCGCCGGCTCCCGCAGCTTCGTCAGCTCAAGCGACCGCTACCGGGATGAGGATGACGGCGGTGGCATGTCGTCCAGCCGCGAGACCGACAGAGACCGGGACAGGGAGAAGGAGAGAGACCGGGAGCTGGACAGGGAGCGGGACCGGGAGCGGGAGCGAGACAGGGAGCGGGACCGGGACCGGGAGCGAGACCGGGATCGGGACCGCGGCAGAGACAGGGAACGTGACAGGGAACGCGACAGAGACCGGAGCCGGGAGAGGGATCGGGAACGTGACATGGACCGGGACAGAGAGCGTGACGGGCCGTTCAGACGTGAGCTTCGGCCGTCTGTGCTCCTCGAAGGTGAAGACCTTCAGATGCGTTCACACGAGCCGCTCCTCCGTCTTCTCCCAGGGTCGGATTCATACCCGGAGCGTCGAGGGGTGAGGAAGGGGAACACGGTGTACGTCTACGGCTCCGGACTGGTCGAAGACAGCCTGCGCTCAGCCTTCTCTCAACATGGCAACATCATCGACCTCTCCATGGATAATCCACGCAAGTATGGACCGGCCCCATCGTGCCGCATGCTTGCACACCCTCTGCCGTGGCGTTGTTCGCATTTCGCCGTCACCCGGAGTTTGATTTGTAGAGCAGAATAATCCCCCGATCCTGTCACGCTCGTCTTGATTCGCGCTTCCTGTTTTTGTTTTCAGTTGCGCCTTCATCACATTCGAGAAGATGGAATCAGCGGACCAGGCAGTTGCTGAGGTTGGTCAGTCTGAGTGTCTCCTGAGTCCTGTTATTTTTATTTTCCATAATCCCTCCAGTAAGGTGTGGAGACGGCTTCTCTTTTCTACAGGCTGTTCGTTGCCCGGCTCCTGCTTGTTAGCTTAGCATAATGTACGGTAATTTAAGTCAGCTTGCCTCGGCCTAATATTGACAACAAAACAACGTTCTGTGCAGAATGTGAATCCTGCATGGACCGGGGTATCATGTGAAAGTGTGACCCGTGTAATTCTGGGATCAGACACACAGCCTTGACAACTTTCCTTGAAAAACAACAACCCTGGCGCACGTGGCGGGCGGGCGGGCGGGCGGGCGGGCGTGGGAAAGGCCGGCTAAGTCGGGTGTCGATCGCACCAAAGTTCTCAGAACGATGCCAGAGTAACCTGATCGTGATGCTGATTCGTCACGTCTTCGAGACGAGAGAGCGGCTTTGAAAAGCGTCCGTTTTCTGTCGAGGCTCTGCAGACCTGAAATTCTGGAGAACGTCATCTCTTCCCGTCAGCGTGGAATCTCAGAATCTTTCAGTCCCTCTGTAGCAAATCAGGTTATTCTAGCAAGTTCTTGCGTTGACATTTTAGCTTATTCCCCCCTCACACCCACCCAACCGGTCCACGTTCTCAGGTTTTCTCTCCCCCGAGTTAAGACTTGCTGCCGTTCGGTTAACTGTTAAACCAACAGGACTGGTTTGTCTTCATTGCTGACCCTTTTTTTTTTTTTTTTTTTGGTCTTGTTTCATTCAAATGTTTTTCCATTTTGAACGTCTGCAGGCTGTCTGAGAAACCCATCATTCATACGGTTGTCGTCGTCCCTGAAAGTCCTTTTTGTTTCTCGACCAGTGGCTTGGCCTTAAAAAGTCCCCCAAAGTGCATATTCTTATCCAAATAAGTGTTATTTTTACCTTTAAATCTCTGTAGAGGTGGGCGGGGACTGAACCAAACCTGACATGGGGTTTTGTTTTTTCCTCCAGTTGAACGGAAGCACGGTGGGAGATGTTCATGTGAAAGTCAGCATCGCCAGGAAGCAGCCCATGCTGGACGCCGCCACCGGCAAATCAGTCTGGGCATCACTAGGTAAATAACATCAGAATAACATCATTCGAACAGATGCCGACCCAACGTTTTGGTTAAAACATTGTCGTTCTCCCTCCAAACAGCCGTGCAGAACAGCACCAAAGGTTCATATCGGGACAAGAGGAACCAGGTGGTCTACAGCGAGGACTTCCTGTGAAGCCGACTCCGGGCTCGTGTTTTGGCTTTTCATGTTTTCCAATTCGAGACAGGCTTGCAATTTTTTTTTTTTTTTTTTAATTGGAACCCCGCAGCTTTAACGATGCAGCTAGAGATATTGAATTCAATTAAAAAATTTCCACTCATGTTTTTCGTTGGGGTTGGTGATTCACTCAGCGGAACCCAGCGGGGACAGAGACTCGTATCCAGAGCTAAAAGCAGTCCTGAATTCAAATTGAATATCTGACCGGCTTTGAGTGCTAGAAACACTGCACTGCTTGATTTTATTGTGCGGTTTTGCGCAGGACTTTTGATTTTTAAAAGGATCGGCCCGGATTTGAGGAGGCCCCGGAGCCCCTCAGCACCTGCAGACATGGACTTTCCAAATAGCGCCCACTAACTTGTGTATTCAGGTGAGAAAGATCCAGTCCACTTTCCACAAGCCAGCCTTTGCTGGATATTAAACATAAAAAAAAAAAAAATCATACAGTCAGGGTTCAAATTATTTTGAGTTTTAATAAAACCTCTAATGTAGTAAAATTACTGCACAAAGGCCTAGTAAGGCAACAAGTAAGACAACTATTACTGAACTACACGTTTTTAATTTACATTCATCCAAGTCTGGAAATTATTCATTGGAATACATTTTACATGTCAGAGAACTTCTGCAACCATTTTCCACGTCCAACACTCGGCTCCTCACGTACAGTCATTGTACTAATAAAACATGTACTAAAATCTTTCAGTTTAAAATTACAGTACTAACTTGAAAGTCTTTTAAGATATTAATATCAAAAAGGTTTTTTTCTTCAACTCATTTTGATAAAACAGGAAAGAAAATAAAAGTCAGGTGTAGTAAATGTCGCATTGTCCTAGACAGACATTTTAACCCGGTACGTTTTATTTTCCTACAAAAGCTTATCTTCCGCCTGATCTAAAAAAAAAAAACAAAACAAAAGGCTTGGTGCTCGGCTGGATGCAAACGTTGGCAATATTTCACGTGAAGTTAATTTTAAGGTTTGTGTTAAAAAGGCCTCTGTAATGTTTTCCCCGGGTGTGTCGGGGAAAAAGGTGTGTGACGCCGGACGTCGCCTCTGCGGGTGTGAAGACACTGTCTTCCGTGCTTTGGTTTAGGATGCTTCATCGATAACCGGACACTCCTGCTCTTGTTCCTGCTCTTGGTCTTCCTCACGTGCTTGACCGGCGGCCCGTTCCCTCTCCTCCTGCTCGTGGAGGGAATTCTGCCCCGTGGTTTTGCCGTGCTGCTCCTTCAGATGGCGGCGCAGGGCGGGCTTGTGCGCGAAGCGCGCGTGGCAGTAGGCGCAGCGGTGCGGGCGCTCGCCGCTGTGGAGGTTCATGTGGTCGATCAGTGTGGACTTCTGGGTGAAGCTCTTGTAGCAAAGGGGGCACTGGTGGGATTTGGCGCCGCCCCGGTGCACCGCCATGTGGCGCGTGAGGTTGGCCGAGTGGTGGAACTGCTTCCCGCAGCAGGGGCAGGTGTAGAGGAGGCGGTTGGAGCAGGAGTGGACGGCGAGGGAGTGGGCCGACGGGAAGGTCATGCCGCAGTGCTCGCAGATGACCGGCCCCGTCACGCTGGACGTGGAGCCCACCACCGCCACCGACTCGTCCCCGCCCTCGCCGGCGCCCACGGCCAGCAGGCTCCCCTCGCCGGCGGCGGACTCCTCCAGGGCGAACTGGCTCAGGCTGTCGGAATCCACCGTCAGGGCGTTCTCCCCCTGATCGTCGCTCAAGCTGAAGTCCAAATGCGGGACTTCTACCGAGAAGGAACTCCCCGCCTTGACGCCGTCTTCGCCGTAGTCCAGGCCGAAGCCCGCCGCCATCCCCGCCGTCGACAGGTACCACAGATCCTGGTGGTGGGCGTAACTCGGCCTTTTCTCCTGAGAGGACATCCACCTTCGTTTCCTGAAGCCCCTCCCCCTGGATTTCCCCCGGCCGCGGCCGATTTTCGAGTCGGACAGCCTCCGCCTGAAAGTGTGCACCACCTGCCTCGGGAGGCCGCCGTCGCCGAGCTCCTCCTCCGACGGGTTCAGTTTGTATTCGCTGCCGTCCATGCCGATCATCACGCCTTCTGTCTCCGGGTAACACGAATCCAGAGGGTCCTCGCTGGGAACCCCCATCTCCTCCTCGCCTTCTCGGTTCGTCAGCTCTTTGTCAGAGATGTAGACTTTGAAGACCTCGCAGTCGTCGTCTCTGGTCTCGTCTTCCTCGTCCGACGCGGAAACCTGGGACGGTATCCGGAGGCAGAGCGTGGAACGTTTAATTCACAATTCAATTAGGTGTTCATTTTATGAGCCGCGGCTTTGTTTTTTTTTTTTCCAGCCGTCTAACAAATGGATGTGGAAGGACTCTCTGCTATCCAGCAACAACCGGTCCAGTGCTTTCTATTATCTGCTTCACCTTTCTACTCCCTGCCCCCGCCACGCAGGACAAAACCCCACCGGCTCGGACCAGAGGGGGCAACACCGGCTTCACGACCCGGTCCAACGGGGCTATTTTTGCCCCCGCCTCCGAACAGGAGCCGTGAAAACACGACCCCCGGGGAGACGGGCGCTTTGGCTTGATTCCTGCACGACGGCTGCCTCGGGGACGGTAAAAAAAGACACCTCTCATTAGAGCAGCGAGGCGAAGAAACAAACGGGTCACGCCCCTTTTTTTCTTTATTATTTACAAGGTGTAGGAGTCTGTGGAATTAGCGTGTCAACTGCTGGGACCAATTAGGTCCTTTCGTTCGCAGTAAAAAGCCTGCTCTCGGCTCTGAAGCTACCGTGCCAAATCTGTCCGCACCGGATTTCAAATGCTTTTCAAAATGCTGTGAAACCTTTGAAGAGCGAAATAGCAAATGTAAAAATTCTGCAAATGACATGGATTTGGATTGAAATACCTTGATATTGGGCTCGTCCACGGAAGGGCTGCTGTCGTCGTCGTGTCTGCTCCCCGCGGCCGACATGTCCCCCACCTCGCAGCTGTCTTCGGCGGAGCGCGCCGGAGGGCTCCGCGAGCGGTTGGGAGAAGGTTCCCCGCTGCGAGGCGACCCCGCCGAGTGAGCGCTGCCGCTAACGATCACCGGCTGTGAGGGATTCTCCTCCTCAGGCATCTGAGGGGCCGAGGGAAGGGGTGAATAATTCAGTGGAGCGGCGCACCAAACCAAAGATGAGCCACAAACGGTGCAGAGGGTGTAATTATTTCCCTCTTAAAATCTCTTTAGATGATGACAAAATGCTGATGTTTGGGGCGGCGACTTGCCTTTGGTGAGCCCGGGTTCTTCAGCTGCACGTATTTCTTCAGAGCTCTCCGGCAGCGCTCCACGATGTACTCCATCTGCAGGTAACTGGCGGCCGTCAGGTAGCTGACGATGTCCTCGGGGTGAAATTGCAACACGCCGGTGTAACAAGACTGTAGAAGGTCACACACCACCGTGGAGCTGTACAGTATGGACACCTGGATTGGACACGACGAAGATGTCACACGCGTGTTCGAAAACAAACACGAGATGCGGTTCTGCCGGCCGTCTACCTGAAGCTTCGGGGCCGGGCTGAGGAGGAACTGGTCCCTCAGGAAGGGGGAGCAGGCGGCCAGGACCACCTTGTGCCCCCGGAATATTTGGTTGTCGCTGGCCACGATAGTGATGTCGCAGAAATGCTGGCGGGATCTCAGGGAGTTCATGTGCTTCAGGGTCACGTCCCCGTGGCCCGGGAGCCGGAAACACAGCATCTCCATCCTGTCTGAGGAGACACGTGGCTTACATAAGGAGGACGACCAAACAATAAATATGCAACTAAATGCAGATCTTTCGCTAAATAATTGATTCACGCGTTCATTATTCATCCCGCTTTTCCTGCAGACGAGCTTTGGGCCGGGTGGGGGGTCCTGGTGCCCCCCCCGGATGAAAGCCTGGGTGCTCACCCTCATTAAAAAAAAAAAAAAAAAAAAAAAACACCCGTGCACAATTTAAGTCTTCAAGTAACACCACGGTTTTGGATGGTGGAAAACCTAAACGGTCGTGCAGAGAACGCGAGGACTCCGCGGAGTCACATCGATCCAATTCAACCCACCTCCTCCTCTCAGAACATCTCACAGGGGCCCACAGGAGGCAGCGGCTCCTGGAGCAACAAACCTTTGGATCAGAGAGAGAAGTCCTGCGCTGGGTCAGGGGTGCTTGGACACTTCGGGGGCGTTCACACACACGGACCTTCCCGCGCGTCGATGTTCATCTAGAAAACCCACACGGCCAATCGATACCCGCTGCTCGCACCGCCCACGAGAACACAGGGGTCACCGAAACCACCCACCGTGGGAAATTCATTTGCGGCACCTTTACACCTTGCAGCCACAGCCAAAACACACCCAGCATTATCCTAAACTAAGAGCGGATGTCTCTCTGAAGACTTATTCTTCAGCGGTGATACTCTAATCCAATTCAAATGCCTTGTTTGAGCTCCTGGTTAGCCGGTGTTATCAGTTCTGAACAATGAAAATCCACGTCTGGTTCTCTCAGGCACCAGAACCCCACCCACCCTCAGCCTCCACAGTGGAAGCCCATCTGGAATGGGCCCCTCCCCACCTGGCATCAAAGCTTCCCCCAGTGTGACATCAAAGCTTCCCCTGGCTTTTCCACACACACACACACACACACACATCAGCGACTGATGGTAGGACACCACTGAATGCTAATGGATGTGCACCGTGTGTGCACGTCAGCTCTCCCATCTTAACATGCTAGGATCCACAGATGATGCAAAATGAATACATTATTTACTCATTAGATAAAATGGCCTCCACAAAGCTACGTTTTTTTTGTTTTGTTTTTTACACCAAGGGTCCTTTAATTACAGTTTGATCTCCTGCTGATCACGCTGCAACATGATTTGTGCAAAAATTGATCTAATTCTTTGTTTTGGTTTATCACCAGCCACCCATTGCGTGGAAATATATATTAAAAAAACACCAAAACAGGGAGTTGCTCCTGCGTTTTGAGGCTTTGCTTCGAGCTCCAGGGAGCCGATAGGCGTTATCGATCCCTTATCACTTCATCCATACCTTGGAAACGTGAGAAAAGTTGCAATTTGGAAGAAGGCTGGAGGAGACCAAAGAGCCTGCACCCAAAGTAAAAACGCATTTGTTTGATCATTGAAATTAAAAATAGATGTTGTTGTTGTTGTTTGGTAGGAGTAGGATCGTAGGAGAAGAACAAAACATAACAAAAATCGATCCGCACACCAGAATGTGCTCGGCTCCATTGTAGCCAGCGCGTCTGACCGCACGCTCACTTAGCTTGCTTTCAGTTAGCATCGCATGCTAACTACCAGTTAGCATCCTGGCGTCTGCTAGTGAGCAGAAACAAACAAAAGCATCCCGGGAATCGTCTCAAGTCAACTTTGGGGGGCCACTCACCTCCCCGGTTCCCCCTCGCCGAAGGCCTTCGGGTGTTTTCGTCGACGCCAACCGGAGGCTCCTTCTCCCCGTTAACTTGGGAGCAGCGTCCGTTGTCCCGCTACGCCTGCTCGCTGCCACCACCACCACCACCACTAGCCGCTACCGCTGCGATTTCTGTTTACTTTGTGGCCTCCTGGCGGAGGACGAGCACCCCGTGACAACAAAAATACCCCGCTCGTCCGGTGCGGAGCTGACTTCCAGTCGGTTGCCGGGCTCCGGGGCTCCCTGCGGTCCGAGCGGACGGCGGCGCGCCGGGGCTGACTCCCGATCAGCGGGTTTAAATCGACGCCGAGGGGGCGTGGCCTGGTCGCGGTGACGCAGCCTGCGTGCGCCTGCGCACTGGCCGCTCGCTGGGAAACATGTCGGCGACTGGAGCGGCGACAAAGGTAAGCGAGAAACCTCCGCGGTGCACGGCGGCGAGCACGAAAGGCCGAGCCCTTCCGTCCGGAGATGCGGGGTTGCACGGCGGGCTTCGCTGCGCGGTGGCCGCTCCCGGGGGCTTCTTTACTGCTGCTGTTTGTTTGTAAACGCTCTCAACTTGCTAGCATCGTTGACTGCTAGCTCCGGGGGACTTTTGTTGTTAGCGGGGCTACTCTCGCATCCCTGCCGACTCCGATGCATGCTCCCCCGGATGCAGCGGCGGGTAGCGTCGCTCTCGCAGCCCGTCCGTTCCCGTCCCGTCACGGAGAGTTCGCCGGTAAACTACCGCTGTTGACTGCGGTGTGACCCGGTAAGACGCCTCTTGGCTAAACACCCCCTCATTCCCGAGAATGCGGTCCCCGCCTTTCGGTTCGGTTCGTGGGAGAAGAAGCACCAGGGTTTGATTCGTGTAAAACATGAATGGTTTTGATTGACTGGTGGCGGCAGATGACGTCGGCACCAACGCGGCCGCCCATTGGTCGAGAGGTTTATTTTGGAGCGGAGACACCGGAAGTAGTGGTCGTCCATTCACCCGGCTACCCGGTGCGCTGTTTGGGATTGATTTTAACGTTTCTTGCCGGCCTACTCCTCATTTTGTCCGTTTATTTATTATAATAGTTGGTAGACGAGTTGGAAACAAAAATAGATTGAATGATGGGTGTAATTTATTGATCCCATAGCAGGGAAGTTCCAAGGGTGACACGGTATACTCCACATATACTATGCTTATTCAACTAGAAATTGGAGGTATTTAATGAAACAATGTGCATACTCAAAAATGAATTGGAAATTATAATTCAGCTCAATAGTGTTTTAATTCATAGGTGGTTATTTTCCCACAAAAAAGAATAAATAAATGAATAAATAAATAAAAAAACATTCAAAGCTGCACTTAACTTTTCTTACTTTTTACCTTTCTAATACAGTATGTTTATCATTTATTTATTTATCACTACCTATCTGGCTGCACTGCGGCCAGCAGTGTAAGAATTTCATTGAACAGGGAAATATGTTTCCTTTGGACATCACAGTAAACACTTTGAATCTTGAATCTTAGTGTAATGCTGAAACTACCCCCATTTTCAGGGCAATTATCATTTTTTTGTCAGGAACCGCAGCAATTGCTAAACGATTTCCACCCTGTTTCCCCGTTTTGTGTATGTTTTTTTTTTTTTTTTTCATTTCCAATTCTCTTACCCATAGTCGTGTCATCTGCGTTTCACCTTCCAGGAGCGTCTTGAAGGGAGCGACTGCGAGACAGCGGGGACGCTGTCACCCGGGCCGAGCCAGGTCACGGATGGTACGTATCCTTTCTGCGGTAGCGTATCATTTCAACAATCGCATGCAAAACACAGATAATAAAAATGTGCTGACAGGTGAGTGAACTCACTAATCTCCCCTTTAGTCACCTGTTGAAACACACTGTACATACATGATACCGGTGCTTTTAAAGTTCTTGCTGCTTTTTCCACCAAATAATCGTTTGGTATAAAGTCACAAATACATCCTGTCACTTGTAAAACTCCCTCCCCAGATAATGCTACCGTCAGAACAGCCGCTGTTCCCAAGAAGCCAGAGGCTGTGGTTGATATTCCTCCGGTGATGCCGCCTCCGCCACCTGCCAAGGATGGGTCCAGACCCGGAGAGGAGGTGGAGAGACGCTCCCCCGCCTCCTCCCCAGCAAAGAAGACTGTTCCTGGTGAGATGCAGTTTTTTCTCCATCAGCCTGCTGCTTAAAAACAAGTCTATCATTTCAGAAATCCAGTTTCCGAAATAAATGATATTAAAAGTCTGCATTTCCTCCCCACACAGGACACGCAGCAAAGTCCATCTCCTCAATGTCCTCCACCTCCCCGTTGTCCAGCTCACCCTCTACGTCCTCGACGCTATCCCCCGGCCGAGCCAAGATGAGCGTCTCCGGGCCCGGAAGCAGTAAACCCATCCTGACGTCGGCGCCTCCGCCCTCGTCGTCGTCCGCCACACTCGCCTCCTCTCCCTCCGTCTCACCGGATCCACCCAAGGTCCACCGGGCCCGGAAGACCATGAACAGGCCCCCGCCAATGCAGGTGAGTCCGCATCGTTGCATGATAGCAGGCCGTGACGAGAAAACCCCCGAGCGACTCATGGCGGAGCGGTGATCCTCGATGATGTCCTTTGTCGTAGATGAGCCAAATTGGAACGCCGTCGACTCTGGCATCGTCAGCATCGCTTTCCTCTGAAATCGAAACAGGTCGGTGGCTTCACTGGTTCACGTTTAAGCTGCAGAATGACGCTCTTAGCATGGACGTCAGGAGGACGGCTCTCTTAGAAGGGTGTAAGTTCTTCATGTTAGATGGAGTGGAAGTGAAAATATGCCTGTGAGCAAAACTAAAACCAAGCCTTTAGGCTTCTCTTTTCCACATCAGCTCCTTAGATAACTTTTTTTTTTGGTTGCACACTGGCCGAGTTCAACAGACAAAGACCTCGTGGGGTCAATCGGGATGATATTCGAAATGTAAACCGTGCAGAGCGCCCTCTAGTGAAGGCACGGAGTAAGTAAATGAATAAAAATAGGGCAAAGAATGAGCGCAACAGGTGATCGTAAAGCCGCGATTTCATTCGGTCCTCGTCGGTACCGCTCGGTATCCATTGTGCGACCGCGTTGTCTTTTTTTATTTCTTTCCTTTTCTTAGCAGTGAAAAGGAGAAAACTGGACCACTTGTCCGTCGGCGCACCCGAGAAGTCCGAGAACGCTCAAATCACGGTGAGATAGAAACGCAAAATCAGCGTATCTCCCCGGCTCTGAGGACCACTGAAGTTTCAGCTGAAGCCGGTGCCTCCGATTTCTTTTAGGGGGAAACCTTCCTCCATAAAAAGGCTTCGGCCCAACCGGCAGCGGCAAGGAGTGGCGGTTTGGATCTAGGAGCGTCCGAGAACCAGGAGGTCTCCTGTCCGTCCACACACGTGTCAGAGAAGGTGAGAGGTTTCCACCTCTCCGGTCAAACAGGGGCTCCCGGAGGGTTGCAGGTTAAACAATAAGCAATAAAGTGTCTGAAAGGAAAACACACTGCTGCTGCAATTGTTACAAAAACTTTAAAAAAATGCACTTTTACGGTAATGTTTTGTTTATTATCAGGTCAAAAGGGAATCCACAGGTGTTAGAATAACGTCTTTGTTTTGACTGTTCGTATAGTTTAACGACGGCGGCGACAGAGGGAAACAGTGCACGAAACACACCGACGGGTCACTGAACGCATCGGATCATGTGAGTAATATATTCCGAGCAGGATGGTAGCGCTGCCATAGGTGTGTTAGCCGGCAGAGAAATTAGTCTCCAAAAATATACCGCTTTTTTTTTTCCCCCTGGAGAAATATATTCATATGAATATGACAATAATAACATCTTACGATATCTTCTGGATTTTAAAATCATGTATTGTGTTTTTTTGCCCGGCAGATCTTTCACTATCTAAGAAGGCGCAGGGAAGTCAGAATCAGAATTCTTTATTGTTAATTTACTATCATTATTATTATTTCTATTATTTATTCCTTAATTGCTTTTTATTTAGGGTAGCTCCAGCTCACAGAAGAATCAAAATAGCACTTTATTTTTATATTTTTCGCTATTCTATTTTTACATAATGTGTGGAAAATGAGAATAATAAAAAAAGAATAAAAATGAAATAAAAAAAATAGAATGAAAATAAAATAAAAAATAGAATATAACAGTAAAGAAAAAAAAAAATTAAATTAAAGTTTCCGCGGCAAACTCGATATAGCATTTCATTTTAAATCACGCTCCAGGAGCCTTTCCGCTCCATTCCTTCATCCTGCTCAGTGCGTCCGTCTCCTTCCCCCCTGCAGAGTTCTGAGTCGGCGGCGGGTGCGAGGAGGCCCGGGGAGTTCCCGTGGCCGCGGTCGGAATCGGACAAGGACAAAAGCGCCGCGGACGTGGTGGAGACGGTGGGAGGTGAGAGACCACTGATTGAAAGCACTGCAAATTCCACAGTGTCGCCTCCAGGTTCTCTGAAACCGCGCCGTGAATACCAAACGCACGTCCCGGAGAGCTTGGAACGATTGAAAATCAATGTACCGGAGAACAGAATGACAGATTTCCTTGGCAGGGAACATCACGGCGTGTACCGCAGGGACAGACGCTACGGAACGGGGAGTAATAGGGCGAGTCGGTATGAAGAACAGCGTGTGCGTTCAGACGTTCCAACCCCGTCCGGGTTCTCTTGTCTTCTCCAGAAGACAGGCGATGATTATAATGTCAGCGCAAGGATTCACCAAAAAGAAAGAATAGCTTCACATCTCTGCTTCACTTAAGCGCCGGTGTTAACTTTCGCTGACTTTTGCAGCGGGAGGATCCTCCGAGTACACCGAGGTTCCCCTGGGGGCGTTGGACATCGCCGCCGCCGACAGCCTGACGCTCTCCCCCCACCACGGTAGGCAAGAGCAGCGGCGCGGGGAGCTCGCCGGGTTTACACCTGAATAGGCGTGTAAACCGTGATCCGTTTTCCGCAGAGGGCAGCGACGCGGGCGACACGGAGCGTCTGGAGGAGCTCCCTCTGTGCAGCTGCCGGATGGAGGCGCCCCGCGTGGACAGCGCCGGCCAGCGGGTCAGCAGGCAGTGCATGGCCACCGAAAGCGTCAACGGAGAGGTCGGTGTTCGGCGGAGCCGCTGAATGAACTTGCCAATGAGGGTTTAAGTCGGGAAAAGCTCAATCGGGACTCTTTTTCTCTCCCGGTCGTCCCGCCAGCTGCGTGCCTGCACCAACGTGACCGTCAAAGGGGAGACCATGCGACCGTCCAGCCGGGTGGCGCTCATGGTGCTCTGCGACGTCCATCGTGCACACATGGTCAAGCACCACTGCTGCCCGGGCTGTGGGTACTTCTGCACCGGGGTGAGCGTGGCCCCTCTCCTCCTCCCCAAACACCTCCCGCGTCTACCTCTTCGAGGATTCTTCCGTTTACCTCGTCGTCTCCGTTTCAGGGCACGTTCCTGGAGTGCTGCCCGGACCAGCGCATCGCTCATCGCTTCCACCGGGGCTGCGTGACGGTGCTGGGCGGCGGCCGCAGCCGGCCCAACGGGGGGATGCTCTTTTGCCCCCACTGCGGCGAGGACGCCTCCGAGGCCCAGGAGGTCACCATCCCTTCCTTCAGCTCCGGTTCTGCAGCCACGGTCGTCACCATGTCCGCCTCCTCCACCACCACGCCGTCCCTGCCGCCGTCCGTGCCGCTGGCGCCGTCCCTCACGGCCTCCACCGGCGGCACGAATGACGGGAAGATGCCCGAAAGACCCGTGAGGTGCGGCGAGACGTCGCCGGGTGATCACCCCTTCGCTCGGTTGCTCCAGTCCAGCCTGATTCCTGTCGTCTTGCCTTCCGCAGTGCCAGGATGCGCAGCCACGGCCTGGTGTCGCCTGCGGTGGAGCAGCAGCAGCAGCAGCCTCAGCAGCCCGTCGCCTCGGCCGCGACCGCCGCCGCCGCCCCGCCGGTGGAGGAGGGGGTGGACAGCGTGGGGCCGTCACTCTGCATGCCCAACGGGAAACCCATAAGCCCGAGCGCGCTGCCGCCGGGACCGAGCAGGGCGTCGCTGCAGAAAGCCATCCTCACGCAGGACACGGAGAGGTTCGGAGTCCCGTTCATCTCCTTCCCTTTTTTTTATCAGAAGAGGAATTTTAAACCAGAGCTGTCAGCGGCTAATGGCTCCCCAGCTGTGCATGCAAGAGGAGATTCCTTGCAGATATTTAACTCCATTTGGAAATGAGATTCTGCAGTTTCCCCGATGGCTTCTGAGAATAACTCATTTTTCTCCTCCTTTTTCTTGATTTTCCTTCCGCAGGAGGAAGAAACTACGATTCCACCCCCGCCAGCTGTACCCCGCCGCCAAGCAAGGCGAGGTGCAGCGGGTTCTGCTCATGCTTAGTGAGTCAAACTTGCATAAAAAAAAAAAACCAGACCGTTCATTCGACCAATCGTGTGATGCAAAGTCGCTGGACGGTTTTTGTTTTCCCGGTGTGTGTTTCCCAGTGGAGGGCATCGATCCCACCTACCAGCCGGACTCTCAGAACAGACGCTCCGCCCTCCACGCCGCGGCCCAGCGGGGGCTGCTGGAGGTGTGCTACATGCTGGTGCAGGTGAGACGCCCCGGGAACCGACCCCTTTTTGGAAACCGAATCCGACGCCGCTTGACTTCGGCCCGTATCCTCGCAGGCCGGCGCTCAGGTGGACGCCCAGGACAAGGACCTGAGGACTCCTCTGCTGGAGGCCATCATCAACAACCACATAGAGGTGGCCCGCTATCTGATCCAGAGCGGGGCCTGTGTTTACCACACCGTGAGTGGCCGCTGCCGCGCCGAGTCACGTGAACGCAGCCGGCGGGAGGCGAGGGCGAGAGGGGTTTCAGTCTCGGCTCATGTGCTTGGCCTTCAGGAAGAGGACGGGTACACGGGCCTCCACCACGCCGCCAAGCTGGGCAACCTGGAAATAGTAAGCATGCTGCTGGAGACGGGCCAGGCGGATGTGAACGCCCAGGTAAACGCCCGAGTCTCGATGTTCATCCCTGCATGATTTTTGTTTATTTATGGAATAACCGCCGTTTCATTCCTCCTCCAGGACAGCGGCGGCTGGACGCCGATCATCTGGGCGGCAGAGCACAAGCACGTGGAGGTGATCAAGGCGCTGCTCAACCGGGGCGCGGACGTCACCGTCAACGATAAGGTGGGCGCCGCCGCAGTTTGACGAAGCGACGGGTTCGGGAATATCGTTGGTTACAGTTCATCCAAGATGGTGATTAGCACAGTTATTGGTGTGTAACTTTCTCCTCCGCTTTAGGAGCTGAACGTTTGTCTCCACTGGGCGGCGTACGCAGGAAACGTGGACATCGCAGAGCTGGTGTTGAACGCCGGCTGCGCCCTGACCTCGGTGAACATGCACGGAGACACGCCGCTGCACATCGCCGCCAGAGAAGGATACCTGGACTGTGTGACGTGAGTGTGGGACCTCGGATTGTAGCCGATTTTGTGTCGAAGGGTCGGTATGACGGCGACTGTGCTCGCCCCCGCAGGCTGTTCCTGTCCCGCGGTGCGGACATCGATATCATGAACCGGGAGGGGGACACGCCACTCACCCTGGCGCGGACCGACACGCCGGTTTGGGTGGCGCTGCAGATCAACAGGAAGTTGCGGAGGGGAATATCCAACCGCATGTTGCGGACAGAGAGAATCATCTGCAGGTGGATGTTGGGACGTTCCTCCCCAAAATTTTATCCCCACCACCACCCAGCCTTCCTCCTGACCGCCCTCTCCTGTGCAGTGACATCGCCCAGGGCTACGAGAACGTGCCGATCCCCTGCGTGAACGCCGTGGACGACGAAGGCTGCCCCTCCGACTACAAATACGTCTCGGAAAACTGTGAAACCTCGGCCATGAATATAGATCGCAACATAACGCATTTACAGGTAAACGCCGCTTTCCAACGGGAAATCCGCTCGCCGTGGCGCAGACTCCCGTGTAAGTATCCGCTGATTCTTCGCAGCATTGCAGCTGCACAGACGACTGCTCGTCCAGCAACTGCCTGTGTGGACAGCTGAGCATCCGCTGCTGGTACGACAAGGTACTGAGCGCCTTTCTTCAGTCATTCCCCTCGACGTTTTTCTAGATTCAATCCCGCTTGGAAAAGCTTTGTTTCCACCTCATTCATTTTTCTACACATCCAGGTAGCTTCTGTTTCATATCACTCACAGATTTCCGGTTAAATCAGGGTTCGGATGATAGAAATGGCATCAGAACAGTATTCACGAGCTTCACGTGTATATCCTAGACCCGCTATAATGTGTGTGTTGGTTCTATGATCGCTTTTTTTTTTTTTCTCCTTAGGACCAGCGGTTGCTTCAGGAGTTCAATAAAATCGAGCCCCCGCTAATATTTGAATGCAACATGGCGTGCTCCTGTTTCCGGACGTGCAAGAACAGGGTGGTGCAGGCCGGCATCAAGTGAGCGTGATACTTTCCTCGACCCTTTGATTCAGGCCTTCCCGCGTCTTTTACTTCAATGCACATTATGACGTTACGATTGCACTCCCTGTTGAGTAGCTCGGGGGCGCTGGAGTGCAAACAGGTTCCCGCTTGGGGAACCTGTTCAGGTTGAACCCCAGAGTTCGGCCCAAACCGTCTCCAGTGTGTTAAATGTCATCTTCCTGTTTCATATCTGGGCTCCGCTCTGTCCGCCGCCGCTCACAGGGTCCGCCTGCAGCTTTACAGGACGGAGAAGATGGGCTGGGGCGTCCGAGCCCTGCAGGACATCCCGCAGGGGAGCTTCATCTGCGAGTAAGACGCCAGTTAACCCCTTTGAGTTAATGTGTGACATTAACAGAGGACAACAACTCCTTTTGTTTCCCTCTGGTGCCAGGAAGTGGTTTTAAATATCTCAACTCACTTTTTTTCTGACCGGCATTCTCGAATCTTCTCCCCGCACAGATACGTGGGGGAGCTGATCTCCGATGCAGAGGCCGACGTGAGGGAGGACGACTCCTACCTGTTCGACCTGGACAATAAGGTAGCAGCTAACATCTGTCAACACACAGCAATAAGCTAGTGAGAAATACAGGAAGCATCCTCCGCCGGCTTCTACTGTTATTAGCTTGTAGCAGGGTGTATTGCTGAGCTAACGCCCTTTGGGAGGAGCAGAAACATCATCCAGCCAACATGTGACTGAATTTAGTCGTTCAAGTTACCTTAACTGTTTTTGGCTTCCAGTTTAACTTCCCCTAACAGCGTTAGAAGTACAAGGTCCACGTGTGAAGGACTCCGCATTGAGGAAGAGTATTTGCAAATTCACTTCCTCTCGTCGTTTACAGGCAGGAGGAAAAATGTCGTAATCCGCTTTCTGCTTTTGTGCCATCAGCGTCGACTCACCCAAGTGTTGCGTAATTTCCAGACTTTTGAGTGCACCTGAAGAGAAGCCTCACCGGTTAAAAATAACTAAATAAATATATGTATACATACATATGCCGCACTTGTCTATAAGCTGCAGGTGTCCACATTGTAACGAGATATTTACACAGAAACATTTTTTTTTCAACTTCTAATTAAATACAAACTGGTAAAACCCACAAATACGTACTGGGAATGCTTTTTTTCTGAACAGCGCCTGTAACACGGCTGATGAAAAAGATTAATAATAAATAGCACATAAATATCACAAACAGCACAAAACTCCCCGCGTTGTCCTACTCAAGCTGATCGCTATCTTGGTCCTCCACCTGCACGCTAAATCCTTCAAGGTTGTCGTCTTCGAATTTCACGGTCATTTCATCGGTCCGATGTGACGAGGCTAAATGTTTCGTCGGCATGAAGCTCGTCAGCCTAAAAAAATCCATAAATTTGCCGCATCGTTGTTTAAGCTGCAGTGTCCAAAGCGTGTGAAAAAAGTAGCATCTTATAGTTCGGATATTACAGTAATTGTCCCGAAACAGGAAAGCCAGAGGCCACTGACGCTTTCTTCTTATCGTGCCATTGAATTCAGATTTCTCCCGATGAAATGCTGCTCTACCGAATCGAGTGGAATACGTGACCTAGAGGAAATGAAGCTGCTCTTTAAGTGCCTTCTGATTGAGCCAGTTTATCTTTACGGCAATTGTTAAAAATGACACCTTTAATTTGCCGAAACAGCTGAAGGGTTTTCCCCGAGAGACTATTGTTTTTTCTACTAAAAAGGACGGGGAGGTGTATTGCATCGACGCGCGTTACTACGGCAACATCAGCCGCTTCATCAACCACCTGTGCGACCCGAACCTCATCCCGGTGCGGGTTTTCATGCTGCACCAGGACCTGAGGTTTCCACGCATCGCATTCTTCAGCTCCAGGGACATCCTCAGCGGGCAGGAGCTCGGGTGAGACGTTTCGGATTCCTCCAAGCTACTTGTTGTGTTTGCTTTTTAACGTCAGCCATGCATCCGGGCGTGACCTCGACCCCGTCTGCCTTCTTCTCAGCTTTGACTACGGCGACCGGTTTTGGGACATCAAGAGCAAGTACTTCACCTGTCAGTGCGGATCGGAGAAGTGCAAGCACTCGGCCGAGGCCATCGCTCTGGAGCAGAGCCGGCTGGCCCGGATGGAGGCCTGTCCAGACCCCGGGGCCGACTGCGGGATAACCGTGCTCGGAAACGCCTAGAAAGAACACTTGGGCTCGTCTCTTCATCATTCAGCCTTTTTGACAGAAACACATTTCAAGCCTTCGTCATATCACCAATTTTTTTTTTCCCTCCACGGTGCTCTGTTCCCTCGCCAGGGTCACATTTCCACTCCTCCTTATTGTAGGAGCTCTTTAAAAAAACAAAAACCGTACAATTTGCTTGGGGACCAGATAACTCTGAACGAAGGCAGTAAAGCTGCTCTTTTTAAGTATACAAAATACTCCCAGCAGGCCCCGCAGTACTTGTGAACTGGTGGTCTATCTAAAAAAGGAAACTGGTGAACATGCCGGACGGGTTTTTCAGTGTCTCAGGAAACGGTGCACCCACCCGGTGGAGGTTTATTGCTCTTCCAGGCCAATTCTGAAATTTTATTTATTCCACTCAATCTGTCAGCACATCTAGTCTTTTATCATTCCCCTTACAGTCGAGGGCAGAGCCGTAACATTTTTTAGCCTAATCTATGAGTGTGCGGTACACTCATCTGTAATGCACAGCAGTTACTCTTTGCCTTTTTCTTTGAATGCATTATTGCGCCATATTGTAACAGCCAACATAATTTCTGTTTCTGTGCCAAGAAAGACAACGGACAAACTCATGTTGGACTCAACTGGGACCTGAGGAATAGAGTTGTGTGTGTGTTTGTGTGTGTGTTTGTGTGTGCGTGCGTGCGTGCGTGCGTGCGTGCGCAGGTCTGTGTGTGTAGGTTCTTTTTTTTGTTTTTTTATACATATTGTTTTCTTTATCACGCTTATTGTAATAAATGAGGAAGGAAAGCCTGTGTGCACTCCTGATTGTAGTGAATGATGTCACATAGACATCTCCTGAGGCAAGACCACATCATCACCAACGATTCACCGCCTCCAATCAATATTATTTTTTCACCAATACAAAGAAAAGGAAACTTAACAAAAACTAAAAAAAATGAAAACTGGATGAAGAAAAAAAAAGATTTTCTAAGGAGGGATGAGGGGGAAACGTGCAAAAAAAAATTAACGCGTATCCAAATTGATCAGAAAGCGTTATAAGAAAAAAAAAAAGCCCCTCTGACAACAGTAAGTCCTGAAAATGAGGATCCTCGACATTCTGGTTGTTGTTGTTGTTTATTATTGTTTGTTTACTTTCTTTTCTTCCGGGATCGCGCGCGCGACCCTCCAGGGAAGTCCGGGCCTTACAGCGCAGGCGCAGGCGCTCGAGCACGGGCCGGCAGGTGCGCTAGTGACGTCACCGGCTGATTACAAGTGTCAAAAAGAGCGGGGGGGGAACGGCTAGCCAGATTTCCCCGGGCCGTCAGCATGAACGGACCGACGTCCGCCGCCAAACCAGCCTTTTAACGATTTAACAAAGATATTTTTAATTTTAAAAAAGTTTTTTGATCATTTTTAAAGGAAGTTTGACGAGAGGAAGAGTAAGAGGCGGCGGGGAAATGGGGAAAAAAAAGGAGGCAAATGCGGACGCGGACGGCGGTGAGTTCAGCGGTCTCCCTCCTAACTTTATATGACTTTTTCTAAAAAAATAACAAAAAGTCAAATTTGTGCTCATAAGAAAAATTTCTCCCTCTTTTTTTAACAATACTTTATATATATTTTTAAAATGATTAAGGTGTTTTTTAAATGAATATATTTTATACATCAGGGAAACTAGCTTTTCACATCGTCAGACTCAAACGGTCAGTTGGTTTCGTCCAAAGTAAATGACTAATGAAGAAAGTTGGGCAGCTTTCTTCATCTTTTTCTTCTTCTTCTTTTTATTCTTCTTCATTTCCTCCAAACACCATACTGTTAAAGTACACCAGAATATGAAGATAAGTTTCGTTCCACTCTAATTGATCGTTTTAATGTATTTATTTCTCAATATTGTTCCAAATAGTGAACAAAAAAATAACTGTCTGAAAGGATGTCCAGGCCTACTGCAGATGCGATTCTTGAAATTAATTTAAGTGTTTACATACATGTTGGTTTGTATCCTTTTCATTAAATAGTGTGAAAACACTGTGTGGATAATACAAATAATTCATTGTTTACATTTCGAAGTGTGGCTTCTAATGTCATCTAATGGGAGTCACAAGTCTTTTGCAAAGCTTTTGCAAAGCCACAGCAAACAAACCCTCCCCAGGTGGAGATGTGTTTTAGATTTGGTCTCCACTGGAGCGAAACAACAAAGAACATAGGTGGAGATGAAGAGACGCGCCGAAGCCTGTATTAAGCTAAGTAAACAGTCCTCTGACATCAACGCGGCTGTGGAATCTGGATTTTTCTTTTCTTCCGTGAAGCATCGACACTTAGAGATCAGCCATTAATTGCAAAGCTCCTGCTGATTATTGACCAGAGGATGCGCTTGTGTTGCCGATGTGGCCGGTGAATAAAGTCCACGTATAAATATAGTACTCTTGATGCTGGTGTAAAGTACTTTTTAAGACTTCTCCTTTTTTTTTTTTTGGAGCTGAACACATTTCAGTTTGACTTGTCACATCATTGGATGGATACCACACACATGTCCTGTTGTCCCACCTATAAAAACATGTAGATTTGTCCAAGGTTCACATATTATATGTTTTAAAGCTGTCCTTTTTATTTTTACGAGGACATAAAACCTGAAAGCTCGGTGCGTCACTCCGAGTCCGGCGTTCTCCCCACTCCCACAGCAAAGTGGAAACCTGACACTGGTGCCACCGGAAGGAGGCCGGTGAACAGGTTCCTTTGTTTACAGAAAAATGCAGCGTTGCTTCCTTGGTCCGTTTCCCAGCTGCATCACATCATCATGAGTGTGTATACAGGTGTGCGTGTGTGTGTGTGTGTGTGTGTGTTCTCCCCCTTGGGCCTTTGAGCCAACAAGAACACACACTTTGCCTGCAATCTGTGTCACACACTGCTGTGTCCCCTTTCTCAGGGCAGAACATCCATTTCAGATGTGGGGAAGGTGATTTTTGTCTGCCGCCACTGAACGCGTCTGAGCACTCGCGGGCTTTCTTTCCTTCCCTGAAGCGTTCGAGGTTCCCCTTCTTGCTCCAGGAAGTATTTCAAAACTAAATTAACAGGCATGTTCGCCTATGAGAACCTGATCCTGATACCTTCTGCCACATCCTCATATATGTATTGGAAAGTTTAGATTCGTGCTACTCTGCCGAAACTATAGAAGCATTCAAATTAATTCAAATAACCCTTGGGCGTTGGTGCCGGTGTAGATCCTCATCATCTGCATCTATTTCACCTGATTCCCTTTATGGGAGGGGAGCTTTCCCGGATGTTCCTTGTAACTGCACTTCCCTGTTGGCTCACCTTTGTCACAGCTGTTTTAAGTTGTTTAAAGTCCCATAATGTCACGTCTTTTGTCCGTGAACTTTTTCCTCTTCTTTTTTCTAATGTAAATCATTAACTCCTGAAACACCACAAGAATGTTACTTGCCGGAAAACAATATCTTAAAAACACTGAATGATAAACCCAGCCTTGATAAGGAGCTTTGAACAGATAAACAAGGAAGTGGCGGTCACACTGTGTTACCAGGCGTCGGTGCGTCACCGCCATCGGCGACTTGTGCACCGAAAAAGAAAAGCTATCGATAAGACGAAACCGTGACAACCGCTGTGCCGTCTTGTCCTCCATCCAGGCGAAGCGGCTCAGTACGACCCGACCTTCAACGGACCCATAAACAAGAGGTAGAGCTACCCTGTCGTCATGTGCTATCAGATCTTCAAAACTCCCAGACTTATTGACATATCTCCAGGAGAGTCTCGGGTTCAAAAGTCACCGAAGCCTCTCTTTCTGTCCCCTTCCTCCGCCAGAGGATGCACCGATATCATCTGCTGCATCCTGTTCATGCTGGTCATCCTCGGCTACATGGTGGTCGGGATTTTAGGTGAGGGTAACCCGAACGTCTCCCTCCCCTGCTGTTTACACTACTTGCTTCTTTATTTTTCTCCTCCCAATAAAACTGTTGTGAAGTTCTCGCTCCGGATCCAGGGACGAGGTGACGTCACACCTCCTCCGCCTCGCCGTTTCTCCTGCAGCGAGAACATTGTGTTAACATGTTTGCTCCCCGGTCTTACCAATTAATTCCTCAGTATTTCAATTGAATGTCAGCTCGGCGTCCTTGGGAATACTTCAAACAGAAGAGCGAACAGCTGATTTTCTTTTTTTTTTCTCTCTCTGAACATGTGAGCAAGCCTATTGTCGTCATCACGCTCACTCCAGCACACCCTTATCTAAGGTCAGCACAGAGGTCCGCTTGGTCCTGCAGTCACTGCGCGTGTATCTGTAGCAAACGGTCATATCCTTGTTCAGCTGCAGCCCAAAAAGGGTGGAGGGTGACGGAGGGAGTTTCAAGCATCCACTTACAAATCGCTGGTCAACCAGTGATTTATCACTGGCAATCAAATCAAATCGTGTTTTTCTTGCACTGCTGGTCGGATGAAAGTCACTCCAGCCGCACCCTTTTTTCCTTCCTTTGTTTTTGCCAGTTTGTTATTGTTGTCATTAGACAGAGTCCATCAGAAGGACGGCACATGTTAGATGTTCTGGGTGAAGACTGAGATGGTTGGTATAGCGAATATATTGGTAGAAGGATGTTGCAATTGGAGATCAAGAGGAAGACCAAAGAGAAGATTTACGGACGTCGTGAGAGAGGATATGAAGTTAGTTGATGTGAGAGAGGAGGATCCAGATAATAGGGTTAGATGAGATGAGATGAGATCAACTTTATTTATCCTGAAGGAAATTGTTGTGCCAGAGTTTCAAGTAAAAAACATAACGGTAATAGATAATAGTAGAAAGGAGGAGAATAAGAAATGCAATGAAATATGAATTGTCCTAACTGTTAACTGTAATTACAAAGATTGAAGATTCTTACCAATGATGGATGTCATTGATGGAGAAGGTTGAGTCGCTATGGAGACCTCTGAAGGGAAAAGAAAATTATTATTCTCATTAGTGACCTGCCTGCCCTTTATTTTTTGGCAAACACGTCAACCAGATGGATAGCCTGGCTAAAATTCAAAGAATCTGAGGGGTTGTGTTGTATTTTAGAGAACTGTCTGACTCGAGCAGATCAGCCTGACCTCCAGGTGATGCTGCACTTCCCTCCCACGCGAACAATGCTCAGCTTAGATCAACAGGTTCCAACAACTAAATGGAGCGGACACGAGACCTGATTAGCTCTCCGTCGTCTTTTTTTTTTTTTTTTTTTTACATCCTGACTTGTTCCCAGTGCTCCAGTCTCCCTGCTGACCGCTGTTTACTTTCCCCTCAGCATGGCTCTACGGCGACCCCAGACATGTCCTCTACCCCAGGAACTCAATGGGACGCTTCTGCGGCATCGGACCCAACAAGTAAATAACCCCTGGCGTCAGTGAGCCCCCGACACGGCGGCCTGGACTTGGGGTGTAAACTGTTTCTGGCTGTGCTTCCTCCTCTCAGAGACCGTCCTCACCTGTTTTACTTTGACATCCTGAAGTGTGCCATGTCCCTCAACGTCATGGCCTCGGCCCTGAACGGTCTCCAGTGTCCCACCACGCAGGTAGAGTCAGACGGCGTGGCGGTCTAACCTTGCCTTCGCACTGCACGAACACTTCTTTTCGCCCCGCAGGTGTGTGTGGAAAGCTGCCCCGATACTTTCTCAGCCGTGGGTTTGCAGTCCTACCTTCCCGGTGTCAAACCGGCGAACGTTTTCAAGCAGAGCCTGTGTGTGCCGTCGTTCAACCTGGCGGAGACCACTATGGTGAGACTGAAGCGTGCTACATGTGGGGAAACCCACCCTCAAATGAGACTTCAACTGAAGTCTTGTTTTTCTTTTTTTTTCCTCTTAACTCAGACTGTGAAAGAAATCGTGGATGCCGAGTTGTGTCCTTTTTTCACCATCCCAACTACCTCCTGTGAGTGTTCAAAGTCCTGCTTTTCCAGCAACACCATCAGAACGTCCACAGGGACTTTTTATGTCCTTGGATATTTTGTTTGTTTTTTTTTTTCAGCGAGTGACCCAAAGTGTTATGAAGAAAGCTTGTCTCCCATCTTCCTTTTTCCCCTTGCTTACAGTCTTAGGCAGATGTTTGCCCGACATCTTGGCACTGGAAAGGATTCCCGTGTCCAACTTCTCCAGCGTCCCTGGCCTGGGCCCGTCGGTGAACGCCACGGTCGCCGCCATCAAAAACGGCACCTCGTGAGTGAAAGACGACTTTGCGCGCCGACGTCACGCACTGATAACCTCGCTCACGGAAACATTTTGTTTTTCCTCCTCCTTCTCCTCGTCAACCAGGACAGGGTCGGTGGCTCCGTGAGTTTTTGAGTCGAGCTTTAGCATAGCGTCCGATTCTCAATAGCTGGCGTGAGAGTCCTGCAGAGTCAGCTCTGCAGAAGATGCTGTCCTTTCGTTTTCTCTCCCTCTCTCCGTCTCCAGGTGGCTTTTAGCCGCAGGGCTTTGCTATCTCAGCCTGGATGTTGTAGCTTCACCGTTGGATTTCTTGACGCTGTTCCACCAGTGCTTAAACTGACCGTGGTTAAGACGCCATGTTTTTTGTTTTTTTTTTTCCCTGCTGCATTAGCTTTAGTCTCTTAGCGATCTGCACGGTTTCTGATATTCTCCTTGGCTGGCTTGTTTAGCCGATCCCTTTTTCTCTTCCTCGTCACTCACTCGCCTGTTTGTCTGTCCTCACCAGGGACATCCTGCAGGGCTTTAACGCCCGGGAGGTCGGCGTCCGAATCTTTGAGGACTTTGCGTCGTCATGGCCGTGGATCCTCCTGTGAGTTTCCCGTGTGGAGAATGTGGCCACGCCTCCTTGGGTGGCCCTGAAGGGAGGACTCTTTGGCTTCTCACGCAGTGCAGTGTCATTTGGACCACAAGTGTTTCCAACAATTCAATGTGTCTCGTATCAGATAAGATCTTCATAGTAAATCATGTTTGCACGTTCATCCCGACCCTTCCGTCCCTCCTGTCAGGGGTTTGTGCATCGCCATGGTGGTCAGCATGCTGTTCCTGCTGCTGCTGAGGTTCACCGCTCCAGTCATGGTGTGGGTGCTCATCGTGGGGGTCCTCGGCGCCGGGGCCTACGGTAAGCGCCGTCCTCCGGGAGTGTTCGCTCTGATAGCAGCTAAGCCTGTTAGCGTGTGATCCTGAATCTCAGTACTCCAGTACTACCTTGTCCTTCTCATCCAAAGTCAGCTTTATTGTCAGTTTCTCCACGTGAAGGAGACCTACAGAGGAACGGAGAAGACATTTCTCCTTTTCCCCATGGTGACATGAGATAACCAAGTTTCCTCACGCTAGAAGCGCACTTAAAATCCTTAGATTTTCTCAAAAAACTGCCATGCGCCTTATAATCCGGTACGATTTATGTATGAATCGTGCTTACTGACCTCCAACCAGTTTTATGTGGCACACGGTGCTCAAGCATCTTTAGTGCAACTTTGGTAAGTGTTGTCTGTTTCGGGGTATTGTCTTTTGTGGCACCGACCGGGACCTAACAAAATCCTAGCAAAACAAAGATTTTTGCTTTGGGTGTGAAAAGTCCCGGGTTCAAATCCCGGACGAGCCCCCGATTTTGTTAAGTCCCTGTCTAGGGCTGTGAGACCAAACAAAAGGTTGGGAACGTTACAGAGATAAACTGCAGTCAATTACCAAAATGCTCTCAGCTGCTCTGAACTACCTGCAACATATCGACAGAGAAAACAGTGCCACAGAAGACAACGCCCCAAAACACACATGGACCGCCAGGGACGTAACATAAGCCACAAGCCGCTCCGCTTGAATGATTGCGGGAGCGTTCACACCTGACAAGGGGACGTTGCGTTAAAGTGGTTCTTGGTTGAATATGGGTTGCAACATCAGATGATGTTAGATGACTAATTATGTTGTGCTGGAATACGATGCGGTTCCAACTTCACACTAACTTAAGGTGTCCGCCATCGCTGGCAACCAATGAGAGAACAGTATGTAGTACGCTTACCTCCGCCCACTTTTTGTAACAGGGGTACTTACTGTGCTTTAACAGAATATTACTGAACATCTGGGTGTATGAGGACCCCCAAAATGGCACCTGTTAATAGACGTGCTTACGAAGCAGAATTCAAACTCAAGGCTATCCGTTACGCAGTAGATGATTGGAGTGGAGGAAGCGAGCAGATGAGCTGCGCTGAGTAAAGAAGACTAAAAAGAGTTTCCGAGGGCACAAAGCGAGATGAATGTAATGTTCACCTAAACCAGGGGTCGGCAACCCGCGGCTCTGTCATCTTTACACTGCCGCTCTGCGTGGCTTGGGAAAATAAATTATAAATATTTAATTGAAGTATATTTCATTTGTGTTCATTCCTTTTTTTTAACTTTTAGCTCTAAGTTGGAAGATTATTGTGATCTTGAAATATTAAATAAAATTATACTTATCATTTATCGCCGCTCAAAATAACATCACACTCGCGGAAGCCGGTATACCCGCCAGCCGGTAAAGTCCCGATTTGCAGATGCTGTGCGCAGAAGTTCAGGAGTAGAAGTCCCATAAACCAGGTAAAATAAATATTTATGAAGATATTTTGCAAATATTTATTTTTTATTGTTTACTGACACAGTGATTTTTTTTTTTTCCCGATTTATTTTTAAAATTCAGGTCAAGGCTCCGCTACACGCTCTGAAAGCCCAAAGCTCAAAATGAGTTCATTACATAAATAAAATTGAATTTTCTCCGTAATACTTTGTGAATTTCAGAAGCAACACACGACACACTTATTTATACAAAGCGTAAAGGTAATAAAAAGCAATATAAACAGTGGTGCCTTTATTTTAGACACCAAAAAGTAATTGCGGCTCCCAGAGTTTTCTTTTCCGAGGAAACCGGGTCCAAATGGCTCTTTGGGTGTTAAAGGTTGCCGACCCCTCACCTGAACTGACTGTTCTGTATCGCTTTATAATCCGTATGTTTTATCATGCGCCTTATGATCCGCAAAATCAGAGTCTGCATCAACCTTAACGTGTACAAGGATGACCAAGATTTAACAGCATAAAAACCTGAAATGTAATAATAGTGTCATTTGAATATGGAGGGGAGCAGCAGAGTATTCTGTCATTAAGTCCCATAGAGTAGCAGGTGAGACAATAACGTGGAATTTAAGTCCTAAAAAAGTCTATATCGTCTATAAAACAGAAGCAGAGCGATGGGTTTGACTGCAACTGTGCAATAATGGCAATCATGCAATATCTTGTCATTGAAATCACTGCAAAGTGTAAACTGTTTGCCGCGTCCTCATGTTTCTAGCTGTTTCTGTTTCCCGCCCGTCTCCCCGCAGGAATATGGCACTGCTACTGGGAGTACGACAACTTCAAGCAGGCCTCGGCCACCATCAAGGACATCGGTTTCACCACCAACTTTAAGGTCTACCTGCAGGTCCAGGAGACGTGGCTGGCCTTCTGTGAGTCTGAAACGGTGTCGAGTGTTCAATCGACGTCGCCATGAAGAGTGGCGTCCCCTGTAGCGACCGCCACGTCCGCTGATCTCCAACTCCTCTGCTGCTTCATCAGTGATCATCATCTCTGTGGTGGAGGCGATCCTCCTCCTCACCATCATCTTCCTGAGGACCAGAATCCTCATCGCCATCGCCCTCATCCAGGAGTCCAGCAAGTAGGGACACTTTCCCAGGAAAACAGATGTCATAGTCTCCTATGACCTCATTGTGTGTGTGTGTGTGTGTGTGTGTGTGTGTGTGTTCTCCCATCTCTGCAGGGCAATCAGTCACATGATGTCATCCATGCTCTACCCACTGGTCACGTTTGTTCTCCTGCTGGTGTGTGTCGCCTACTGGGGTGCCACCGCTTTGTATCCTGTGTGTGTGTGTGTGTGTGTGTGTGTGTGTGTGTGTGTGTGTGTGTGTGAGAGAGACACACACTCTGTAACGAGCTAGCTCGTGGCTCCTTAACTTGCCCGTGAAGATATCTGGCCACGTCAGGAGGTCCCATCTATCGGGTGGTGGCTCTCAACTCCACCATGATGGAGTGTAAGATGATCAACGGCACGGAGGACTGTGACCCCCAGGTGAGGACCAGGTTTCTGGTGTTTCCATGGTCAGATGTTAGACTGCATGGAGGGAAAAAAAAAAAACCAGTGTATCTGCTCAGATGTGCAACATCAGATTTGAGATCTCCCATATGAATGCATGAGGAGGAACGGCGGGTGGATTTCGGCTGCCGGGTCTTCTGAGGGAGGAGTGCCGGCTCTTTTGACTCCTCCGTCTTCTCCCCGTCAGAACTTCAACTCCTCGGCTCACCCGGGCTGCCCCTCCGCCAGCTGCATCTTCATCAGATACAACGACGAGGGTCTGTTCCAGAGGAACCTCTTCAACCTGCAGATCTACAACGTGGTGGCCTTCCTATGGTGCGTCAATTTCGTCATCGCGCTGGGGCAGTGCACGCTGGCCGGCGCCTTCGCCTCCTACTACTGGGCCTTCAGCAAGCCCGACGACATCCCCGTGTTCCCCATCTCTGGAGCCTTCATACGCTCGCTCAGGTAGAGGAGATACACCGGACATTTCACGGATGTCCTCGGCTGAGCGGCGCTTCGCCTCTGACTCCGCCTCCTGCTCAGGTTCCACGTGGGCTCGCTGGCGTTCGGCGCTCTGATTCTGACCCTGGTCCAGATCGTGAGGATCATCCTGGAGTACATAGACCACAAAACCAGAGGTGGGGCTGGACTCCATTTGTATTCCTCTTCACGTCGCAGTTTTTTTTTTTGTTTTTTTTTTTAAGTTTTAACTCGTGTCCCATCTTCACTCCAGCGGCGCAGAATCCAGTCGCCCGTTTCATCCTGTGCTGCATGAAGTGCTGCTTCTGGTGTCTGGAGAAGTTCATCAAGTTCCTCAACAGGAACGCCTACATCATGGTGAGCTTTGAAATAACTCCTCGTCTCTTATCTCGTCTATCTGTGCTGTTTCTAACCGTTGGTGTTTTTACAGATCGCCATTTACGGGAAGAACTTCTGCGTGTCGGCCAAGAACGCCTTCATGCTGCTCATGAGAAACGTGATCAGGTGTGTGTTTGTTTGTTTGTTTGTTTGTTTGTTTAGAAGTTTATTAGGACAGTGTACAAATACATTAAGCACAGAGGCAGAGATGTTTGTACCAGATTATAGCTCATAGCTAATTTCCATCTGTAGTCCTGGACAATACAAATATAAAACTGTATAAAATAGACAAGATATATAAAGTATACAGACAGGCAATAAAATATGTATTTTGCAAATTGAAAGTGCTATTGTTGTGATATTGTTACTTTGGTCATCTGGGGGCCATCAGATGTTACCTAGAAGGGAAACATCTGATGGCAAAATACCCGTCTGGCATTGTTAGTGTGAGCATGTTTGGTGCTCCAGAATCCAATTTTTAACGGCCCGTGTAAAGGTGCGAAAATCAGTCATGTTCTTAAGATTGTCTGGAAGCCCCTTCCATTCTTTTATGACTTTACAGGAAAAGGCAGATTGAGAAAAGGCAGACTTTCTTTTCGGAACATTGCAATCTCCTCTAGACACCGACCTCAGCAGAGTGGAATGGGTCTGCAGCGCGAGCCGCTAAGCTGCAAAGGCTAACCCGCTCCTTGCTGTTCCTCCGCAGGGTGGTGGTGCTCGACAAGGTGACCGACCTGCTGCTCTTCTTCGGGAAGCTCCTGGTCGTGGCCGGAGTGGGTGAGTCGGGTTCGAGCCCCAAAATCCTGCCGTCAGACACCAAACAATGCTCCCGTTCGGCTTTTTATTTCCACACACGGAATTATTTCCCCCCTACAGATGCAGCCCAGTCATGTGGTTGCTAGGCAACAGATGTTAAATTGAGGGGTTTTTTTGTATTTATAATCATGACTCCTGCAGGTCGTTGGGATTCGGGTCTGGTGCCTCAGAGCAGGAGGGAAAGCTTTATAATGTAGATCTGTAAAGATGTTTTACTTCCTTTTCCTCCCCAGGCGTTCTGTCCTTCTTCTTCTTCTCTGGTCGGTTAGCTGTACCAGGCAGCAGCTTCCGCTCCGAGAAACTCAACTATTACTGGATGCCCATCATCGTACGTACCAGATCAGGAAGAATTTTATTGATCCGTAAAGCCTGTCCTCCACGTTTGGTTGATTTATTCTTGGTTTTGTTTGTAGACGGTGGTGTTCGGCAGCTACCTCATCGCTCACGGCTTCTTCAGCGTCTACAACATGTGTGTGGACACACTCTTCCTGTGCTTCTGTGAGTGGACTCGCCCCCTTTCCAGGAAACGACGCTTCGCTTCCCGTTTAAACTGCGCCGTAACTTCACCTTCTCTTTCACAGTGGAGGACCTGGAGCGTAACGACGGCTCCCTGCAGAAGCCTTACTTCATGTCCAAGAACCTCATGAAGATCCTTCACAAGTCCAACAAGACGCCCGACGGGGGGAAACAGAAGCGCTGACGGCCCGATGTCAAAGAAACAAACTCCAATCGCCGCTCTTCCTCAGGTTCGTCTCTTCCAGACGTTTAGCCAAACCGATTTTTGCACTTTTGATTTGTCTCAATGTTAAAATATCTGTAAATGTGTTTTTAATAACTGTATATAAGGACTGTTTATGTTTTTTTAAATCCATGTTTATATTTTACCTATTTTTGTTTTTTTAGCTCTTACTTGTTTTAGCACATAAGAGCAGGCGTCTGCAACATTTTATACGGGAGTCTGCTGTGGCCTCCTCTGAGGGGAAAGCCACACTGCAATCAGGGAATTTGTAAAGAGTTTTTATGAAGGTGTTTTACCGGCGGACTCTTCCTGTTCAGAATAGTGCAATAAAGTTGGATTCAATGTGTGACCGTTGTCTTCACACTCCTGTACACAGGAAGTGTTTCACTTCCTGTGATAAGAAGTCATGCCTTCCAGACGCCGTCCGCTTTTCTCCATCTTCATCCTTTTTCCTGGATCAAACATCCCTTAAGTTCTCCAAGAGTTGACCTTTGGGGCGCTGGGCCTCTAGAAGGCGAGATCTGTGCGTTTGTTCCCGGTTTGAACACCAGGTGGAGGTTTCACCTTCTAGCAACTTCCTGCTGGTCTCTGAGCTCAGGAACGAATCTCACTGCATCCTCTCGAGTTTCCTGGTGTTCCCTCTCATCCTGGTCCGTTTTCATTTTTGAGCACCTTATTTATTATTCGGTCTCGTTTTTACCCCCCAAGAGGACATGGAAACCGTCTTTTCTGTTGTTTCTCAGCCTTCATTTATTTACCAACACTGGATTACTTTAACTGAGTCTTCTCTTCAGCTCTTTTAAAATTTTAACACAAATTTCCAAATCGAGGAACCAGATCACCGTCGGCTTCCCGAAAGTCAGCCCCTCCTTTAACCTCCCATCTTGCTCTATGGCTGGTCGTCCATTCAAACATGTAGAAACAGCATTTACAATATTTATATATACAAATTCACACTGTATGTACACACACACACACACACACACACACTCAGGCTGACACACAGACACGGAAAAACCAGACGGCGACAGGAAGAGGCTTGGGTCATATTTTACATCACACAGGGTCGCGGTGGGGGTGCCAACCTGGCCCTCACCCCCATTTTCCTCTTCATAAACTTAGAACATCCCCCAAAATAGGCCTCTTTTACAGAAAAAAATAGGTACACCCCCTCCCTGTGTGTGTGTGTGTGTGTGTGTGTGGGACACTCCGGCGTGGACCGTGGGTGGGCGGGTCGGCCGGCGCCTGACGTCACAGTGCAGTGGCAGTTTTTCATTAAGACAATAAGTAAGATTCATCCCTCTCTGCTCTTGCTGCGCCGACGGACACTGTAAACACAACGTGGCTCCATCCCGACCTTTGACCCCCTCCGTGCGCGGGTCGGCTGCTACTCTTTGGCCTTTTTGGAACAAGGACAGGTGTGTGTATGTGTGTGTGTGTGGTGATGAGGGGGGTGGGCAGTTGCTATAGTAACCACTGCATGATAACTATCCGCCTCCTCCTTTACTTTAGAAATGAAACGGCGACGCCTTCAAGAGAGGTGGGAAATACCATAACCGGCCACCGACTCGCGCTTTCTGATCGACAAATCGTTCGCACGGCTCCTCGCCATGAAGGGTTGGCGACGAACCCTCCCGCCCCGAACCCGACCCCCGAGGGTAAGCGGATCCGACTCTACGGGCGGTCGCGGAGGGGGGAGTTCACCAACTATTCACGGGGGAGGAAGGGGCCTGCGACGCGCCGCCAGCTGACAAACGGGACATTGGGAGAAACCCGGATTCCAGAACTTCCTGTTAGTACTGGCGTGGAAAAAATGAGACTGTGAGTCCGTGGCAGGGGGTCGGAGCGTGCGGAGGGGATACGTTGTTTCCGTCATCCGCGTTCCTCACGTCACACGCTCAGCAGCCAGAAGAAGAAGAAGATGGCGACGAAGAGGAAGAGGGAGTCTTGCCAGTTGTGGTTGCCGTTGTTGTGGTTCCCGTTGCCTTGGTGATCGCCCGCGTACTGGTCTAGAAGGCGAAGATGTTTGTAAGTTCCCGGATCTAGAACGTCACGTGGAAGCTCAAAGGCATGGGAGTTCTACCTGCTCTGTGGAAGGGGTCGTTGGTGTTGAAGACGGTAGTGAAGAAGCCGAAAGGGAAGGCGCCGATGCCGAAGGACATGTGGAAGCCGGTGTCTCCAAGGCCCTGGAACATCTGCGCGCGGCAGGGACGGACAGGGAGTTTGACTCGTGAGCGTCGGAGAAGAAAACCCACGTTTATCGGAATCATCTGGAAACCAAAGCACACTCACGCCGCCTCGACTCTCCGGCTCTGTTCTCTGTCCCTGAGGCCGTGGTGGTGTTTTCAACCTGGACCATGGAGACGTGTGATTAGTGGCCACACACACACACGTGCACTCACACACACACACACTGAGTATACCTGGGGTCCTCCTGGCTGGAGCTCCCTCTGCCGTACAGCGGGATGACCTTCTCCCTGCTGATGCCTGCTTTGCACACAGGACACTGCTGCCTGCTGGGCCGCGTCTCCAGCCACTGTAGAGAGCCGAGGATCAGGATGTCAGAATGCTTAAAGAAATAAGGAGGAGGGGACGAGGACGGCTCCCCTGGAACGAACCAGACGGCGTACATATGAGCCGGCAAAGGTCAGGACGGCATTTCCTCGACACGACCGGGTCGGTGTTCCACCTCCATCTGCTCCGAATAGAAATGCAGAGCGTCTGCGACGGAGTCGGCAGAAATCAACAAACGTCCTAAGAATCACAGGAAACCCATCCTGTGGCGTTCAGGGTTTCCGGCCTGGGGTCCGACATGGTGGACGCACCAGGTTCTGCCTCCAAGGCAGCAACCGGCTGTGGATCTGAGAACTCTCCGTGACATGAGCGCCACTAAACAAAGGCATTAGAATGCTTTAGCATGTTTAAGCTGGGCTAAGTAAATGCACGGAATGAGCGCGAGTTGACGACCCTGCGCATGAACAGTCCACACACACACACACACACACACACACACACATACATACACACACAGACATGCTGTTTGACAACATTGTGACTGCTAGGTGGAAACAAAATAACCTGCAGAGATTTTTCCAAAAATGTCTAAAAGCTACCGAGGGCCGGGCCTCTGCAGGGGGGGGACACTTACTGCAAGCCAAAATAAAAGGGTAAAAAACAGGGAACACTTACTTGGTGAAGGCAAGGCCAGCTGCAGAGAGAGAGAGAGAGAGAGAGAGAAAGAGTGCATTAATTACTAATAATCTCAGTTTGCTGTAGAAATGAATATCAATGGTGGAGACTGAGCCAGGCGACACCTGCTCCTAGCAAGGCTGCAGATTTATCGTTGTGTTCTGATAAAATGGCTGAAGCTGTTCAGAGGGGCTGCAGGCCGGGTCTGGATACAGACTCACACACACACACAACAATACTGTGTGTGTTTGGAATTTCTAACAACAACTCCGAGGTGACAATGCGCCGCTCTCTGGTGAAGAGCAGACGTTTGTTGGCCGGCGAACCCTCGGGCAACAAAGAAGGTCAGTTGAGGAAAATACAAGTTGTGAGTATCTGCGTTTTGGCCTCTGGTGGTTCGTGAGCTTGCTGCGTTTCAGATCCCGGCCAGCGGACGCGCCGGCATCTTCTCGTAGCAGATCACACTCCCGCTCAAAACTGTTTTTACCCCTCCATTCCCTTTCGGCCCCCCCGCCCCATGGGAAAACCATGGCGCCCCGAGAACCAGCCGGGACCGGCTCTGGCCGGGTCCATTATCAGCAGGGCAACCTTCCAACTCGCTTCAACAAAACCATAAAGTTAAACACAGGCTTTTATGCACAAATATTTCAGGGATGTGTGTGTGTGTGTGTGTGTGTGTGTGTGTGTGTGTGTGTGTGTGTGTGTGCGCCCCATCAGATCAGTGCTGAGAATGGCATTCCTTTGGATGCAAACAGCTGAACAAGGCCTCTGTGGACCAGTTACCAGGCTCAGATACGTCCAAACGGTCAGAACCCTGGGAAAACTGCACACAGGTGTGTGTGTGTGTGTGTGTGTTCTCTGCCTGGGTTCTCCCCAGCTTCTCCGTCTTCCATCAACCGTCAGCATGTTGGCTACAGGTTCTACCTTTTCTTAGGCTAAACTCCGCCTCTTGTCCGACACGAGCACATCTCTTCCATGCAACGCTCACTCGAGCCAAAGCTAAGCAGGTTTTGACAGCTACAGATCCATTTAGGAGGTTTAGGACAATCAAGGCAAAAAAAGAAAACAGATTGAGAAACAGTCTTTACCCCCGGGGGCTCATCGCACTAAATTCGGCGCAACCATCAACACTGCTCATCCAGTGCAATAAAACCCTTTTTTCCCCACTTAAACTTTTTTTTCTTTCTACATATTTATTCTTCCGCATGTTATTTATATTTTTTTCTATCTTATATCTCTAACCCAGAGATGCTGCTATTGTTGTACTGCTTTTTTAATTGTTTGTTTTTGATTCCACTGAGCCCGAGCGCTACTAAATTTCCTTGCACTCTGTGTAATGACAATAAAAGTCTTTTTTAGTGGATTTGAATCCTGCCTGAACCGAATCTTTCCGAAATGAGGGTGCGGCGGCAGCGGGGAAGCTCCCTAAAGCCAGTTTAACGGTGTGACGTCGCAGCAGGCCACCTGATGTCAGCTACGCTATCGTTTGCTTAAAGTGTCATCATGGTGTTGCCGGAGGGTGGGGGGTCTGCGGGGGACACGCTTGCATCAGCGCTGTGCACAGGGTTGCCTGGCAGCTGCGAGCGGCAAAACCTGCAAACCGGTGAAACCAAACAAATAGATCTGCAGGAGAAATTCGAAAAATAACCTTTAAGGTCACGGTTTTTACATTGTGCGTTGTAGAATAGTAATAACTTGGGGATATCCTTCTCCTAACTGCTCCATCAAGCTGCATGTTTAATCTACTTCCAGCTGTCCAATAAGACCCCCAAAATGGTACAAATACGGCATATTGATGATTTTTTGTGTGCACTAATACTACACCCTGGTGAGGTTCTGCATCGCTTGGCTCCTGGAGCCCAAACAGCAGGTGTTGACTGACTAGATCTGCAGATAGTCCAGCACTCATTCCTTCACTTGACTCAGACCAGTTCTGTAGCCAAAACACACACACACACACACACACACACACACACACACACACACACACACCTGTGTGTGTTTGTTCTTTGTAAACACGTGTCAATGACAAGGCTATTCTGACCTTTGCAAACTTTTTTTTTTTTATTCTTTTCTAAAGAAGGCGGTGAGGTTTAACTGTAATCCGCTGTTGTCATGAATAAGCGGACGCGCACTTCGACGTGCACCGCAGGTCTTGTGGGGGGGATTTAGGAGAAAAGCTGCAGCTGAATCGCCTTGCAAACGCTCCTGTTTCGCCGCTTATCTCAAATCGGTGAAACGTCCGGGTAATCGATGAAGAATCGATCTGCGATCGAGTTTGGGGCTCCGAGGGGAACCGAGGCGGTGTGACCTCTGACCGCCGGGATCCCGTGACGGGAGTCGGCCTGCGCCCCGGCCCGACCCGCCCTTCGCCGCCGGCGGCCGGGGGTCGAAGTCCAGCCTGTCTCGGCGGCGAACCGGCGGTTAACCTGGCACATTTCGGCGACTCTCTACTCACAACACGGGTAAATGATAAACAAAGGCCGCACGGTCTGGTTCCGACTTCCACCCCGGGCCGGGGGACCGCCGGCCGGTCCCCGCCTCCCCGCCTCCCCGCCTCCCCGCCGCGGTTCGTACCAGAACAAGTGGCCGCACATACTGATGACCGCGTCCCGGGCAGTGTCCAAACAAATGTTGCACTCGAAGGTGGCTCGGTCCCGCTCCCGCTCGCCTTCCCCGCCGCCTCCCGGGCCGTCACGGTCCCCGCCGCTTTCCCCGCCCGGGATTCCTCCCCTGCTAGCCGGCCCGCCGTCGCTGGAGGACCGGGGATCCGCGGCCGCCATGATGCTGCTGGGCGAGTCGTACGTGCGGAGCCGACCGAAGGCGGCTAACGGTTAGCTTCGGAGCCCGACGCCAACGGCTGTCGCCTGAACGGGCTCGCGTACCTGAAAGACCACTTCCGTTTCCGGGAAAAACAAGCCGAGGGGCGGGGCTAATGTCGGGACCGCCCCCTACTACGTCACAACAACGATCATTTCAACTTTATCATAATAATAATAACAACTTTATTTATCCCGAAGGAAATTGTTGTGCCAGAGTTTCAAGTAAAACGTAACAAAATAAATAATAGTTGGAAATTGTATAAACAGCATAAATAAAGGAGGGAGAATAAGTAATACAAATAAAACTATACTGCTCAAAAAAATAAAGGGAACACTTGAACAACACAATGTAACTTCAAGTCAATCACACTTGTGTGAAATCATAGTGTCCACTCAGGAAGCAACACAGATTCATTTTGACTTGTTTTGAGGACATTACATCAAAGTTGGATCAGCCTGGAGTTTGTTTTTACACTTTAATTTGGAGTGTGATTCCTAATCAGACCTCCATGGGTTGATACAAGTGATTTCCATTGATCATTTTTGTGTGATTTTGTTGTCAGCACATTCAACTGTGTAAAGAGCAAAGTATTTCATAAGAATATTTCATTCATTTAGATCTAGGATGTGTTTTTTAAGTGTTCCCTTTATTTTTTTGAGCAGTGTATAAAGTGTCTAAGTAATGAGATGAGATAAGATGAGAACAACTTTATTTATCCTGAAGGAAATTGTTGTGCCAGAGTTTCAAGTAAAAAACATAACAGTAATAGATAATAGTAGAAAGGAGGAAGAATAAGAAATACAATGAAATATGAATTGTCTTAACTGTTAACTGTAACTACAAAGATTGAAGATTCCCTGCGGCTGAGGGAAGAGGAATTAAAAAGTCTGATAGCCAACAAGTCATCAAGTAAAGTCAAGTAAGTCAAGTTAGTCAAGTAACAAGTCATCTATCAAGTCAAGTAACAAGTCATCTATCTATTAATTTGATTACTTTCTTTTTTGTCTAGCATTAAACATTCCTCACAAAGCTTTAACACCGTTAACTTCTGATTACATACAGAACCAATGTCTTTATGTCCTTTGCTCCCTCATCCCCGGTTGTTTCATTGACATTCAATTCTACATTGCTATGTTTGTTTGTACATCTGTGTATCTGCTCACTATTTATTATTCAATAGAAGAAAAAAAATTGTATTTGGCAAAAAAAAAAAAAAAATAGTATTGGGAAAAAAAATCATAATATAAATAAACCATTTTATTTAAGGAACTTGACATGTACTGACACTGTGCATATGCACGACGCAAGAATGAAGACACAAGTGAAATAAAAGCAATAAAGGTGACATTGGCATAAACTAAATGTATAATAATGAATATTTCTAGCAGAAAATACATTTATGTCGTTTTTTTCCTTTTGTGTATTTTTGATGGTGATGTTATTGATTTGAAAATGTACTGCACAAATAAATAAAGGTGACACTTAAACAACATAATGTAACTACAAGTCAATCACACTTGTGTGAAATCAAACTGTCCACTTAGGAAGCAACAGGGATTCATTTTGACTTGTTTTAAGTACATAATATCAACGTTGGATCAGCCTGTCGTGTGTTTTTACACTTTAATTTGGAGTCTGACTCCAAATCCAGACCTCCATGGGTTGATACATTTGATTTCCATTGATCAATTTTGAGTGATTTTGTTGTCAGCACATTTAACTATGTAAAGAACAATGTATCTAATAATAATATTTCATCATTTAATTCATAAGAATATTTTTGTTCACTCAGATCTATGATGATTTTAGTGTTTCCTGAATTTGTTTGAGCATTGAGTTTTCACATCGATTAATTTGTAAACCGTCTGTACTCAAAATAATAAACTACAACAGGTTACAGCGAAGCCTCATAAATTAAAATGTATTTTTTCATGTGTCCATGGGATGCAACTACTTACTGGACTCATTATTTATTGTTTTTTTTTTTTCCACCTCTGGCAACATAAAAACTTTAAAACATTGTGAAGGAAACTACGTTTCAAGGCTGTACATATGCCGATAAACTCTTTGAAATAAATACATTTAAAATATATTTTTTATCATGGAACTTGTTTCGTGAAATGCAAATTTGACAGAATATTTCCAAACTTTTTTTTTTTTTTTAATGAACATTAATAGTACAGACAAATATGCATATGTACAAATAAACATGGCAAGGTAGAACTTATTGTCAATGAAACAACCAGGGATGAGGAAGCAAAGGACATTCGTTCTGTACGTAATCAAAAGTTAATAGTGTTAACGGTTTGTGAGAAATTTATGACGCCAGATGAAAAAGAAAGTAAAAGGAAATAATTAAATACATAGATAGACAAATAAAATGAAAAAGAAAGGGGAAAAAAAACTTGTAAGGGCAATGTAACATGTAATTAAGTTGGTGGTTCACAACGAATCTCAGACATCAAACTGTATATTTTTGGGTTTTTGGATTTTCCATGAGTTTTAAGGATTTTTTTATATAATTCAAAATCGTTTATAAAGAACGTAAAATTTGGGGAGCATTTTTGCATTCTGTCTATGTGAATGAAGAACTCGGCCAGACCTTAAATAACATTGACACATAATTCATTTCTTTTGTTGCTTAAAAGTAAACCAAATGTTATATCATCTCTTGAGAAGGAAACGGGTGACGATGGAAAATTATCTTTAACCTATTTTTGAGTTTTAGCCCAAAAGCCCTGTACCTTTTTGCATGAGAAAAATATATGTTCATTGGTTTCAATGTTGCCTTCACAAAATGTCCAAATATTATCTTCAAAATTAAAGCGTACCCTCAATAATTCCTTCGATGGGTAGATGTCATTCATAATTTTGAAGTGGGTCTCTACATACATAGTTTACAGCGTGGTAATCGATTCCTTATCAAATTTATTTAAAATGTTATTTTTGTTTTGACGTCCAGGGAATAAGTTTTCTGTAAAACATTTTATTTCCAAACACTGAGCGGGTTTTCGTTGTTGCGTTTCGCCCGGAACCTTTGACTGGGGGGTTTTAGTTTCCACACGGACGCTTTTCAGGTGAGCAACCCCAGCGTGTTCCTCGTCTCAACCTCCATCTGACGCGGCGTGGAGGGAAATTCCTGCTAATTACTGCTCAAATCCTGGATGAAACCCTTTTAAAGACACATTTCTGTCTATTCCGATCTCCCTGGAGGTGGGGATTGATTTGACCCAGCCGCCAGCATGAAGATAAAGAGGCAAAAAGTCGCTAAGAAGACTCTGTCCTTCTACAAATACAACTTTAACTTCCGGGAGCCCCATCAGATCCTCATCGACGGCACTTTCTGCGAGGCGGCGCTGAAGAACAAGATCCAGATCAAGGAGCAGATGCCCAAGTATCTGATGGGGGAGGTGCAGCTTTGCACCACCAGCTGTGCCTTGAAGGAGCTGGAGGTTCTGGGGACGCAGCTCTACGGAGCCAAGATCATCCTGCAGAAGTTCCAGGTGAGGAGGTGTCCTCACCTGAAGAACCCGGTGCCAGCTTCCACCTGCCTGCTGTCCATGGTGCAAGACACAAACCCACACAACTACTTTGTGGCCACTCAGGTACACACACACACACACACACACACACACACACACACACGGTGGATCTTGTGTTAAAGATAAAATGTATTGATCTCCATGGGGGAAATTCCTTTGTCACAGCAGTGTAACAGTTATAATGTCAAAAAAAATGCCAATAAAAAAGGAAAATAAATGTGAATATGAATAGAGAGATAGAAGTTAGCAAGACACCCATGAATAATCATCGGGAAGAAGAATAAATATATATTCTTCTTCCCTCAGCCGCAGGGAATCTTCAATCTTTGTAGTAACTGCTAACAGTTAAGACAATTCATATTTCATTATATTTCTTATTCTTCCTCCTTTCTACTATCATCTATTACTGTTATGTTTTTTACTTGAAACTCTGGCACAACCATTTCCTTTGGGATTAATAAAGTTGTTCTCATCTCATCTCAATAAGAATAAGAACAACTTTATTTATCTTGAAGGAAACTGTTGTGCCAGAGTTTCAAGTAAAACATAACAATAATAAATAATAGTAGGAAATTGTATAAACAGTATAAAAAAAGGGGGGAGAATAAGAAAAACAAATAAAACTATAAAGTGTCTAAGTAACAAGTCAAGGCGATAAGATAAGATAAGATAAGATAAGATAAGATAAGATAAGAACAACTTTATTAATCCCGAAGGAAATTGTTGTGCCAGAGTTACAGAAAATATAACAGTAATAAATAATAAAAAGAAAAAGGCAGAATTAGAACAAAAATAAACTATAAACTATAAAGTGTCTCAGTGAAAATATAAGTGTCTTAGTAAACAAGTGATAAAACTATAAGTGTCTTAGTAACAAGTGAGGTAAGGAGTGCACTATAGTATGATGAAAGGAAAAATTGTAGTGTAAAGTGTCTTAAGGTCTAAAGTACAAAGATTTAGAATTATGAAATGATTTGAAAGTCTAAAAACAACAAGCGAATGCTGTTTTAAACATTTTATATGTAGTTTTATTTGCAGTGGTGATGGACAGGCTGACGGATGAGGTTAGACAGGAATCTCCATGGATGGTGATGGTTGCAGGTGACATTGTGATCTGTAGTGAGAGCAGAGAACGGGTTGAGGAACATCTAGAGAGGTGGAGGTATGAGCTGGAAAGAAGAGGAAAGAAAGTTAGTGGCAAGACAGAATATATGTGTGTGAATGAGAGGAACTCGGGTGGAACGGCGAGGCTGCAGGGAGTGGAGATCAAGAAGGTGGAGGATCTCAGGTACTTGGGGTCAACAGTCTAGTCCAGGGGTCGGCGACCTTTAACACCCAAAGAGCCATTTGGACCCGGTTTCCTCGGAAAAGAAAACACTGGGAGCCGCAATTAAAATAAATAAATAAAAATAAATAAATAAATAAATAAATATTTGCAAAATATCTTCATAAATATTTATTTTACCTGGTTTATGGGACTTCTACTCCTGAACTTCTGCGCACAGCATCTGCAAATCGTGACTTTCCCGGCTTCCGCGAGTGTGAGGTTATTTTGAGCGGCGAAAAATAATAAATATAATTTTATTTAATATTTCAAGATCACAATAATCTTCCAACTTAGAACTAAAAGTAAAAAAAAACAGGAATTAACACAAATGAAATATACTTCAATTAAATATTTAAAGTTTATTCCTAAGCCACTCGGAGCCACAGTGTAAAGATGAGAGAACCGCGGGTTGGCGACTTCTGGTCCAGAGCGTAGGAGAGTGTGGAAAAGAGGTGAGGAGACGAGATGAAGCAGGTTGGAATGGGTGGAGAAAAGTGTCAGATAGAAGAACATCAGCCAGAAGGAAAGGAAAGGTGGAGGAGAACCTGGTGAGATGATCTAGAAACATCTACAATGACCAAAAGACAGGAGGTGGAGCTGGAGGTCACAGAGATGAAGATGTTGAGGTTCTCTTTTGGAGCGACCAGGATGGAGAGGATCAGGAATGAGTCCATCAGAGGGACGGCACATGTTAGATGTTCTGGACATAGAGTGAGATGGTTGGGATGGTGAAGATATTGAGAGACGGATGCTGAGAGGATTGATGGACGTCTGAGAGAAGATATGAAGCTTGTTGGTGTGAGAGAGGAGGATCCAGAGAATAGGGTTAGATGGAGAAGGTGGATTCTCTTTGGAGACCCCTGAAGGTCCACAGGAGAAGAAGTAGTGCTCGTTTTGCACTCATTTGTTAAAAATGTAAAATTAATTCAGTACTTTTTGGGCGCAAAGGGATGGAATAAACACTTTGTTTTTCTTCTTGCCAGCTAACCTGTCGCGTTTACCAATTATTTTGAATATAAGTGAAATTGCCGGGGGATTATAAAAAAAAAAAAAAAAAAGGCTTTACACAAGCAAACACCGTTAGCAAGTTAGCATAAGTTAGCATCTCTCACTCCAGATTCATTTGTGGCTTCACGTCGTGCAGGATCGCAAGGTCACAGAGGGCCTGAAGAAGATCCCCGGGGTGCCTCTGCTCTACATCATCCTCAACACCATCGTGCTGGACAAGCCCAGCCAGGCGTCCCTGGACCGCGTCCAGGCCGTCCAGGCGGATCTCCTCAGCGCCGCCGAGAGGCAGAGCATCCGCGGCCTGAAGCGGGAGCAGGGCATCCCGACCAAGATCCGGGAAAAGCGTGGAAAGAAGAGGAAGCGGACCAACCCCAACCCCCTCAGCTGCCTGAAGAAGAAAAAGAAAGGGCTGCCGACGCCGCCGAGGAAACAGACGGAGGAGCAGGAGGGGAAGAAGAAGAGGAGTCGGCACAAGAGACGCCGGACGGACGGAGGCGACGCGTCGGTTCTCCCGGCCTCGGCTGCACCCTAGGACATCCCAGGATTCTCCCGGCCTCGGCTGCATCCCAGGACATCCTAGGATTCTCCTGGCCTCGGCTGCACCCTAGGACATCCTAGGAGTCTCCCGGCCTCGGCTGCATCCCAGGACATCCTAGGATTCTCCTGGCCTCGTCCGCACCCTAGGACATCCTAGGAGTCTCCCGGCCTCGGCTGCATCCCAGGACATCCCAGGATTCTCCCGACCTCGGCTGCACCCTAGAACATCCTAGGATTCTCCCGACCGCCGCCGTCAATCCCCCGATTCAGAGCGTGAAACCTGGAGGTTTACTTTCCGTGACTCGAAGGTCATCCGAAGGGCGTGCAAACTCCCAGGGATGCAGGACACGAGACGTTTGTGGGGTTTGATTCCAGACGGTAATTTATTTTTTTTCTTCTTTTTCAAGTGCGATGAGTCACACATAACAAATACATTCATTCAGGCTTTGCTTGAACACTGTTTTTTTTTAGAATAAAAATCTGTTTTAGAAAAGCCAAACATCATTGACTTAATTCTCTATTATTTATAATTTGTCGAATTACAATCAACAATAAAGGACAGGATGATTTTGGACGGCGTAACCTAAACACGACATTGTGTCAGCTAGCTTTTTCGAAATGACCGGGAAAAAACAAAAAAAACAACAAGGTTCGGGATCCAAATCGAGAATTCTACAAGCTTTACGGTAACCAACCGCACGAAGCACCTGACTAATCTACCACGAGCTGCGACGACCCGGCAACGTGCACCGGACGAACGTCTCTACGACGCAAACCCCGCTAATCGAGCGGCTAAGACGAGCGTGCATGCAGGTCGCGGCTAACGTTGCGTTGAAGGTGATCTTGGAAGGGAGGGGCTGCAGAAGGAACGTTCTAGCACGTTCATAGAAACTCACAGAGGCGACGAGAAGCTCGTCGTTCAGGGTGTCCGGCGAAACTCCAGCGGGAGGAACCCGGTCAACCCCCGGGGGGGGAAGCGCTAACGCTAACTCAGATCAAGACGTAAACATTGCTAAAACATTTCTTCCTCCCGCCGCGGCTCCGACACGAGAAGCAAAAAATAAACGCGGATCCGCCAGAAGATGATCGGTCGGAGGAACCGCCGGCGCTCTGGGGTTTTAGATGATGTGGAAGCGCGGGCCGGGCGCGGCGACGATGTCGCTGTAGGGTTCCTCCTGGACCAGCTCCACCGCTTGCTGCTTCTTCAGGACCAGGAAGCTGTAGAACTTGGCGGCCGCTTGCTTCCTGTTGTTGTTCCTGCAGAGGTCCAGCAGGCTGACGGAGCGAGCGCCCGTCTTGGTCATCACCCTCTGCGACGGTTAATTATTCCACCGATAAGTACGGGTCTTCATCCGCGCCCGAGCGGGATCTTCAAGCGACACGCACCTGGAGGCCGTGGAGCATCTGCTGGGTTCTTTTGTTCCACCGCCTCTCCTCCTGGTCCTGGTCACCTCCTTGCACCTCCTCCTCCTGCGGACAAACAGAAGGAGTTTTGGAAACGGGGGAGAAGAACAGCAGATCCTGCGAATGGACGTCTAGATTTAACCTCCTCGTCCGAGTCCTCCTCGTTCTTCTTCTTGTCCTTGTCTCCGAGCAGGTCCAGCTCTATGAGCTGGCTGATGTTGGGCGTCTCCTCTGGAGGCGCGTCCACGCCGGACGCCTCGGGCCCCTGGGCTCCTCCTCTGGGCTCCTGCAGCTGCTGCTCTTGTTGCCCCAGAGCTCCCATCTGCAGGGGAGGAGGACATGGAGGAGATGGTCCAGGGAGCAGAAGGTCAGATGGACGCCGGGGGACTCACAGGTAAGGCCGGCTCCGCGTCCTGGGTTTTGCGTTTCAGGCCCCGCTGCGAGGTCGGGGGGGGCTGGGCCGAGTCGTCCAGGGTCGTCCTGCTTCCCTCCACGGCCGACGGCTGCAGAGAAGCTTCTTCCATCAGAGTCTGGTCTGAGGACAAACACCAGAAGGTCAGGGTTGGTTCTTCCTGTGTCCGTCGAGTCCAGGGGTCGGCGACCTTTAACACCCAAAGAGCCATTTGGACCCGGTGTCCTCGGAAAAGAAAACACTGGGAGCCGCAATTACTTTTTGACGTCTAAAATAAAGGCACCACCGTATATATTGCTTTTTTATTACCTTTACACTTTGTATAAACAAGTGTGTCGTGTGTTGCTTCTGAAATTCACAAAATATTACGGAGAAAATTCAATTTTATTTATGTAATGAACTCATTTTGAGCTTTGGGCTTTCAGAGCGTGTAGCGGAGCCTTGACCTGAATTTTAAAAATAAATAGGGAAAAAAAAAATCACTGTGTCAGTAAACAATAAAAAATAAATATTTGCAAAATATCTTCATAAATATTTATTGCACCTGGTTTATGGGACTTCTGCTCCTGAACTTCTGCGCACAGCATCTGCAAATCGGGACTTTACCGGCTTCCGCGAGTGTGACGTTATTTTGAGCGGCAAAAAAATAATAATTTTATTTAATATTTCAAGATCACAATAATCTTCCAACTTAGAACTAAAAGTAAAAAAAAGGAATTAACACAGTTGAAATACACTTCAGTTAAATATTTGTAATTTATTTTCCTAAGCCACTCGGAGCCGCAGTGTAAAGATGGGTTAGGAGATCCGTGTCGTTTCCACTCTAAAACCAATTTTGTGCAGTGGTCTATAATATGTAAAGGGGGTCATATCTTTGTTACTGTTGAATATAATCATAAGTGCACAATATTCCTGTGCTAATATGAATTTACGACAATACATTAAAAATGAGTCCGATGTCAAATACCTGGATACATTTGGATGAAATTCCCACAAGAATCTTTAAGTGCAGCTTTTTACGACTAATCGCAAGCCTCAACTGACAAAAACATTAATTCGGGTGATCGTTTTCGTTCGGGTAACATATTTACGAGTAACGCGAAAAATAATAAATGTAATTTTATTTAATATTTCAAGATCACAATAATCTTCCAACTTAGAACTAAAAGTAAAAAAAAAAGGAATTAACACAAATGAAATACACTTCAATTAAATATTTAAAATTTATTTTCCCAAGACACTCGGAGCCGCGGGTTGCCGACCTCTGGTCTAGAAACTAAACGGGTTTATTTATCTTTCAACCTAAACCGAGAAGGTTTTTTGCAAGGAGGAACCAAAGTTGACGGACTTTACCCAAGACCTCCCTCTGCTGCTGGCCGGCCGCTTCCTCTCGGGGAACCTCCGAGTTCTCCAGATCTTTGAGGAACTCGTCCAGGCTGTCGGCTTCTCCGCCTTTCCTCCTCTTCCTCAGCTCGTCGGGCACCAGCGGGGTCAGACACCTGGTGAACATCTAGAGAAGAACCAAGCGTGGTGATTCAGAGGTTCAGAAGACAGGAAGGCCCGGCGGCGGCGGCGCGTCACCTTGAGCAACCTGGCGTTCCAGAGCGGCTGAGCGGGGAGGGAGAAGAGCTTCTCCACACCTCCGGTCTCCTTCCACATCATCAGCTTCTTGGTGGGCGGCGCCAGATCCAGCGTGGTCACGATGTCGGAGTAGTCGGAGAGCTGCGCGCGGATGGTTTTGCTGTCCAGCTCTTTGACGCTGTCCACGATTAGCTTCCTCTTGCGCTTCGCTTTTGTCTCCTTCACTGCGGAGCAGAAGGACAGGAAGGATGGGCGATCGCCCGAACGCCCCAATATCCCAACGCCGTCGGAGTCTGAGGGCACCTGTGATATCGATGGGCTCCAGGGCGAAGGTCTCCTCCTCGTTGTGCGCCATGTTGGTCTGCTCGATCTGGTCGGCCGTCGCCGGCATGGGTTCCGTCGGCCCCGAGTCCGGACTGTCCGGAGCCCCGGCTGAGAACGCAAAAAACCGGTCGGCTTCGGCCTCCGCGTCGAAACCGAAGCCGACCCGTCCGCCGGAGGTCCCACCTGAGAGGGCGTCGAAGTCCTCCTCCTCGTCCAGGTGGTCCCGAGGCATCATCACGCTCTCGGCGACGGCCGGGGGGTCGTCGAAGATGCCGCCCCCGTCCTCGTTGCTCAGGAGCTTGTCCACTGAAGGGGACACCCCAAGCCAGAAGGTGTCCAAACTATGAGGAGCGGCGGGGAGATCTTACCCAGCATGCCTCCCTCGGTGCTCTCCATCGGGTTGTCTCCGAAGTCGTCCTTGTACTGCTCGTCGTACTCCAGATGGTTGGACTTGTCCGCCATCGGGTTGGCGCCGCCCTCCGCCTCCAGCAGCAGGTTGGAGGCCGACGCCCCCATGATGTCCACCTCGAAGGCGCTCTCCTCACGCATCATCTCGCGGTCGTCTATCCCGAAGTCGGCTTGGGGGCAAAACGGGCGCGTTTCATTAATCTTAATCCGGAGACGGACGGGGATTAACGGGACGAATCGAAATCCACCCACCGAAGTCGTTCTCCTGCAGGAGGTTGAGGTTGCCCACCTCCTCCCTCATGGTGATCTCCTCCACCCTGCTCTGATTCAGGTTGAACTGCTGCGCCACGTCGATGTCGCTGCACAAAAACACAGCACTCCTTACACTCCTGGACTAGTGTGTGTGTGTGTGTGTGCGGTCAAATCAGCGAAATATATCTCCATATTCATTCATTCACTGGACGTCTTCTCCTGCTCGCCGGGTTGCAGCCAATCCCAGCTCACCTGAGGGGAGAGGCGGGGCTTCACCTGGGCGCATCACCTGTCAATCACAGGCCCAATTCGATGAACCTACTGAGTGTTTTTGGACGGCGAGAGGAGAACCCAGATCAGACCTGGAACCTTCAGGATGTCAGGTGAGAGAACTCGCGCCTAAATATCAAATGCATCTTTTTTTTTTAATTTGCATAGTTTCTTGTTTTTCGGAAACGGAACTCACTCCAAGTCCGGCAGCGGCTGGTCGAAGTCGTGGAACTCCTCCGGCAGCGTGATGGCGTTGTAGGCCGCTTCTCGGTTCTCCTCGGGGAGATCCACCACGCCTGCGGAGTCAACAAGCGTATGCGTGTGTGTGTGTGTGTGTGTGTGTTAAACCGACCAATGACAGCCTGCGATTGAGGGAACATTATATTATAATGTGCGCAGTTTGAACTGTTTCATAGGGGTTTTGGAGAATAGAGAAAAAATGATGACATCATTCATTCCTTCATTATCTACACGGCTCATCCTGCACTATTGGTCGCAGGGGTGGAGCCTAACCCAGCCCTCATTGGCCGAGAGCCGGCGTTCACCTTGGATCGACCAATCACAGGGCCACGCATAGAGACACGCAGACGTTCACTCATTCATTCACATGTCGTACAGAGACGTGCAAATATTCATTCATTCACTTGTCGCGTGGAGATTTACAACCATTCATGTGTTCATTTGCATCATCTATACACATGCAAACATTTATTCACGTGTTCATTCATATGACATTTGGAGACATGCAAGCATTAAATCATTCATTCACATTTCATATATATGTATATATATATATATACGTATACAAACTCTCATTCATTCATTCACATGTCACATGGAGACATACAACCATTCATGGATTCACACACGTCATATTGAGATATACATGCATTCACTCATTCATCGACATATCATATAGAGACATATAAACATTCACTCATTCATTCACATGTCATGTAGAGACATACATGCATTCACTCACTCATTCATTCACTTGTCACATGGAGATTTACAACCATTCATGCATTCATTAACATCATCTATGCACATGCAAACATTTATTCACTCATGCATTCACGTGTCAACTGGAGATGCTCAACCATTCACGTGTTCATTCATATGACATTCGGAGATATACATGCATTCACTCATTTATTCACATATCATATAGAGACATGCAAACATTCATTTATTCACACGGGAAATGCATAAATACAACTTTTCACCCATTTTCACAGATCATTTAGAGACATAAACATTCACTCATTCATTCGTTCACATCATAGGAAGACATGCAGACATTCATTCATTCACGTGTGACATGAAAATAAACAATTTTTTACTCATTTATTCACAGATCATGGAGATCAGGGGTCTAAAACGCATTTTGGTCCTGCGGCCACATACGGCCTGATATGATGTCGAGGAAACCAGTAAAATCATCAGCTAGAAGTAACACCAAGTCCAAAGTGTTCCTTTGTTTCAGTGTAAAGGAGGTAAACAGGTACATTCTAAACATCTTTATACAGGACTGTCTCAGAAAATTAGAATATTGTGATAAAGTTCTTTATCTTCTGTAATGCAATTTAAAAAAAAACAAAAATTAGTTTTTCATGATATTCCAATATTTTGAGATAGGATTTTCGAGTTTTCTTAAGATGTAAGTCATAATCAGCAATATTAAAATAATAAAAGGCTTGCAATATTTCAGTTGATTTGTAATGAATCCAGAATGTATGACATTTTTGTTTTTGTAATTGCATTACATAAGATAAAGAACTTTATCACAATATTCTAATTTTCTGAGACAGACCTGTATGTAATGAACTGTTTCAATAAAAAAAAATGACAAATCAATATTAAAAAATAATATTAAAAAGGAATTGATAAAATTACACCCTAAAAATATGGTTGAGCAAAAAGACAAAATTTGCCACTAGAATCTCTTTGAAAATTGAATGGTAGCATATATAAGAATAGGGATAATGTTTACAAGGTTAATATAGGCTATTCAGGTTATTATATCAATCTTTTTAATTTTTTTGTATTTTTTTTGCCCTCATTTTTGTGGTTTTTCTACAAATAAGAAAAGAAAAGATCGCTTTAAGACATTTTTTTCATCAAAATATAATTTCATTTTCAAATTTTGAAGCCGAAAATACATTAAAACCCCTTTTTTTTTTTTTTTTTTTTTTTTATGGAAACCCACTGTATTAAACCCCGAAATGCATATGAAAAAAAATCCGCATTCGATTTGATTTCAGGCAGGGAGCCACAAAATATTCCTCCGACACCCCTGATGCAGAAACATACAAACATTCATCCGTTCACACATCACACGCAGACATGCAAGCATTAATTTCCACGGCGCCTGCAGACAAACCCTCCCCATCGCGCCCACCTGGCCTGAAGGCCATCTTGATCTTGATGAAGGCCTCGTTGCAGTCCGCCAGCAGGTACTTGGCCTTCCTGTGGTAGATCCTCACCACGCCCAGCAGCAGGTGCCCGGACGTCCTGAGGGCCATCTTCACCTGGGAGGAGGACACGGCACGGCGGTTCAACACCACCCATAAGTATGTGTGTGTGTGTGAGTGTGTGTGTGTGTGAGATGGACCTTCGGGGAGATGATGCTCTCCACGCTGCTCTCCAGGTTGCACTCAAACACGTGCGCTTTGGTCAGCTTCTTGTCCCAGTGGGCCGCCAGCCAGATCTTGGCCAGCGGCCCGCGCTTGCTGAGGACGAAGTGGGCGTAGAACATGACCTCGCCGAGGGCCGGGGCCCGCGGGGGCCGGCGGGGGCCGGGGAAGCCCGGTTAAGGGACGAGCACCGGGTCTGGAGGTCCGGGGCCCGACGTGGACGATCTGGGGATTATAAAGTCACAGATTAGCGGGATTAAACTCAGGAATTATTTGTATACATGTATAAATGTCTGCAGGACACCAGCAGAAGGTACCAGGATCAGATCACATATTTCTACAAAAATAACATTTATATCTAACTCATATTTTTATTTTCTATTTCTATCTCTTTTCTATCATTTATGAATCTATAAATATTATAAATAAATATTCTTTTAATATGATCTGGTGAGGAAAGTGGCTTCCTTTTAAATAAATGAGATTTAAAAAAAAATCGATTAATGCGATCGATTGTCCTGCAGCACGTGACGAAAACAACTAATCGATTCCGTTCAATATCGATCCTGCGGGGCGAGCGAACGCGCACGGGGACGCGCACACGCACCCCCCCCCCCGGTCCCCTCCCCCTCCCCCGCCGCCGCCGCCGCCGCCGCCGCCGCCACGCATATGCACATCGGATGCACGCGCGTGCACGCACCTGCAAGCGTGTCCGTGCGCGTGCACAGGCGAGAGGAACCGAGACGACCGCGGTCGCGAGAGGTGGCGGGACGCTCGCGCCGCCGACGCCGACACTCACGTGACGCGAGGGGGAACGCCTCCGCGACACGCGCGCACCCACGCGACTCGCCGGCGTCCCGCCCGCGCGACCACGGCGGCCGCAGTGCAGCTGATCTGGGATCTATCTATCTATCTATCTATCTATCTATCTATCTATCTATCTATCTATCTATCAATCTATCAATCTATCTATCTATCTATCTATCTATCTATCTATCCATGCTTGCTTTCTTGCTATCAGAGCTCCAGGTCATCTTGCTCCTCAGAGGCAGTGGAGGTGTTGAGGACCTACAGGAGTCCGAGCTGGAGGTGGCAGAGATGAAGATGTGTTTGCTGCCACCAGTTGAGATGGCAGGATCTGTGTCTGAACCTCGCAGAAGGTCTACTGATGTTCCACAAGGTTGGGTTCTAGTCCTTCTCCTCTTCTCCCTGCACACGACATGGCTTGGTTCTACCACTCGCTCGCACGGTTTCTCTGACCGCCGCTATGCCGACGACACAGCTATGTCCTGGAAACCCGATCACAGCTCACCTGTCCAACATCTCAGATTGGATGGCGACCAACCACCTGAAGCTCAACCTGGACAAGACTGAGCCGCTCCTTCTCCTGAGGAAAGGTTAAAGACCTGGTCGTCACCATGGACGATACCGTGATAAGGACGACCACGACTGCGAGAAACCTGGGCGCGGTTCTAGACGATCGGCTGTCGTTCTCAGGGAGTCGCACGTTCCTGCAGATTCCTCCTTCATAACATCAAGAAGATCCGCAGATTCCTCACAGAGGATACGGTGCAGATACTCATCCAGGCTCTGGTCATCTCTGGTCTGGACGACTGCAACTCCCTCCATCAGGCGTCTGGAGCTTCTTCAGAACAACGCCTGGTGTTCAAGCTCAAGACCCTGGTGCTCACCAATGGGTCGGCCCATTAATGTATGTATGCATATGTATGTATACACACACGTATATGGTATTGTATATGTATATGGTTTTGTATATGTACATATATATGGTTTTGTATATCTATATGTATATGGTTTTGTACATATGTCTATGTGTATATATACACTGCTCAAAAAAATAAAGGGAACACTTAAAAAACACATCCTAGATCTAAATGAATGAAATATTCTTATGAAATACTTTGCTCTTTACACAGTTGAATGTGCTGACAACAAAATCACACAAAAATGATCCATGGAAATCAATTGTATCAACCCATGGAGGTCTGGATTAGGAATCACACTCAAAATCAAAGTGAAAAAACAAACTCCAGGCTGATCCAACTTTGATGTAATGTCCTTAAAACAAGTCCAAATGAATGTGTGTTGCTTCCTGAGTGGACACTATGATTTCACACAAGTGTGATCGACTTGGAGTTACATTGTGTTGTTCAAGTGTTCCCTTTATTTTTTTGAGCAGTATATGTATATGTATATGTATATGTATATGTATATGTATATGTATATGTATATGTATATGATTTTGAGATGGTTGTTTGGCAGAGCGGTGACTTCTGAATAACGACTACTTGTACTTTGGATTTTCGGTTATTGAATCGCAATTTTTGTGAGACGCTTTGGATAAAAGCGTCTGCTAAATGACTGGAATGTAATGTAATGTAACGTGGAGGTTCTCAACAAGTTAGATGTTCTGGAGAGAAGTTCGAACTGAGATGGTGAAGATATCGGTGGTCAGAAAAGCAGAGGAAGACCGAAGAGAAGATGAATGGATGTAGAGAAAGAGGAACTAGAGAGGAGAAGAATTTTTTTTCCCATTTTGCATTTAAACACTCACCAGTTCGCTTTGCTCCTGTTTATACAAGAAATTTCTTTCTCATGACTCTTAGCTTCTGAATATTCAAAACATTTGCATTTATCCAAGATTTGTTTTTCAATGTTTGTTTGCTCTTTTAATAACCCATATATCTCAGTGAAGACATTTTAACCGCCCAACAAAGACATCAGACTGAAAAGAGGCACATACAAGTTGCTTTAATAGATAACAGAATCACACAATATATACTGAAAATTTTTGCATACCACACACACACACACACACACACACACACACACACACGATTAATTTAAACTGTAAAGCTGGTTTTCTGACTTGCAGTATCCAAATATTCCACTAGACGACAGCAAAGTAAATGCAACGCACGATTATCCTGTTGCTGAGATGTAAATATTTTTAACATAAATATAACATACATTTAACATACAAACATTTTTTTAAATGATTGAATTTATCCCCCTACCTTTTTTGCCCCCCATTCCCAAACACCAGCTGTGCATTCCTTATCTTTCATGCCCTATTCCATCCATTTATTCATTAAAAGATGATAGTTAATTTATCCCTATTGGGGAAATTCATTCGTCACAGCAGCGTAACAATAACAATAAATATTAACTTAAATATAAATATAAATAGAAGACACTATTAAAAGGACGAAGATAACAACAAGGATAAAAATAGATCAACAGGATGTGAATGGAATGACAACAATAAGGATAAAATAGATAGCAGAATGAGGACATGACATGTGTGAATGAGTGAGATAGTAAGGAAGTGGTATTATTGCAATCATAATTGAGGAAAAAATAAACAAACAAAAATAGCAACAATTCAATATATCCAGTAAAGTGGGTGTTTTATAAATTATGAATATGATTTCAAGATAAGGTAATGGGTTATTTGTCCCAAAACATGGAAATGTAAGCTTTGCGATGATGAATTTAAAAAAATGAAATAAGAAGATTTACTTAAAATTAGTTACATTTATCATCTGAAAATAGAAGTATGAGGTCATTTACCTTTCAGCTTCACCTAAGAGCTGGAAATAAAGAATTGTAATTAACATATATCCCCTCTGGATGGCACTGTTGAGTGAGTTAATATCCCATATTATTCCTTCATCACGGTATGGCGAGAGAAAGATAAAATAAATTATATTTACAAAAATAATTACAGTTTAACTGCAGACCCATATGCGTTAAAATATTATGATCGGCATCTCGCGGCTGTGATTTCCGCACAACTCTCGCGATACCTCGCTGTTCCGCAAAAAGCGTACGCACTTTGCGCAGCCGCAATCGCGTCATTCACACGCCGTTACGTAAAACAATGTGCGTACGAGCACAGCGGGTACATCAACTACTACTGCTCTACTACTTCACCCAGTTCGGCAGCGAGTTTTCGGGGGAATGTCCGCCGCAGAGGGGCCGCTCGCTGAAACCCAAGGGACCGGTGACATTATGGGTGAGTTTCCAGGTGTTTTCGACTCACACGGGTGTCCGTTTTTAACTTTTTAAAACATTTAATATGGTTTAATTTGCCGTGTTCGCTCCCCCTCCTCCTCCTCCTCACTCCGCTCTGGACATTAGCCTAGCCGAGGAGAACACCGACTAACATTCCCCACCGCGAGTAAACCTCTACAACTAGTTAGTTGGGTTTTTAATTCCCTCGCAAACACTTTCGGGTTTTAGTTAACCGTCGGTCGTTAACTTCGGCTGGCTGTTTACGAGTTAACTCTCAACTCAGCCCGGCTCCGCCGCCCACCGAGCGGTGTCATCTCAAAGTAAGATTCAAAGTTAGTTTCAACACCGTGGGCGGTAAAGTCGGGGGCGTGTGTGTGTGTGTGTGTGTGTGTGTGTGTGTGTGTGTGTGTGTGTGTGTGTGTGTGTGTGTGTGTGTGTGTGTGTGTGTGTGTGTGTGTGTGTGTGTGTGTGAGAACACAACTTGATTTGGAAACTATTCTGAAACTAAACCACATTCTTCGATCTGGTGTGGTTTATGACAAACTCCTGTGCTGTTAGCATGACACTTCCGGTGTTGTCTTCTTCTTCTTGTCGTGTTTGTTTTATTTTTTGTCGTGTTTTTGTCACGACTTTCCGTATGGACTTCCTGTATTGGTGCCTAATTCAGGTTGGGTCATGTTTGAGAAATACAGATCAGTCTGAAACACCTGAAATGAAAGACACCTCCTCCTCGCCACAGCAAACCATTCTCCATCTGACACTGTTCTCACACCAACTATCTTCATGTCCTCTTTCTCTACATTCATGCATCTTCTTTTTAGTCCTTCTCCAGACCTTCTGCCTGGATGTTCTAACCTCTGAGCTTCTCTGTCTCCTCTCCCCTTCCTCTCATAGTATTGATGTTAATGTGTTCGAGAGGCTGACCTGAATTACTTTGCACTTGTTTACCAAACATGGTGGGCATTGATGCCCCGTGGATTCCTTGTGCCTGGATTCCAGGATTTAGCGGTCTTCTTCTTCTTCTTTCGGCTTTTCCCTTCAGGAATCAACCTTCTCTGGATCGTCCTCTCTCATACCAACTACCTTTATATCCTTTCTCACGACATCCATAAATCTTCTCAGGATTCAGCGCAGAACAATTTGTCATAACTGATCAGCGAGGGATGACATGAAAACGTAGAACTCAGAGGACGTTTCTGTTTTGATATTCGGCTAAATTATAATATTTACATGAACTGAGTGTCTCCTCAGATTAATAGAAGAACGATTCATGTCTTCAAACAAAACCCATCACGTAGCAGGACATATGTGTATTTCATTAAAAAAAACTGTTTTTAACCGTCCTAAAATTTCCCGAGACAAATGCATGTTCTCCCATTTTCCTGCGTCATCTTTTGAACGTCCACATGATACTCTTGTTCTCGTGGCAATTTAATCAGCCGTTGTCTGAAAGCCGCCCTGCTGCCCTGTTGAGATTGGCCCGGTGTCCACAAAAAAAAAAAAAAAAAATGCTGCAAGTGGGAATTGATGGAACGATCGGATTGAAACGAATCAGTCGTGATGAGATAGTTTCAAAATATTTGGTTGTGCAGACCCAGTTTTGGGCCTGAAACTTCAGCTTCATTTCTTGCTACCTCCAGCTTCTGCAGGTTAATCCCTGGCACAATATCCTCGAGGGCAGCCCGGACCCAGAGGGTATTGCTTTTCTCTTTTGGGGAGTTTCAGGCTATAAAAGGAGTGTTGCGTCTCGCAGTCCGAGCCAAGCGACCCGGTGTGAGTGTGTAGTCGCCGGCATAGTGTCACTGATGCAGCGCAGCCGGCTGGTCAGATGGCCTGGCGCTGGGACAAACGGCGAGGAGGCCGTCACACTGTGCGGGTCACTTGTGCGCTCGCATATCAGCAATATTTTGCACTTTTTCCTTCATGCTATTTCCAGCTTTTTCATTATATTTACACAGCACAGGCCACTTCTTTAACTCCTAAAAAATCCTGACATATTTATTTACAGTAGTTAATACTTTGATATTCGGTGTTAAAACTGGTAATGTTACAGTCCCGCACCATATAATCAATCCAGGACATTGTTTTCTTTTAGGTCTTCAGTAATATTCAAAAATTTTAAGCTAATTTCCTGCAGGTAATATGTGTATATGTACTGTTTAGTTAATGCCTTGCAATTTTAAATATTTACATACTTCCAGGCTTTTAGGTTGAACAAATAATTGCCATACTTTAAAGGTTGTTAACTACCTTTATTTTATTGTTCTAAATGTTGACTTTTTTTATTTTTTTTATTAAAGAACTCAAGTTGTTAATTAGCAAAATTTGTATCTCCCAAATGAGTGAAGACTTTGTTTTTGGTCAAAGATGTGTTCTTTCTACCCAATCACACATGTTGTTATGAATGCAGGAGACGTATGTCTTAGAGAATTCTGCAGGGGGAAAAACACATTGCATAGAATTGTCTGAAGAAAAATCATGACTTTACTGAGTGTCCATCTAGTTTCATGCATGTTTTTCTGAGAGCTTCTGAGGAAAAACGCACATATGACGAGAGGTGGCTCCTCTTGTGAAACAAGAATTACTGCTGTTTTATTTTACAGACTCAATCAGCGAGTCATCGGGATTTAACTCCCAATTAGAGGCATTAAATTCAATCTTTATTTCCTCTCAGTTTTTACTAAAGTAGATCATTAAATGGGATCAATGTGACCTGATTGCTGGCCTATCTTTGTCTGCCACAGCAGCCTCCACTTGGTGTTTTGGATGAATTAGCTTGATATGTATGTCCATTTAAGATAAAATTCTCTTTGTGAATTTCAGGCAATTTTACTCGGAGCCCTTTCCAGGTTTTTTAAATGACGTAAATTAACGAGAGATTCAGAAGTTATTAATATAGACTTAATTAACAGGAGAATTAGCAAAAACCACAGCTTTAAAAACAGCACAACTTGCACTCGTGCAATAGTTTTATTTATTTCATAACTTAACAAGGATTTATGTCATTTGACATTTTGCCTGCCTACATTTTTACTAGTTTATTTATCAAAATATAAAATGTGAAAATGACCCATGAAGGTCTTAAGAGTCTGTTAAGCTTATGCTTTCAAATCTCGTGAAAAGCGTCTACATAGATTAATCAGAAACAGTCGGCCCGTGGCCGCAGACTTTTGGTGAAATAAAACGCCTGAGAATCCTGACCAATCAGAAGATTTCAGTCACGCTGGCCCCGCCCACAAAGATCCACACCCTTTCTTCTGCTTTGTACTCCTTTCCGAGCAAAACATTTTCTTTGAGGGAGGCGGGGGGGGGGGGGGCAATTACAATTATCTTTACAACTTGGTTCTTGTGGCGGAAACACAGAGTTCTGCGGAAAGTTCCTGTGGCGGGACGGCCTCTTACTTTCTTAATTTGAGGATACACTCGTTTGGTCGCAGACCAGATGAAGTTACAAACCATCAGGGTTTAAACACATGGCATCACTTTTCCAACCGACGCCAACCCTTCATGGTGCCCTCATCAGGCACATCCTGATGTTCTCAGATGCGCTTCACCTCCACACCTGTTGCTGCTAAACAAGTGACATGATGTATTTAGGCTGGAACCACAGGACATCTCAGGTGGTGGAGGAACTCCCGTACGACACGCCTAAGTGAGAGGTCCACCTGTGGAGACTCGGCGCATTTCCTCCGCAGGAGCCGTAATCCCATGCAATCTGGTGAATCCGCCACATAAGGTGATGCGATTTAAGTCGAGGAGATGGGATTGTGAGCGCAGAGCTGGGGGAATGAATCCAAGCCAAAACCACAGCTCCATCCCAAACTGGTCTCCACCCATCTGCTGTGAGCTGGTGTCTCCCAGGCAGCAGAAGATTCTTTATTCAGGAGGGAATAAATGCTATGCGTGGCCGGTTTTCTAGACGTGTTATCGCTATCTTGTGTAAAAGGTCACATTGAAATTAGTAAAGGTCCAAAAAAACAACCAAACAAAATCTGTGGTATCGAGTCTTTTCGTCAGTTTTACCAAAATTGGGAATTTATCATATAAAGTATGTCGAAGTGGTCGCAGATGGAAATCACACATTCTTCGATAATTGTTTGTGGCCGTCCGACGTGAAATAAAATGCGGAGCTGCCAGCAAATCGTCCCCGAGGTCATCCCGGTTCAGGCTTGGATATCTAAAATATTTGTCATAAAGACCAGAAACTCTGCATCGAATTACACGAAAAACATTTGGTTTAGATTATACTCGAATGCAAAAAAAAAAAAAAAGACTTATCTTAAACTTCTCGTAGAAAATCGCCTCTTAAAGTTTATATCTGTCCTGTTGTAAAGCGGAGAAATCAAATCTGATGGGAGCCATCTGCTATTAGCAGAGCAGAGAGAGGGAAAAGAGTTCGGGGTGATTCACAAACTATGTCTGGCTCTCCCGAGGTCGTGGGAAGGAGTTTGTCGGGGATCGGCGTTCTCATGCTGAAGGCCGCAGCCTCTGCTTCTGGTCCTTTTAACCCCAGCTTCCTGCAGCCTCGCCGCACCGTTTCCTGCGGTGTTCCAGCAAACAGCCGAGCCCGGCGAGGACTCTGCGCTCACGCACGGGTTTAATCTGTCGGTAACACCGTCTGGAGATTAAAACACAGATGGAGGCTTAATGCCGTCAAACAGGCGCTACCTTTTTTTTTTTTTTTTTTTTCTTCCTTTGTAACCCCGATCTTGTCTGTGGAGACGGTATCTGGACCGCTTTTGACAGGAAGTGAACGCTGGCAAAGTTCACATTCTTACTGAGAGACTGGCGACGAAGATGACTGGCAGCTGAAAATGACTGAACCCGACGCCGCGCCGCTAAAGCGATTTCAATCAAATCACAAATAATAATCAATGCGCTGAAATATCACATTTCAATTAGTCTACTGGACTGTCTCGGAAAATTAGAATATTGTGATGAAGTTCAAAAACAAAACAAAAATGTCCTACATTCTGGATTCATTACAAATCAACTGAAATATTGCAAGACTTTTATTATTTTAATATTGCTGATTATTTACATCTTAAGAAAACTCAAAATATTAGAAAATCATGAAAAAGTAATTTTTGTTTTTTAATTGCATTACAGAAGATAAAGAACTTTATCACAATATTCTAATTTTTGGAGGCACTCCTGTATTTATAGTTATCATCATTTTATATGTTTGAAGCACAGTACGCTCACTTATTTATTATTGTTTATTTGTAATTATTTAGTTTATTATTATTTATCACTATTATTGTTTATTTTTTTAACTATTTTATTTATTTTATTATTATTTATTAGTGTTCATTTTATGGGCTGTACAGTAGTGAGAAGATCCCATCTGCAAATAAGCAAGGGATGGCCCAGCGGCGTTATTGGCCAAGTATGTGAACACACACAGGAATTTGACTCCTGACTCTTTTCCATTTCTCTCAAGAACTTAAATAGAATGGAACGTGGTCAAAACAGGGGGACGACCAGGCAATATTCATCAGCTATGTGTGTAAAACTACCGGCCTCACCCTTTTTTAGAAATTCCACGTCAGTTGTCCGTCAAAACTCCACTTCATTAATTCATAAACATTTCAAAAGCGCACCCGACTCCTTTAAGTGGAATTTTCTTTCGGGGGGGGGGAAAAAGTTAATTTTCAGGTAGCCTTCCCGCTTTTCACGTCCCGGTGAAAGATGTGTGCGGAAAGTGTCGATGGAAACCCAAGTGCAGCTTGAGGCTAAATGTTTGACACGTCTGCTGTTCATCAGCTGTCTCCTCACAGGAAACAGGAGACCTGGGATGGAAGCCAGTGGATTCCTAGTTTGTCCATAGTATGTGTGGTCCTACTTTGAACTGTGTGACAGGAGAAGGATTGGCCTGCACGGGAATAAGATACTTCACGATCTGTGTTTGTTACCGAGAGCTTTTTCTGTTTGTCCACGTCGTCCTGTTCCTAGACAGCGGTTGGTTGTTTGTTCACCGTTACCGTGATAATTAACAGCGATCGCGTTGTTAAAGCAGAATAAACAGGAAACACGCTTGAGTGTTTCTCCATCTTCTCAGAGGCACGGCACTTTTTTTTTTTTTTTTCTTTTTGGTGTAAAAACTAAATCTGGGAACTCCATCAAACAAAAATAGCACAGCAAGAAGGTCCCTGATTCAGAGTTCTCCGGGTTCCTCCGCAAAAGCAGGAGGTTATACCAATAGATAGAAGAATGGATTTCTAATCGTTTCACATTTAATTTCATTTGTGTGCCACTCATATCTCTTCTCATTTGATGAAAATGCTCCACAAATATACACTGCTCAAAAAAATAAAGGGAACACTTAAAAAACACATCCTAGATCTAAATGAATGAAATATTCTTATGAAATACTTTGCTCTTTACACAGTTGAATGTGCTGACAACAAAATCACACAAAAATGATCAATGGAAATCAATTGTATCAACCCATGGAGGTCTGGATTAGGAATCACACTCAACATTAAAGTGTAAAAACAAACTCCAGGCTGATCCAACTTTGATGTAATGTCCTTAAAACAAGTCAAAATGAATCTGTGTTGCTTCCTGAGTGGACACTATGATTTCGCAGAAGTGGGATTGACTTGGAGTTACATTGTGTTGTTCAAGTGTTCCCTTTATTTTTTTGAGCAGTATATTTATTCGTAGTATTCATACCTCATAGTTTAATGTAACTGCACTTTACTGCTGGTTAGCACTCTACTATTATTATTTTGTTAATGCAGCGTCACCGTGGGATTGTGAGAAACATCTTCTCGATTCCTCTGTATGGCCAGCACATGCAGAGATACGCACAATAAAGCTGACTTTGACTTATTTTTCAGCAATGACATGATTTTAAGTCACTGAAATAATGATTGTTTTTGGACCAGTGAAGTGAAATTGCACCTACACGGTCATTTCATCTTGGCTGCATGATGGAATCCAAAAAAAACCCATCTGTATCTTCACTTTCCATGTTGACAATCTGCATCCAGCGCCAAAAGCAGGATCTTGTCTCGTCATTGACGGCGTGCAGTCAGTCCTCGCCTGAAGGCTCGTGGTTTGGACACTCCCAATACATCTTTCAGGAGATGGTTTATTTCTACTTTCTGCCATTTGTCAAGCTTCCATCGCACAATGTGAAGATTTAAGCAAGGAAATGCTAACATACGAGAGCGTGAAAACATGGAAAACGTTGGAGAAACCCGCTCGTTAGAACGTTTAGACTGATCCATTTCGCAATATCGATTCTAATCGTCAATGTTCTCTTCTCCATTCCCCCTGCCTCTTTGGACCCGACCCCTGCCGCCTCGTGACGACAACATACCCCCTCTCCGCCTCAGCTGTAAGTATTGAGTTAAAGCTATCGTGTCCAAATCTTCTAGACGTGAATTTCTTCACTTGAGGTTCTTTTCTACAAGAATTCTCCATGACCCGGATGACTGAGAACCTCCACAGACTTAAAGCTGTTTTCGTTCACCGTCACACAATACTCATGGACGCACAAATACACAGTCATCCGTCCAAGTCTTGATAGTTTGAGCGATTCACGGGTTTTCGATCCAAGTCGAAAATTGATGACATTAGCGTCTTGTTGCTTTGGTGCCGTCTGTTTGTTTATCCTCAAGGCAGACATCCTTTTTTCGTGTGGGCCCTCTCATTTCCGTTCCCATCTGATCAATATCCCAGCTGTAAAAAGCCCACAGACAGAAGTCGTACTTTAGCACGTTATCTAGAAAAGTCTGGATTCTGTCTGTTTAACTCGTGAACCCCAATCTAGTTCTCTTTAGTTAATCTTTGCCCGTAAATCTAGAATTAAGGTTTGAAAATGGAAGTTGACACTTAGCAGATGCATATTTTGGGATCTGCTCGGCTTGGAAACCAAAGCACGAGATCCGTAACCCAACTGTCTTTATAGAAAATCTATAATTTGTCTGAAACCCTGCTGTGTGATAAACCAGAACTAATTGGAAGAAAGTCACTAACAGTAAAACCTAACCAGGATGCTAACGTCAGCATCTCCGTTTGCGAAAAAAAAATGTCTTGCTGCCGTCTCCGACTCCAAAAATCCCAGTGTTTGACGTCACCATCTCAGTTTCACATTGAAAAGTAACCATTTAACCATTTACGCGACAAAACCTGTGCGGATGCTAATAGTATGCCAAGCAGAAATTCTCTTCTGGGGGAAAAAAATAAGGAGAAAGAAAGGTTAAAATGCAGCAGAAAGATATATAACCAAACTGGAGACATTTCAACTATAAGCTTTTATAAATTAGAGAAAACCGTAATACAAATACTTATTTTTCTTCTTTTTAATGTGCTAGTCCCATAAACCCCAATGCTAATGGGAGCATGGTCTGTGAAAACCCTCATGTCAGCCGTTACTGTCGCGTTTTCGGGTTTCTTACAACTCGAACGGTGTCTTTTTTCGATTGTTTGATGATGTTATGTTTTTACGGTACACTACTGATGGCTACTGAGTGCCTCAAATCAGTAGCCATCTCTAGACAATAGCCACTGTCAGATAAAAAAATGGAAAAAAAATCACGTTACGCTCTTGTGTTGAGTGCCACACTCAGTGATGACATTCTCTGGCCAATCAGAAGCCGGCAGTCTGATGATGTCACGTTGTAGTTTCAGTTCAGCTCCTTAAAAAAAAATTTAAAAAAACCTGAGGATGATTTGTGCCGGAACTGTCGTGGAAAATGGCCACCAGGTGGAAAGCGGCACATCGGTTTACGAGCAAACTGCTTCCCGAAGAAACGGGTTTACGAACAAAATTCACGAATCGAAGAAATGCCTCTGAAATGGCGTTGGTTTGGTCGATGAACGAACCAAACTGGAGAACAGAAGGGATAAAGGGAGCCGATGTTCCTGAAGTAGAAGGGAGTCAATATAAAAAGGAGATTTTGTAGGATATTCTGAGCACAGAAAAATCATTTAATAACATTTCGGAACGAATTGAATCCATTAACGGCGAAACCGCCGCAGTTAAAAAACCTTGAGGAAGCCAGTAATTGGACCTTGAATCAACACTGTTTGCCTTTTTGTGATTATAGGCCGCAAATTATCATGCAATACTCCTGCAGTTTAGAGACCAGTCAAATTTTGGGCTTCTAATTCAGGCACGTCGTATTTATTGATGTTGGCAGGAAGAATTTGAGAGTGTAAAAGGTCTAAAAAATCGTGTGTAGATTCACATCAGCCCGTGCTCATTTTCCATGAAAGTGTTGTTGCCACCAGAGAAAAGCATCAGCTGTGTTTTATTTCTGGTCCACAGCAACAGAAGAACTTGGAGGGCTACGTGGGATTCGCAAATCTTCCCAACCAAGTTTACAGAAAGTCTGTGAAGAGAGGTTTCGAATTCACACTCATGGTTGTGGGTGAGTATTCATGACTTTTACACACACGAATCCTTTTTTTTTTTTTTACTCCAGATCTCGGCTCGTCTTGGTTTCTGATGTTCACGTGTTTATCAGTCCTGGGTTTAGCGGAAAGAACTTTCAACCGTTTGCCAAAACTCATTAAAGATGGTTTTAGTTGTGGAGGGAAAGTTGCTTGGCAAGCAGGACTCCCAAGAAACCATATTTAAAACAAATGTTTGCAGCAAAAGGGCCGCCGCCGCCGCCGCCGCTGCGTGTGTGTGCGGTATGTGTTTGTCGGGTTGTGAGCTGAGAAGAGTTTTACTGTCATTCCATTCATGTCTGCAAAGCCTGAGCCTATTTGGTAGCTATCCGCGTTGAAAGATGCCCCCAAACGGTCGCGCGTTGTCGCGATTGCGTCTTCTGCGCTGACCGGTTTCACGGCCCACCTGCCACCGGAGCCCCTCTTCTTCTTCTTCTTCTTCTTCTTCTTCTCCTCGGCATGGACTTCCTCCTCTTGGCTCGGTTCGTGTCGTCACGCCCTGGAGTTTCCCCCCGCTGTCCGCAAGCAGGAAAGAAACTGTTCTTCGGCAGTTTTGCGTGCGGCGTGTAATTAGAGTCGCGGGCTAATTTGGCAAAGCGAAGCGCTCGTCACGCCGGGCTCGATGGAGCATTAGATAGTGTTTGCTTTTCCTGACGTTTTCGGGAAGGCCGTAAACCGCACGCACCTACTGGGGAACTCGCCGCAAAAGGAATTTATGGGATGTTATGGAATCTAAAGACATATTCCATAGAGAGACGGGCTGAAGAGTTCTTGATACAAAGCAGTCATATTACTGTATTTTACTGTATTTCCTCGATGATTTTCCATGAAACCAGCCTTGGAGAGTGGATTGTTGTGGAAACCAGCCTGCTCACACCCTCAGGAAAGTATGAACACATCAGGAAAGAATACTTCCAGTGTCCAGCCGGGACAAACCCAGTGTACTCTAAGGGGAGAACTAGATGTGCTGAAGTTTAAACCATAAAAATCAACCCTTTGCTTTCAGTGATTTCAATGCATTTTCATGCTGCCTTTCAAAAGCGTCTGAGATTTTTTTTTTTTTTTTTTTTTCACAAAGCAAGAAAGAATTTCTAAATGAATTTGTTTCCCATCATGAATTGTATATTGTGCTGGTCCTGAAGACAAGGTTGCAGGCGAAGAGTGGGGTTCACCTCGGGTCGGTCAGAGACTTGCAATCATCCACCCTGTGGATAATTTAGAGTCTTCAGCAAAATTGTTGCATGCTTATGAACCCTAATCGTCACCTGGAGATAATCATCAATACAGCAAAATGCAAGGACATGCAAACGCCACACTGAAAAGTGTCCAGGTCGGCCGTCAAGATCAAGAATGAGTCATTCAGAAGGACGCTGAATGTTAGATGTTCTGGAGATAAAGTTAGACCGAGGACCTGGACCTGGACCTGGACCGAGGAGGATCTGGGTAGAATGATGCTGAGGTTGGAACCAAAGACCAGAGAGAGGCGTTTGGATGACAGGAAGTTAGTTGGTCACAGAAAGGGGGTCAATTGAAGCAAGCGATTATTTTATATTATTCATATATATCAAAAAATAAAGGGGACATTAAGATAACAAATCCCATTATCTGAATGAAGGAAATATTCTTATGAAAAACTTTACATAGTTGACAACAAAATCACACAGAAATGATCAATGGAAATCCAATTTATTAACCCGTGGAGGACTGGATTTTCAATCACACACAAAATGAACGGAATATTTGTCGTATTAGTAGTATTAACAATAACAATTATAAATATATATTTATTATTATTTTTTATTTTTTTAATTTATTTTTAATTTCTAATTTATTTTTTAATTTTATTTATTTTTTTATTTTTTTTTATTTTACCCCCCCCCCAAGTTGTTCTCATTAAAAATGTAACCCCCCTCAGAATGACAGTTTTCTGAATCTTCAGCTTTTTTTTTTTTTTTTTTTTGTAACTGAAGTTATTTCTTTTTTAATCGGAGTTCAAGTCTCGCGTCCATGACATGCATTCTCCTTCAACCTGTGTGAGCCTTCTGCCGCCGTCTACCATTAAACCGCTGCGGATCAATAACTGGCCTGCCTGCCTTGCATAGATGTGTAAAATTTAGGATATTTCTCGCGCGTGCACATCACCGCGAGCCGAGGCCGGCTCTCTCGGATCGGCCAGATTGTTCCCGTTTTAATCCCCTGCCCACACTGACGGGTTTATTCAGTGTTAACCCAAAGATATTAGCCTGGACGTCGACTGGAAATGTGCTGGCCGGCTACACCAAATAAACATATGCGAGGCTGCGATTCTAGCTTGAAAAACGTTAACAGAAATAAGAGGTCGGAGGTTTGCAGGGCGGATGCTCGATGGGGATGCCACAGTTAGCTGTTAAGTGAAAGTGGGCCAAAGCCATTTGTTTGTCAATGTCAATATTTGGCAGTGATTTGCACATTGGCAGGAAGTGACCTTTTCGTTGGCCGCCGCAAAGGCGACCCGTGGCCTTCGCTGCCCCGGCGGACGTTTTAATCTTCCTCAGAAAGAATGGCGCTACGTTAAACAAGAGGGGCTTTTGGGAGAAGGAGATGGAATCTGACTCAGGATGGCAGAAGGAAATTATTAGCTGCGCTGACAGATATATGTGCAACACTTTTGTAGTCGTCTAGATTTGTTAAACTTCTGGCTTGTTTCGGGGGGGGGAAGGAGAGAAGACGACGGCTTTCAGATTATTTTTATGTATATATTTATATAAAATCTGAAACGCAAATGTTCCATTTGTTGACCTTCAACAGCTAATTTCACCTGCACGTCATTATCGGCCCGGTGTTTGCAATGTAGCCCCGTCAAACAAATTAACCTCACGTTGGCCCTGTGTTACAAACCATTGCATTCAGCGGGACGTATCTTTGAATAAACTGATGGTTTCCACCGCCGCTGGAATTTCCTTTAAAGGAAGTGAGCTGAGTGGCGGTTTGAAGTGGCGAGCTTTGGCTCCCGCCGGTGCTGCGACAGAGATGCTCAGCTACAATAGCGCTAAATAGCATCGCTAATTTTTTCTTTTTTTTTTTTTTTTTTTTACCTGCCCAAAGTTTCACCCTCGCAAATCGCCGACGAGTATACTTTTCGGATAAATTGAGTCACGCAAATGATCCGTGGCAGGCACATGTGGACTCGATGTTGATTTTAGTCGATAGCAATCAGGGGTTGGGAAATGCAATGAAATCTTCTCGTCCAAAAGCCACGATGGATTGGGTTACAGCCTCACGACGCAAACATTTATTGGTTTTGGAGTGCCAGTACGGTATGGCAGTTTACTTATAGCTTCAAGGTCTAACCAGGTGGCATAATTTCGATATAATCAGTTAGTATATAGTGCTCCCCGCCCTTTGACGTATAGTAAACGTGTCTGCCAGTTTTTAGCAAAGCAAATATTGAACTTTTATGCAGAGGTTTTTACTGGCCCAAACCAATGGCAAGAGGGAGCACTACGACTCCCTATGATATTTATTGTATAAAATGGGCTTTTCTATCGAAGCTGGTCTTGTGCCATGTATAAACATACATTTTAATACTAAACTATTCTGTTGTGATCGGTCAACGGTTGCAAAAGGGATTAGTAAGGACTTGTAAGGACTCAAACATTACTTTGGAAGCTCATGATCAGCAGTAGAAGTTTAAAACTTTGACAAAACACCCGCAGCATGGCCCCCTTGTTTTCATTACCAGCCAGATTTTAATTTTACGTCGACAAAGTTTGCAAAACAAAGCGCTGAAGTGCTCATCAGAAAGAAAGTATCAAGTGCCGAGACTAAAGGGAACTGAAAATCATCCATGCCACTGGTTCAGTTTTAGAATCACATTCTTTGCATTAGTATATGTTGGGAAAATAAACCAACAAATAGTGAGTGTACATAAAATGCATTGTCTGCCTTGTGGAAATGTTGTGCCTGTCAACATTCCAGTGTGTGTTGCTGTCTTTCTTCATCCCAGATTAAATGCTGGTACATGACGCCACATTAAAATGAGATAAGAACAATGAAGATATGAGAAGGGGCCAAATCATACCGCTCTAAAAATGTCTCCCATCTCAAATGAGTCTCAGATAATGCATCTTGGTTACGCACTAAATTAATTTCTTTGGTACTCGCCAGCAGACATGGGTCGGCAGACTAAGAGGTCACATCGCAATTACTGAATGTCACTTAATGCCAAAGATTGTGTATTCTGATAGGGTACAGTTGTCTGCTGTGTTTGCCGACCCGGATCCTGCTTGCATAGGGGATCATATGTGACACCGTTCCCTTGTATCACAATCATTGTGAAATGTTAACCGTTAAAATGTTGGCGACAGCCAAGGACCTCGTGTTATGATGCAGATCTCCTGTGATAGCACAATTTCATTATTATAGTTCACCACGATACATTACAACGTGCGTTATATTGCAACGTTGTTGTGCCAACACGACGAAAGTGTCCTTTTTGGGTTTTCACTTTTTCATTATGGTTTTAATAATACTTCATTTGTCGGTTGCTTGCCTTCATGGAAAAAAGGCGTGTCTAGCTTTGCGAGAAATCCCCCTAAAAAGGTCAAACGATCGCGGCGCTTGACAGAGTGTTTATAACCGCAGCGTTTTTGATTCAGAGTGGATGTGGAAGTGTAACATAACCCACGGAGTGAGGTGACGTCACACAGATCACCGGCCCACTCTGTCCTCCAGGCTACTGTTTGCTTTTCAGTCAGACATCTAAGTGTTGTCCGGTGACATGTTGTGCTCAAATTTTTAATATCGTATATCAGCCCAGGCCAGTTATAGTCCCATCAAATCTCCACAGTTCATTTCCTCTGGTAACCTGGTTCCGCACCATCCCCTCATTATAGCCAACCACAGCTCAAACCAACCACCACCACCAGCTTTGGTTCTGTTTTAACCATCTGGTAGCGGCGTCACAAGCCGAGACTTGAACTTGGATCAACGTCTCGCCACGTCTTTTTGGTCACATGCGTTTGTCCCGGAGTCTGCGCTGACCGCAGTCCCGTGAGTACCATCGGCCCTCTGCGAAAAATCGTCCCGCGTTCCATTTCAGCGGAGTTTACGGCCGACCGGCGCGTTTCATCGCAGACCGGCAATAATCGCTGAAGCATTTCTGTTGAGATTGCAAGATAAATGCGGCCTGCCCCTCGCTGGAAACTATTCGTGACCTTGAGATTGCGGCGACTGAAGGATGCGTTTGTGTGATGTTTTTCTTCATCTCGCTGCCGCTCCGTGTCAATGGGCCGCTGAGTGGGCAGGCTGTCGGCGGTGGCCGTCGGCCAGGATCACTTGCAAAGGTCACGAGCCGCTCCGTGGCCGCCGTGCCAAGCTGGCATATGACCGCCTCTTCCTCCACACTGGAGGTTTTGTTCAAAGTCGCCCTCCAAGTACCCTGGATTTAGCAAGCAGTGCCGTTGGATTACCGTCAGCGGTCCCCGAAGGGACCTGTAGCCTTATGAATGTTTAGAATCAGAATCAGAACAACTTTATTAATCCCGAAGGAAATTGCTGTGCCAGAGTTACAGAAAATATAACCGTAATAAATAATAAAAGAAAAGGCAGAATTAGAAATAAAAATAAACTATAAAGTGTCTCAGTGAAACTATAAAGTGTCTTAGTAAACAGTGATAAAACTATAAGTGTCTTAGTAACAAGTGAGGTAAGGAGTGCACAATAGTATGATAATCTAATAGTATGATATTCTAATTCTGCCTTTTCTTTTATTATTTATTACTGTTATATTTTCTGTATTTTCTGTAAATGCAGCTTCAGGGCGGCACTGGCCCATGTCTCTCCAAGCCTGCCTTGGGGGGGCACGGAGCAGAGTCTCCCTGTGCCGGTCCCAAGCCCGGATAAATGCAGAGGGTTGCGTCAGGAAGGGCATTCGGCGTAAAACTTTTGCCAAAACCAAATATGCGAGTCAACCATAACTATATCATACCGGATCGGTCGCGGACCGGGTTAACAACGACCGCCATTGGTACGGATGACCTACAGGGTACTAATGGAAATTGGGCTACTGTGGGTCGAAGGACAAGAACAAGAAGAAGAGGAGGAGGTCGCGTTCGGAAGCAGAGAGAGAGGAGGAAAGGAAAGAGTCTGGGACTGAGAGTAGGGACTTTGAATATTGGGACTATGACAGGAAAAGGTAGAGAGTTGGTGGACATGATGCAGAGAAGGAAGGTGGATATACTGTGTGTCCAGGAGACCAGGTGGAAAGGTAGTAAGGCTAGAAGCTTAGGAGCAGGCTGTAAGTTGTACTATTATGGTACTGACAAGAAGAGAAATGGAGTAGGAGTTATCTTGAAGGAGGAGTTTGTTAGGAACGTCCTAGAGGTGAAAAGAATGTCAGATAGACTTATGAGTCTGACACTGGAAATCGAAGGTGTGATGCTCAATGTTGTTAGTGGCTATGCCCCGCAGGTGGGATGTGAATCTGAAGAGAAGGAGAAGTTCTGGAATGAGTTGGATGAAGTGATGCAGAATATTCCCAGAAATGAGAGAGTGGTCATTGGTGCAGACTTCAATGGACATGTTGGTGAAGGCAATAGAGGGGATGAAGAAGTGATGGGCAGATTTGGTATCCAGGATTGGAATGCAGAGGGACAGATGGTGGTAGATTTTGCCAAAAGAATGGAAATGGCTGTCGTGAACACCTTCTTCCAGAAAAAACAGGAACATAGGGTAACTTATAAGAGCGGAGGTAGGAGCACGCAGGTAGACTACATCTTGTATAGACGAGGTAACCTGAAAGAGATCAGTGACTGCAAAGTAGTTGGAGGTGAGAGTGTAGCCAGACAGCATAGGATGGTGGTTTGTAGGATGACTCTGGTGACAAGGAAGATGAAGAGGACAAAGGCAGAGCAGAGGACAAAATGGTGGAAGCTGAAAAGGGAGGAGTGTTGCATGGTTTTCAGGGAGGAGTTGAGAAAGGGTCTGGGTGGTCAGGGAGAGCTTCCAGACGATTGGAGAACAACAGCTAGTGTTATCAGGGAGACAGGTAGAAGAGTACTTGGTGTGTCATCTGGAAGGAAAGTAGATAAGGAGACTTAGTGGTGGAATGAGGAAGTGCAGGAGTGTATACAGAGAAAGCGGTTAGCGAAGAAGAAGTGGGATACTGAGAGGACTGAAGAGAACAGACAGGAGTTCAGGGAGGTGCGGCGAAAGGTAAAGATAGAGGTAGCAAAGGCAAAACAAAGGGCTTATGATGACTTGTATGCTCGGTTGGATAGTAAGGAAGGTGAGAATGATCTATACAGGTTGGCGAAACAGAGAGATAAAGATGGAAAGGATGTACAACAGGTCCGGGTGATAAAGGACAGAGAGGGGAATGTATTGACAGATACTAGAAGAGTGATGGGAAGATGGAAAGAGTACTTTGAAGAGCTGATGAATGTGGAAAATGAAAGAGAGGCAAAGGTAGAAGAGGTGATTATTGTAGACCACAAAGTAGCAAAAATTAGTAAAAGTGAAGTGAGGAAGGCATTGAAGAGGATGAAGAGTGGAAAAGCAGTTGGTCCTGATGCTATACCTGTGGAGGTGTGGAAGTGCCTAGGAGAGGCAGCGGTAGATTTCCTGACTAGATTATTCAACAGGATCTTAGAGAGTGAGAAGATGCCTGAAGAATGGAGACAAAGTGTGATGGTGCCTATTTTTAAGAATAAAGGGGATGTGCAGAATTGCGGCAACTATAGAGGGATAAAGTTGATGAGGCATACAATGAAGTTATGGGAAAGAGTAGTGGAAACTAGACTGAGAGCAGAAGTCAGCATTTGTGAACAGCAGTATGGCTTCATGCCTAGGAAGAGTACTACAGATGCAGTATTTGCGTTGAGAATGCTAATAAAAAAGTACAGAGAAGGCCAGAGGGAGCTTCATTGTGTTTTTGTAGACCTAGAAAAAGCATATGACAGGGTGCCAAGAGAGGAGCTCTGGTATTGTATGAGGAAGTCTGGAGTGGCAGAGAAGTATGTTAGACTGGTGCAGGACATGTATGCTCGCTGTGAGACACTGGTACGGTGTGCTGTAGGGGTAACCGAGAAGTTCAAGGTGGAGGTGGGACTCCATCAGGGATCAGCTCTGAGCCCCTTCTTGTTCGCAGTGGTGATGGATAGGCTGACAGATGAGGTTAGACAGGAATCCCCATGGACCATGATGTTTGCAGATGACATTGTGATCTGTAGTGAGAACAGAAAACAGGTAGAGGAAAATCTAGAGAGGTGGAGGTATGCTCTGGAAAGGAGAGGAATGAAAGTTAGTCGCAGCAAGACAGAATATGTGTGTGTGAATGAGAGGAACTCTGGTGGAGCGGTGAGGCTACAGGGAGTGGAGATCAAGAAGCTGGAGGATTTCAGGTACTTAGGGTCAACAGTCCAGAGCGTAGGAGAGTGTGGAAAAGAGGTGAAGAGACGGTCCAAGCAGGTTGGAATGGGTGGAGAAAAGTGTCAGGGGTACCAAGAGATAGAAGACTTTCAGCCAGAATAAAAGGAAAGGTGTACAAGACAGTGGTGAGACCAGCGATGATGTTTGGACTAGAAACTGTTCCAATGACCAAAAGACAGCAGGCAGAACTAGAGGTTGCAGAGATGAAGATGTTGAGGTTCTCTTCGGGAGTGACCAGGATGGAGAGGATCAGGAATGAGTCTATCAGAGGAACAACACATGTTAGATGTTTTGGAGAGAAGGTCAGAGAAGCCAGACTGAGATGGTTGGGTCATGGACAGAGAAGAGATAGTGAATATATTGGTAGACGGATGCTGGAATTGGAGCTGCCAGGCAGGAGGTCTGGAGGAAGACCAAAGAGAAGATTTATGGACGTAGTGAGAGAGGATGTGAAGGTAGTTGGAGTGAGAGAGGAAGATACAGAGAATAGGGTTAGATGGAGAAAGTTGACTCGCTGTGGCGACACCTGACGGGAAAAGCCGAAAGAAGAAGAAGAAGACTGTTATATTTTCTGTAACTCTGGCACAGCAATTTCCTTCGGGATTAATAAAGTTGTTCTGATTCTAATTCGGTTTACAGCTAAACCGCTCCTAAAAATTCTTGCTTAAATTTTGCGCTTGAAAAACAGTCCCCCAAAAAGACACGTGATTTATGGCTTTTTCAAGACTGAATTCTTAGTGCATGATAATTTCACGTTTAGGCACCCGATGTCAAGCTGCCAGGGCAGAGTTGTCTCGGTTAGTGGTTACCTTCGTCCACCAGTCATATTATGTCGTTGACTTCATTGCAGCAAATATTATATTCCACAATCAAAAACTCCTGTTAGTCATTTCTTGGCAAATTGGATTTCTTATGAATAACTCTCCACATGTAATTTGGTTATAATGTTGTAGAAAATACGCTGAGCTGAAACTGAGAACCTGAAAGAAACCCACTTACTTCATTTAGGAAAAAATATCCTCAAAATGAGGGGAAAAACACTGAAAATATGCATGGAAATTTAAGTATAAATGGACTTTGAAAGTCATTTAAGTTATGCAACAAGATGGGATTATTCCTGTCAATAAAGATTGAAAATGCAACCTCTGATTATCATTATGTTCCTTATATTTCATATCCTATATGTTCAACATTCAATAATATTCTGCACATCTTAATAGACTTAAAAAAAAAAAAACAAAGCTGAAGAATGACTCAAAGGCCTTCCATGACGTGACGCCGGTTCAGGAAGCTGGAGATCAGTCGGACATGGCGGTTTTCCATACGACTATAACAAGAAACCAGTGTTCCCTGTACATTGACGTGTGCCCGGGAATCCAGTTCCTGCCTCTTTTTAAATGGAAATACCCAAAGCAAGGTCCTGGCAGGGGTTTGCCCAGGTGCAAAGGAGCAGGGTTGGAGAAAGGGGAGCAGCAGAGGCTCCTACCGTGGCCTGTTTTCAGGGATTTGTTTTTAGCAACATCAGCTGCTATTGTTAAATAACATTTAAACAAACGGAACGCCCAAGGCGTACTCGTCAAATACTAAAAATACAAACAAAATAAACAAAAAGGTGCAAGTGTTTCGTAAACTTGTTTCAATACTTTGGCCTAGTGGGTGTTTTGCTGCAGGAAAAATACATTTAAAAGCAACTTTTTTCACAGAAAGACTGAAATAAATACATTTGAAAAATGAATGTCAGTTCAGATAAAACACATCAGTGATTTTTCCTGTCAATTTACAATCCAGTGCGGGAGTTAAAGCAACTCAATTATTTACTTTTTTTAATTTTACTCTAAATTTATGCTGATTTTGTGATACGGTTGAGTCAGTTTTGAAAAGGAATAAGATCATGGCATCATTGGAATCGGTTTAGAATGAGAGAAAACTTGGAGAATTACCATTAGAATAACTAAATCGGCCAAAGGACTCAAATAAAAAAGTAAAATAATAGCCATGACTTTCTGCAAGGCCGTTAACCATATCAAGATGAAGACAGTCAAATTGTATACCACGGTTTTCTCCTGATTCTGGAATTAGATGAACAATTCTTTTGGTTCCCATGTGTTTGATTCAGCCTTTCAAAGTATGCGTCTGTTAGGGAGGGGGGTCCTAAAAACACTCGCTGAATCCCAGCCATGTGAAGAATGTCAAGCAGCAGAAAGGAATCGCAAGAGCGGCCGATAAACATCTGGACGTCGTGTCGCGTTGTTCCTCAATCTGCCACGAGAAAGAGCGGAGATCAACGTAAAGACCGAGTCCAACCCTCATACCGTGTCTTTCTCTTGCAGGGGAATCCGGCCTGGGGAAGTCGACGCTGATAAACTCGCTGTTTCTGACGGACCTGTACTCCTCCGAGTACCCCGGGCCTTCGCATCGAATCAAAAAAACCGTGCAGGTAAATGTTCGACACGCTGCTTGTTGTTAGCCTAGCGTTGCTACGCTAGGAGCGCCAAGATTTGTCATACTTTAGGTATTATCTACACCAACAGCAACCAGTCGCGGCCCGACTTTTGTTTGTTTTTTTTTGTGCTGCGGAGACTTTTGAGGTTATAAGCTCCGACTAAATAGTTGCTGCATGAGATGTTGTTCTCTTGCTGCTCCTCCCCGCTGCTGCCACCCTGGTTTCTGCATTAGCTGTGTCAAAACCGGTTCATCAACCCAAACAAAACAGTAGGCCTTTGGCTCAGGCGACGATGCGTCATAATTTAAAAAAAAAAAAAAGCCGATGGATTGTTATTTTGTTTGATAGTTTTTTACGACGCTTCTCCTTTTTGGCGTGTTACTCGTAAATATGTTACCCGCACGAAAACGATCACCCGAATTAATGTTTTTGTCAATTTTGTCGTAAAAAGCTGCACCTTAAGATTCTTGTGGGAATTTCATCCAAATGTATCCAGGTATTTGACATCGGACTCATTTTTGACGTATTGTCGTAATTTCATATTAGCACAGGAATATTGTGCACTTATGATTATATTCAACAGTAACAAAGATATGACCCCCTTTACATATTATAGACCACTGCACAAAATTGGTTTTAGAGTGGAAACGACACGGATCTCCTAACCCATCTTTACACTGCGGCTCCGAGTGGCTTAGGAAAATAAATTACAAATATTTAACTGAAGTGTATTTCAACTGTGTTAATTCCTTTTTTTTTTTAAATTTTAGTTCAAAGTCGGATGATTATTGTGATCTTGAAATCTTAAATAAAATTATATGTATTATTTTCCGCCGCTCAAAATAACGTCACACTCGCGGAAGCCGGTAAAGTCCCGATTTGCAGATGCTGTGCGTGGAAGTTCAGGAGCAGAAGTCCCATAAACTAGGTAAAATAGATATTTATGAAGATATTTTGCAAATATTTATTTTTTATTGTTTACCGAAACCGTGAGTTTTTCCCAATTTATTTTTAAAATTCAGGTCAAGGCTCCGCTACACGCTCTGAAAGCCCAAAGCTCAAAATGAGTTCATTACATAAATAAAATTGAATTTTCTCCGTAATACTTTGTGAATTTCAGAAGCAACACACGACACACTTGTTTATACAAAGTGTAAAGGTAATAAAAAGCAATATATACAGTGGTGCCTTTATTTTAGACGTCAAAAAGTAATTGCGGCTCCCAGAGTTTTCTTTTCCGAGGAAACCGGGTCCAAATGGCTCTTTGGGGGTTACGGGTCGCCGACCCCTGGTCTATCCAAACCCGCTGCTTAAATGTACAAGTAATACCGAGTACCACATACAACGTGTCAGTGGGAACTCTGTCCGCTTCCAAATAGTTTCTTCCGATTCTGGAGATCCGATAGTTGTGTCCGACAGATCCCGACTTTTCCCGACTTGTGTAACGATACAACTCACGATCGCTGCGAGCTACAGGACCAAGAGCGAGCGGTCATGACTCCCGAGGCTACACTCACGCCGATGGCGTGGGTGGCTGGAGAAAGGAAGCCCAGAGCACGACTTGGCTTGGTAGCCCTGATTCTTCAGCCCCCTCAGATGCTCTCCAATGTGGGCTTGAGTGGTTGCGAAATGAAATGAAGCCGAAATGTGAGTTCGATAGAAACAGGAGAGGGAAGGACGAATAAGGCGAATCACATACGTACCTTAAATGACGAGGAATGGCTCAACATTGTTTGAATTCATGGACGTATGTTTCTGGCTGCCTCTACAAGCCGGTAGAAGAAGAAGGGCATGTCTTGTTTTGTCTTAGACAGGGTAAAGAAAGGACACATTCACGTGCCGCCTCATTCTGCACGCCCAGAATGTTTTAGACAAGTAGTGAAACCACAGCAGTTCAAATCTACAAATCACCCCATGTTGAAAAACAAACCGTCAAGCTTTAAAGAGCAGTACAACGATGCACACTTACATAAATAATATAACAAAACCACTGGAAAAACAATAAAAGAGGAGGTTAATGTAAAGAAATCCCACTAGCGCAGGTTTACTGAGTAGCCTTTTTGTTCTAGTTGTTGGCTCGGTTTCTGCTGGCTGTGTTAAATGACATATCCTTTCTCTTTGTTTTTCACACTACAGCTATAGATCATAGTGGCGCTGGCCGAGGCTCTACCGTTGACCCGTTGCTTCTCATCGGCCGGTGGATTACTTTAGATCGTGATGCATTTGTTTTCTCAAAAAAGACAGTATTTGTTAAGAGAACTTTTCTACATCCAGGATGTTTTGCTGTTTCGTGCAGACGGTTGCCTTGTTCAATTACTTTAAATCAGGCATGGGCAAACTACGGTCCGCGGGCCAAATCCGGCCCGTTGGTCTTTCTAATCCGGCCCGCTAAAGATTGGTACAGAATTTATACTTAATGAGAATGATTGGATCAATGGATGTGGGAGCTCAAACAGGAGAATATTTCATTTTTGAAGCTACTTGAGAACACTTGAGAATTTTCCTGAGCTGAGTGACACAGGTTGGTTTTGTGATTTAGCATTTACTTTGGACATACTGACACACATGTATGAGCTGGATGTGAAGCTACAAGGGAAAAAAGGGAGCCTTCAAAACCAAGCTGGTGTTATTTTCAAACCAAATGTCAGATGAGCCTGATATATACTGTTAACAAATGTGTTTTTTTTTTTTTTTTTATGTATCTTATCGTGTGACCCAAAAAGTTTGCCACCTTGCTTTAAATGCTACACCAAGTTAACTGCACCGAAGTTTGTGTTAGCCGTGCTAGCAAAACAACGGGGACTTTATTTTAGTGGGGTTGTAAGGCGGCAGACACACTAACTGATGTTTTGTCTCAGTTGGCAGGAGAAAGGAACTGCTAGCTTGTTTGCGTAAAACGTCTCGGGCTGAGGTCACCTTCAGGTTCAACAAAGAAATTGTAAATGCAGGGCTGTCTTTTGCGCATGAGCTTTTATCCAACCTAAACAGAAATGCTAGGGCTTTTAGCCTTTTTAGCTGAAGTTTGGTCCAAAACAGCCGTTGTTGTGAATATGGAGGAATCTAAAGAGGACCAGTGCACAACTGGATTCTTGGAGGCTTTCTACGGTTAGAAATATTTCTTCCCTGTGCGTAGCTTAATAAAATTACATTTATTATTTTTCGACGCTCAAAATATACGTCACGCTCGGGGAAGCCGGTACACCCGCCAAGATGCCGTCACTTTGTCGAGACTTTAAACCGCAGGTAGGCAAATTACGAACAAGCAATATATACAGTGGTAACTTTATTTTAGACGTCAAAAAGTAACTGCGGCTCCCTGTGTTTTCTTTTCTGTGAAAACCGGGTCCAAATGGGTTTTTAGGTGTTAAAGGTCACCGACCCCTAGTCCAGCTAGACCCCCGCTCGGTCTTATTATCTGTGTTTCTACCGTATGTGGAGATCTTTCCTCAAATGGCCAAGGTAATCCCCCTGAATCCCCCTCTGCTAATCTCCCGAGGCTCCTTATCTAACTGTGATTAAATCTGCTTTATAAAATGTGACAAATACCGCAATTGCATTATTGCATTTTTTAGAAGTCTGCAGGTCAAACACGAAGATTAGTCAATTGATGATAACAACTAATCTCCGAGACCCACCTGAGCTGAATTAAAGCGCTTCCTTCAACTGTTGGGAACCGCTAACCCTCCATATTACTATTTACAATTGGGCCATAAAAACATCATGTTTTCTCTTATTTCATTTCCGTGCAAAACTGTATCTGTTATTTTAAACTTAAAGCCCGCCGATGTTATTTATAGAGAACACACTTCATGATTCCCCCGTCCGCTGAGGATCAGCGCCAGAGGAAAGGCTGATCAGCTAACTGACCCGTCACGATGCAGAACCTCCGCAAAGTTCTGATTTGCAAACCTGGCAGAGAAAGTCTAATCTGCGTAGTTTATTTTGGCCACCACTTGAAGAATCCACAGGTGAAACTCGTGCTGGGGAGAAGCTCATGCAGTGTGTGTGTGTGAGAGCATCGGATGAAGTGTGTGTTGATGATCTCTCCTGTGATTTTCTCTAAATCTCTCTAATCCCTTGCCACACACACACCGAAGGCCTCTACCTGTTCTCGCATAACTGCTCCCTCTAATTTTGTTCTCCCTCCTGTTGGACCCCTTTAGCTTTTATTAAATTGGGTTTACGGTTTTGTGACGACTTATTCTGGGGAGCAGAAAAGAAGGGGGAAGATGCGGGTGATCGGCCAGGGAGCCCACCTGAGTCCTCTTAATGCACCGGCTAAATGGCATTTTCAGTTTGTTTTTTCTTGAAAAAAAAAAAAAAAAAAATCTGACGATATACAACTTTCAAATAGGGAGCGATGCAGGTTTGGGCCAACTGGCAAAAGACATTAAATCTCCACATAAAAGCCTTTTCTAGATACCACAGTGGTGTCTGGATACGCCTCTGCAAAAATACCATCAAGAAAGATGATGTTTAAAAACAGTTGCTCGTCTCCATTGTCTTTAATTGAATGCATGTGTTATTAATCGCAAAACAAGGGCTAATGTCAAAGCCATAAGAGATAATGACGTTTCCCTCTATTTCTTAAATGAATGTCAAAAAACTACGATTGGTCATAGTTATTTAAAAAAAAAAAAATCTGTTATCCGGTGGCGTGAAAGTTCCCAGAAACTATTTTCCGGCCACCGAAGAACAGTAGATGTTTACCCCATATCAGTAACATCATCTCCAGGTCACTGGGTGGTCCAATTAAATAACTCCATTTAACTTTTCCTTCAATTTGAACTGTTTTATCTGTAAAACGTCCTGAATTAGCGCGTGTAAGCAGGCTAGCTTTAGCAATCCATCCAGAACACAGCTGAGGTCCATATATTGGTCAGCGGGAGGGGGTTTTGTTTCCGCCAGAGCTACGAGGCTCCGTCTGCTCCGGGGAGACGGGTTGTTTACATTGCAGGTAGTTTCTCAGGCTGGACTTTATTTATTAGCATTTTCCTCGCTAAATTTAGCCTCTCAATGCAGGGGCTTGACAAGTGAACGACTAGCATCGCTCGTTCGCTTAACCCTCAGTGGAATTGACACGGTTAACTTTGACAGCGCTCATTTTTATTATTTTATTTTGTTGAACTTGATGTGAAGCTGTGATGAATTATTAACAGCATGAGGTTTACGGCTTAAGTCAACACATTTTAAACGCTGAAATGTGATGTTGTCATTTCACAGCATTGACAGTGGAGATTGTGGGTTGCGTCCGAAGCGGTTGTGACTTAGTTTCTTCTTCTACGTGATGTTTTCTGGTCTTATCTTTGTCACCGACAGCCCAGAATGACCGAGGATAAAGTGTTAGCACGCTGTGGTTTAGCGTGAAGCAAGCTCCTTGTGGCCTTTCTCTCTCTCGACGTAAATTTAAACCGAAATCTGTCAAGGTAGATGGGTCATGATTTGGCTGCAAGGCTTTAAATTGTTTCGGATGATTGTTTTTTTGATTAAAGTTGAGCTCTGGAGTCACACATGGATGAACCGAATAAACAAAAACGTACGATATATTACAAAGTGCAATTATTTTAGCTATTTGCTTTCTAGTACTTTTTTGTATTCTTATTCATTTGTAAGTCAATTTTGTCCTTTTTTTTTTGTCAGTTTGAAGCAACTCTTTGCTGACAGTCATAGAATTTTGAAGCATTTTAAGATTAACACATCATTTTCATTTGATTTTTTTTTTCTTTTCTATGTTCGTGTCCATGTAGACACGTGTTTTTCATGTTCGTATCCAGCGGGTAGATTCTGTGGGATGTGTTCCGGGACTATGGGATACTGGCTGGATATTCTTTTCCAAATTCATTAATTGATATGTTTGCATTCAATCACGGTTTTAGGCAATGATTCGCAATTCATTTTTCAGAGGAAAATTAGCACATCATCTATATATAACTATATTTATACCAGAAACTCCCCACGGTCTGTTTGGACTGAAAAAGCTATCCAGGTTGAGAGGTGAAATGTTTTTAAAAAAAAACGGAACAAATCCAGTCGCTACAGGATTAGACAAGGAGAACCAGGACCTGGATGAGAACCTTCAAAACCCAGCTGCTCAGCTCTCATGCGACCAATGTGGATGTAGTTCCGTGAGGCTGGTCACGGTGAATATCCACAGATGCTTCTTATTGCCGTGTGAACCAAGTTTGACTTTGGATGTGCGGTTTCTAAGAGTCTGCGACATGACTGGCCAAACGGTTAATATTCTTTGTCAGCTATGATGTCAGAGTTGGTTTCCTGAACGCAGAGGCTCAGAGTTCAGCAGTTTCATCAGCTTTCATCAGATCAGACCTTCTGATCTTAAGAGGTTAGCAGAGCTGTTTTACCTTCATGGGTTTGTGCGACGCCACGCTACTTCAGATCGGACATTCCACTTCTCGATGTATTTATTTGAATCCAGAGTTAGTTATTCTCCATCCACGAATCCCCTTATCACGAAAAAATTGGAGTTTTCCATCGAATTTTGAACTGAGCTGCGAACAAGTCCACACTTTCCGCGTTGTAGAGTAGCAGCAGTCGCGCGTGCGTAATATTCTGCGTTGTTTACATTGTTCATTGTTGTGTTTTCAGTAAGCTAGCCCTCGTTATGGCTCCCAAAAATGTCAAGCGTGTTCATGGTACGTAGGAGAGTTTAAGAATTACCGTCGATCTAAAAAAACAGGAAATGATAGCTAAAGTTGATGTTGGTGCTACGACAACCATCAGTACAAAGATGCACTAAAGGCTGCCGATGTGGCTAAAGGGGTGACTACGTTAATGAAACAAAGGCCTCAAGTTTTAGAAGAAGTAATAAAGTTATTGTTAGCTTGGATTAATGAAAGACAGCTTGCTGGAAATAGCATTAGCAAGGATCTCATGCCAGAAGACTTTACTTTTGCTGATTTATTGAAGGAAACGCCGAGTGCAAGTGCTGGCAAAAACAGAAAGACAGTAATAATAAACGCTATCTTTAAATCCTTTTTGTATGTTTGCCACGAATAAACTGATAAAAAAGTTTCAAAAGAGCGCAGTAGGTTTTTGAGGGCTTGAGAATGGATTGATTTTTAACAGGAAACATCGATTACGTTCGCCAACGGAGTCAAAGAACGAATTGATCGTAAGCCGAGGTTCTACTTTATCGGGGGAAAAAGGACATTTGTGTTGATCTGATGCGATGTACGGGCAAGTTGTAGGCATCTTTAACGTCGTAGCTATTTCATACATAATAAGTTAACATGTCAATATTGTTTGAATAGTGGTGTCTTTAGTTGACTTGCTGTTAAGCTGTTAAGGACTCAACTCCTTTCCAAATGGAAAAAAAAAAATGCCCGATGCAAAGACACTTGTGTTTATCCATCTCGTTTTTATTCATGGTAACCATGCTTGGTGTCTTCAGGTGGAGCAGTCGAAGGTTCTGGTAAAGGAAGGAGGCGTGCACCTCCTCCTCACCATCGTCGACACCCCCGGCTTCGGGGACGCCGTCGACAACAGTAACTGGTGAGCGCCGCCGTCAGCCGCCGCCGCTTCCTTCGTCTCCCCGTTAAACCCGTCCGACACGAGCGCGCATGTGTCCTCCTCAGTTGGCAGCCCGTCATCGACTACATCGACAGTAAATTCGAGGATTACCTCAACGCAGAGTCGCGGGTCAACAGGCGGCTGATGCCGGACAGCAGAGTGCAGTGCTGCCTGTATTTCATCGCCCCGTCCGGACATGGGTACGTCTGTTTGACTCAGCTCCCCCGCACCCGGAAACGGATGTTTATAAATATAAAGCTTCAATACTATTGGCTGGATTGTCCCGACTGCAAAGGTGATGGAGGACAAAATAAATATCTCGTACCAGAGGCTCTCCAGCCGCTGCCATGCTGGAATAACATTAGTCTAATCTGTCCTCATCTTACTGACCTGCAGACCTCGTTCCTCCCATCGGTGTCTTGGCTCTTTCTAGTGCCAAAAACCACAAACACACACACACACACACACACACACACACACACAGTCAGCCTGGCGAGTTGATATGACAGGACATTCATTTGTGCCTACAACAGAGGGCTGCTTTGCAGTCCAGCGTGGGTTTGTGACTTGCAGCCTTGCAGCCTCCTGTGCCAATAGAAGAGCCTCATAAGTCACTCAAGTACAGCATTTGAACTGTGTGTGTGTGTGTGTGTGTGTGTGTGTGTCTATTCGTAGTTGTAAATTTGTCAGGCTTACATAAAACTGGACACAAAGCAGGCAGTCATGAGGCCGATAGTTTTTCTTCGGGTCAAAACAGTTGGACATTCTTGAAACATTTTACACGTCCTCTAGTCTTGAAGATTCACGATCTGAGAACACGACTTTTGTTGTAGATCGTCTGATTTATAGATTCGTTTTGTATTTAAACAATCATGTAGCTCTCAGTTGCAAACTTAAACTTGTTCATAAATAAGTGGTTTATGAGAAAATACATTTTTCAGTTAAGTGATTCATTTCAGAATTTATATGCAAATGTAGATGATTATGATGATAATATTATTACTGTAACATTGCACTTGTCAATGTAAATAACTGTTGTTTTAATCCTTACAATTATTAATGATGCAATTAAATCACGTTTCTTCAGATTTTCTGATATTATTCGTTTACTTATAATATTTTTAGTTAATACTTTTTATTCACCCCCAATATCTTTTCAGAGCAGACACTGAAAATACGTTTTTTTTTAATTTCCTCTAAAAGCAAAACGTTGAAAAAGCTAAACAAGTTTTTCCAGCACTGCCTCACACAGTCACAAACACTAAAAATCCCAGCATTATTTGCTGAACCGTGCAAAATGCAACAAATATTTAGCTGCTTAGTAACAATAAACCTGCACGTTGTTTTTAATATGCGAGTCAATTTACATCACGAGACGCCGGAAGGTGTCTCTCGGCTCTCGCGTGCAAATGTAAACCTCATCCCCGAATACCATCTGATAGTAACCGGTCGCTAAGGAATGCTTTTACGCCATCTGCACGCCGTGACAAATGCATTGTAAACACATGATGAACTGTGACAGTGTTTGAAGGTCAGTAGGTTTCCGACAAATCCCTTCAATACTCTGAAGCGATGGCTGCGCGGCCGCGGACGCAGCTGCTTTAAGAAATTCAAAACTTGGACTAATATCTGTGAACAACAGGCAGGGAGCCCCTCCAGGCTCCCGGCGGGGGGGAAAAGCCTCCGACCACAATATTTTCGGAGGTCATTCATCGGACTTAAAGTGCTTAAATTCAATATACGCTGGAGAGACGAGGGAGGATCGGCCTGCAGGTTTGAGTCAGACAAGATGTTCCTGCACAAGAGCGATGCTGTTAATCCACTTTTTGGATTTTATTTATTTACTTGTTTCTAATCCAAGCCAAATGTGGTATTTATTTGACTTGAATACGTTTACTCCGGTTATAAAACGGACACATAGCGTGATCGGATGCACCTGTTTAACCGCTCGGCCGTGCAAATCGCTAATCGGCCGATGGGATGGCGGCGAATCGCGATGCCGAGGCGTGTAGACGCGGCCAGGGTGACCTGAATGTGGAAAGCCGGGAAATTTTAATGCGTCGAATGACGGACAAGGCTGAATAATTCAGAAATCGCCGTCGTTCTGGGATTTCACGTAGGAGACCATCTCTGAATCCGAAAATGAAAACAGCCTCCGCAGCTTCGACTCATAAATCTGTCGGGACGGCACACATGTGCGGACTTTTTGTCAGCCGGGGTCGTAAAAAAACATCACCGCCGAATCCGTCGCTCCGCTGAACGTCTTCTCCGTCCCTGTCCTTCCAGACTGAAGCCTCTGGACATCGAGTTTATGAAGCGGTTACATGAAAAAGTAAACATCATCCCTCTCATCGCCAAAGCCGACACAATGACTCCGGAGGAGTGCCAACAGTTCAAGAAACAGGTCGGTGTCGTCTCCAACGCCTTTCGTGATTTATTACAGATAAATCCGGGATCTAACGAAATGACGGGTTTCCGCGGGCGTCACCAGGCAGGTAGACAGCAGCTCTGGTATTTACGGGTAAACTCCCTGCATATCTGCCTCGTCTGTCACCGGCGAGGATTGTTTGCGACGCTTCCGCCAGTGTGCCGCCGGTTGGACGCGTCGGATCTCGACTGATTTAGCGTGACGAAAGAGGCCGTGCACAAGGATGCAGGATGGGGGAGAAAACAATGGATCCTTACTCGGTGGCCACAAGTCACATGTTTGGCCTTTATGATGCAACGGATCCGCAGGAAAGACCACGCCGACTTCTCTCGGCGTAAATCACGGACAGCTTTGGGTGGTAAATCTTAGCGCGCGTTTGAAATGTCTCGGATGGAAGGACTTCTGGATTTGTGTTGGGTTTTTACTTATTTGAATTTCATTTTGGCTTTTTGTTTAAGAAGGACCCTGTAAGCCTGAACCGCCCCTCTTTGCCGTCTTATTGAATTGTTGAAAACGGTACCATAACAACCCTAAACGCCAGTTTGAGGCCCAGAATTCACTCAGTATGTGGTCGAACCCTTTTTCTTCTGGTGACAAATGAAGAAAGCTGGAGTAGAAGTGCACCGACGCTGGAAGCAGAGTTTATTTACCTGGACTCCGTCAGCGAGTCCGTCGCTCTTCCAGATGATCAACAAAGCAGGACGCTTATGTTATACATCAGAAAGTCCCAACAATTAAAACGCAGTCAAAAGATAGGCGATGAAACAAAGCTGTATAATGCGGTTCTCTGTCTGGAGATATATTAGATTATTATGTAATACAATTATTGCCTGATTGAATTATGACTGAACCCATCAACACCGTGAAAGCGCGAAGCGGTTCCGTCTTCGCCGCCATTTCCTCTGCAGATCTGTCGCAGAGGAAGTGCAGCGCCGTGCGGATTCCGCTTGCCGTTTTCATCAATGTCATCGATCGCGTTCGTGTAAAGCGAATAACCCCCGCTTTCACTTCGTCCCACCCCCACGCCCTTGACCTCCCTGGGTTTCCGCCCCGCCTCTGTTCTCTAGATAATGAGGGAAATCCTGGAGCACAAGATAAAAATCTACGAGTTCCCCGAGACGGACGACGAGGAGGAGATGAAGATGATCAGGAAAATCAAGGTCTGTTCCATCTGCATCCGATGCAGCTGCAACATGTTAGGATGTCCAGCGCAGACATTTTTATTTAACTCACATTCACAAGAACCTGCCAACATATTTGATAGAGCTATATTTTTATTTTCAACCCGCACATATTCCGAGCCGGAAGCTCTCATCGCAACATTTCTCTGTTCCGGCACCATGACAACTAAATCTCGATTTTTGATTACATTACATTACATTTGGCAGACGCTTTTATCCCAAGCGACTTACAATAGAGGACGTAAGGACTGCAAATAACACTTGCAAATACAAGATGCACAGGAAATATACAGAACAGTAAGCTTGGGTTAGTGAGTTTTTACACAAATGTACACATACACACACACACTGCATAGATTAATTGCTGTAAAAGTGAAATGGCTTTTTATCCAGAATAAGGCTGAACTGCGTTATTAGATGCATGTGCTTTTCACACTTATACAAGAAAATAAAAGCGAACATAACCGCGAAGATCCGGGCCCAAATGTTGTCATCGGTCGTAAGTGTAGTTGATGTCATGCTACACGTGTACACACACACACACACATGCTGTGTTAGCGTGTATTTTTAGCCTGAGTGCATGAGCTGCAGTATGCAACAGTTGCTTCCCCTCCCTACTCTCTGCAGGATCGTTTACCCCTGGCCGTAGTGGGCAGTAACACCATAATCGAGGTCAACGGCAAGCGAGTGCGTGGGAGGCAGTACCCCTGGGGAGTGGCTGAAGGTGAGGGCCTCGGAGGTCAAGCGGCTCCCGGCCTGGAAAGCCGCTCGGCGTGGTCTCTCTCTGGAACATGCAAACGCACAAACCCCGTATCGCTTTATCGAGCAGCGTCAGTCCACGCTTCGCACGGACGTCCCGTTTCGTTATGCAAGGGGTGTCAGGAAAACCGGGAGGTTCCCGGGTCGTTGATGGAACGGATGGAATCGATGTGTTATTTACGCGCCGGTTTATTCCGCTTCTGTTTGAATGCTTGTGAAAAGCCTCTGAATGCGTTTTGATTTTCCATTCAACGTCGGCGACGCCGTCTTTAAATCAGTCGTCCCAAATGACGAGATGAGATGTACTTTTGAAGATCCCACGCTTTGGACATTGTTTAGCAGCAGCTGCAGCAACATGGCATCCAAGGACAAGCCCGTGACAAGCTAGCTTCAAATACAAGCAAAAAAAATATGAAGAATCAAATTGTGTTTTAGACAGCTGAAAAAAAACTCTTATGTTAGTTTTTTTTTTTTTTTTTTTTTTTTTAAGGTAGGAAATTATCTATATGATACTCCCCAGTTTAAAAACTTAACATAAATAAATCAAGGTTACATATACAGCTCCATATTTTCATGCTATACAAATTTTTTTAATCACAAATGATTAAAGTGTGAGTTGTAAATGAAGTTAAACCGAATTAAATAACAGCTTTCGCTATCCTTCTCCAGCCCCCAGCCAATCACAGGACCACATGTAGACACACACAGCCGTCGTCCTAAAAATGTGATATTTAGTTTTTAATTTGTGCATTGGATAATGTCCATGACTGTATGGAGCTGTGAGCAGTACGTGTGTTTTTCCAGTGCCGGGTTGAAGTCATTTGATGTGATAAATTGCAGAGACACTAAATATCACCTCTGTCAAGCTCAGGTGAGGCCTGGATGATTATTTACGGGGATGATACTGAGCAACTGGTTCCACCGTAGATTCAGCATCTGGTGAAGGAGCTCCAAATACCAGAGATGCTTCTGCCTGGGTGTCGGCGTAGATATTCAGAGAGCAAAGTCCCCTGAGAAGCCATGCAAGTAACTGGCTTTTCCAGTCCAGAGGAGCCACCTGAGCGTACTGGTGTGAAAAGAGACTATGGTGACACCTGCTGTTTGTCTCTGGTCCTACAAGATGTGGCATGAAACCTTTCTCAGATCTTCAACGAACAATATGTCAACTTTGTAATGATGGAAAGGATGTACAACAGGTCCGGGTGATTAAGGACTTGTATGCTCGGTTGGATATAAGGAGGGGGAGAATGATCTATTCAGGTTGGTGAAACAGAGATAAAGATGGAAAGGATGACCTGTGGAGGTGTGGAAGTGTCTGGGAGAGGCAGCGGTAGATTTTCTGTCTAGATTAGTCAACAGGATCTTAGAGAGTGAGAAAACAGGAACATAGGGTAACTTATAAGAGCGGAGGTAGGAGCACGCAGGTAGACTACATCTTGTATAGACGAGGTAACCTGAAAGAGATCAGTGACTGCAAAGTAGTTGGAGGTGAGAGTGTAGCCAGACAGCATAGGATGGTGGTTTGTAGGATGACTCTGGTGACAAGGAAGATGAAGAGGACAAAGGCAGAGCAGAGGACAAAATGGTGGAAGCTGACAAGGGAGGAGTGTTGCATGGTTTTCAGGGAGGAGTTGAGAAAGGGTCTGGGTGGTCAGGGTGAGCTTCCAGATGATTGGACAACAACAGCTAGTGTTATCAGGGAGACAGGTAGAAGAGTACTTGATGTGTTGTCTGGAAGGAAAGTAGATAAGGAGACTTGGTGGTGGAATGAGGAAGTGCAGGAGTGTATACAGAGAAAGAGGTTAGCGAAGAAGAGGTGGGATACTGAGAGGACTGAAGAGAACAGACAGGAGTTCAGGGAGATGCGGCGAATGGTAAAGATAGAGGTAGCAAAGGCAAAACAAAGGGCTTATGATGACTTGTATGCTCGGTTGGATAGTAAGGAGGGTGAGAATGATCTATACAGGTTGGCGAAACAGAGAGATAAAGATGGAAAGGATGTACAACAGGTCCGGGTGATTAAGGACAGAGAGGGGAATGTATTGACAGATACTAGAAGAGTGATGGGAAGATGGAAAGAGTACTTTGAAGAACTGATGAATGTGGGAAATGAAAGAGAGGCAAGGGTAGAAGAGGTGACTATTGTAGACCACAAAGTAGCACAAATTAGTAAAAGTGAAGTAAGGAAGGCATTGAAGACGATGAAGAGTGGAAAAGCAGTTGGTCCTGATGATATATCTGTGGAGGTGTGGAAGTGCCTAGGAGAGGCAGCGGTAGATTTCCTGACTAGATTATTCAACAGGATCTTAGAGAGTGAGAAGATGCCTGAAGAATGGAGACAAAGTGTGATGGTGCCTATTTTTAAGAATAAAGGGGATGTGCAGAATTGCGGCAACTATAGAGGGATAAAGTTGATGAGGCATACAATGAAGTTATGGGAAAGAGTAGTGGAAACAAGACTGAAAGCAGAAGTCAGCATTTGTGAACAGCAGTATGGCTTCATGCCTAGAAAGAGTACTACAGATGCAGTATTTGCGTTGAGAATGCTAATAAAAAAGTACAGAGAAGGCCAGAGGGAGCTGCATTGTGTTTTTGTAGACCTAGAAAAAGCATATGACAGGGTGCCAAGAGAGGAGCTCTGGTATTGTATGAGGAAGTCTGGAGTGGCAGAGAAGTATGTTAGACTGGTGCAGGACATGTATGCTAGCTGTGAGACACTGGTACGGTGTGCTGTAGGGGTAACAGAGAAGTTCAAGGTGGAGGTGGGACTCCATCAGGGATCAGCTCTGAGCCCCTTCTTGTTGGCAATGGTGATGGACAGGCTGACAGATGAGGTTAGACAGGAATCCCCATGGACCATGATGTTTGCGGATGACATTGTGATCTGTATTATGAGAAGAAAACAGGTAGAGAAAAATCTCAAGAGGTGGCGGTATGCTCTGGAAAGGAGAGGAATGAAAGTTAGTCGCAGCAAGACAGAATATATGTGTGTGAATGAGAGGAACTCGGGTGGAACGGTGAGGCTACAGGGAGTGGAGATCAAGAAGCTGGAGGATTCCACGTACTTGGGGTCAACAGTCCAGAGCAACGGAGAGTGTGGAAAAGAGGTGAAGAGACGGTCCAAGCAGGTTGGAATGGGTGGAGAAAAGTGTCAGGGGTACCAAGAGATAGAAGACTATCAGAATAAAAGGCCAGAATAAAAGGAAAGGTGTACAAGACAGTGGTGAGACCAGCGATGATGTTTGGACTAGAAACTGTTCCAATGACCAAAAGACAGCAGGCAGAACTAGAGGTTGCAGAGATGAAGATGTTGAGGTTCTCTTTGGGAGTGACCAGGATGGAGAGGATCAGGAAGGAGTCTGTCAGAGGAACGGCACATGTTAGATGTTTTGGAGAGAAGGTCAGAGAAGCCAGACTGAGATTGTTGGGTCATGGACAGAGGAGGGATAGTGAATATATTGAATTGGAGCTGCCAGGCAAGAGGTCTGGAGGAAGACCAAAGAGAAGATTTATGGACGTAGTGAGAGAAGATATGAAGGCAGTTGGTGTGAGAGAGGAGGATCCAGAGAATAGGGTTAGATGGAGAAAGTTGACTCGCTGTGGCGACACCTGAAGGGAAAAGACCAAAGGGAAAGAAAAATTTGTCACAGGGGTGCAGGACATGTATGACCGAGACAAAGTGATGATTGAGATGGTTTGGACATGAACAAAGGAGTGTTCATGGTGAAGATCTGGGTAGAAGGTTGCTGAAGGTGGAGCTGCCAGGCAGGAGGTCTGGAGGAAGACCAAAGAGAAGATTTATGGACGTAGTGAGAGAAGATATGAAGGTAGTTGGTGTGAGAGAGGATCCAGAGAATAGGGTTAGATGGAGAAAGTCGACTCGCTGTGGCGACACCTGAAGGGAAAAGCCAGAAGAAGAAGAATGCAAATTTTATCATATCAGATTATAGCATTTAAAATCAACTTTTTGCCAAGTAGTAGATGATTTTAATTGACCGGACATAACCTTCTCACCAGAACCGCATCAAATAGAATGTGAGTTTGGGTTTTCATTTTGATCCCTCAGGTTGTCATAGATACACGGTACCTTTGCATCCAGTGTTATGAGCAGCTCCCCCTGGTATATGTTTTCTACTGTTTTGTTTTATTTAATCCATGGAAGAGATGGATTCCATCTGTGAGTTGTCTGTTCCTCTTTTCGTTCCCTGCAACTCTTACAGTGGTTTGCAAAAGTATTCACGCCGCTTGAACTTTTCCACATTTTTGTCACGTGAAAACCACAAGCATCATTATATTCCATTGAAAATATTGTGAGAAAAACCAACACAAAGTGGCACGTCATCCTGAAGTACAAAGAAAATAAGACATGATTTTGTTTTATTTTTTTTAAGTGCGGTGCAAACAACACTTATTAGTTTTTTTATTTGTTAAAAAAAAAAAATACAATCATGTGTAATTTCTTTGTACGTCAGGATTGTGTGACACTTTATGTTGGTCTATGTCATAAAATTACAATAAAATATATTTGTTTGTGGGTGTAACGTGAAAAAAATGCAATGCAGACCGCAATTTTTAGCTTTTTATTCGTTAAAAAAAAACCAAAACAAAACAATAAAATCCTACATCATTTCTGTGTACTTCATAGTGTGCCACTTTATGTCGGTCTTTCCCATAAAATTTCAATAAAATAATGTTTGTGGGTGTAACGTGAAAAAATTTGGAACTATGAATACTCTTGCAAGCCGCTGAAGTTCAGGCTAATTTCAAATTATAAAGTATTCTAAATGTTCATTCATATGTCAGTGGTACGACATCACACAATTCCTACGTGCGAGCAGTATGTTCACCATCAGCTGCACCGTTTGTCCACAATTTCACCCTCATCGTGCAAAACATCTGCTTCCTCCCGCAGTGGAAAATGGCGAGCATTGTGATTTCACGATCCTGCGGAACATGCTGATCAGGTGAGCGGACACGGACGCCCTGGACCTTCCACGTTTGAAGGCATATCATCAGGAAATGAAAAATAGATAGTTTTCACGTTTAAAGGGATTAAACAGGGATTAAACAGTTTACATTGTGTCTCCAATCGGGTCAATTCAATGCATAAAATCCTTAATTTCTGGTCTTGTGGCTGCACATGCCTTGGTTCCTTATACATAGGTTCTTTACATTATTTGAAAATGATTCCTCTCATAGATTGGATTTTTTTTTTCTTCTTAATTTAATGCCTTTTTTTTTTTTTTTTTAGTTCAGTTATTGCTAGCTCTGGAAAATTCATGCTAATGAGTTGCTAGTTACATTCTTGTTCATTTTAACCTGCCGCACCCGGCATCCGTTTACATGGGCTCCATTTCGGGTCGACCGTTTTGATCATTTCAAACAGTTTTGATTTAAAATCAAGTGAAATCACCAAAGGAATTTCATTAAATACCCAGAAAGGGGGTCAAACACACACACACACACACACACACACACACACATATATATATATACTTTAATGATGATGATAATAACACTGTAATGTAAGATGTTCAGAATTGTAAAGATACTTGGGTGGAAAAAACAAATAATTTTCACCCTAATTTTTCACACATCTGCGACACGTCTCGATTTATTTCAAGCTCGCCATCATAAACGCGGCCCCTGGTTCATCTAGGGACCTTCCAGAAGATAGAATCTGAGCTTCTTCTGTGTTTTTCAGCATCGGGTTGTGATAAAATTGTGTGATTTTTTTCTGCATTTTTACAGAAAATATGAAAGCGAAATACATTTCAATCAGAATCTCCATAAAGTGCATCTGTTCTTCCGCTTCCAGGACTCACATGCAGGATTTGAAAGACGTCACAAATAACGTGCATTACGAGAACTACCGCAGCAGGAAGCTGGCGGCGGTGACCTACAACGGCGTGGACAACAACAAGGCCAAAGGGCAGCTCACCAAGTACGTCCATCCATCCGTCCGTCCGTCCAGAGTTCATCTGAAAATAACAACACGCGTTGGGGACGTTGATCTCCAACTGGGAACAACGTTGTCCAGTTTATCAGGGGACGTCTTGCCTGATCCTAAAAGTCACCACTAACCCCCCCGCTAACTAACTAGCAATCGGTGTATAATCCGAGCCCTAACCTAGTGATGAACCACCACCTCGGTCTCCCATGCATGTGTCGTGGCGGCGCCTCTAAGTGTCTGTGCATTTGTGTGTTTTTAGATCTGACACAACTGACGGCATGTAAGTGTTACTTCACTTCTTCTTAACCTCGTCCGTCCTGTCTTTCACTCCCCTCTCCAGCCTGGAGATATATTTTATTATTATTATTTTATTTCTAGATATATTTTCCGCTCGAGCCAAATGAAATGCAGGCGTAAATGTTCTCCGTAAGCCGGTTGTTGACGTTCGCTTTGCCGTTTTTATTTCTCCCGCTCGCCGGCAAGCGTTTTCGCTTGCGCTAACTGCACGGCTAATGGCTCGTTTCTGCATTCGACGAGAAGGCCGCTCTTCACACCCGAGCCTCCAAGATTAGATGAAAAAACTCTTTAAATGCTCCAAAATCTTTGCAAGCCGTGTAGAAACAGGAAACATAGGATGGATTAAGACCCACAACTTAACTCATGTAAATACAGCAGTGAAGTTCCATGAAGATCAGGAAGCCAAGGATGTGAATGTAGATTCCAGGGAACAAATCAATGGAGGAAAACGCTGGAAAATGAATCCTGTGCCGCGATAAGACAGCAGGAACGTCATTCTCTGGGGTTCCTCAGAACTGGAGATCATGAAAGTCCAGAAGAGCAAGATCCACGGGTTGATCCGGAGGCAGGTTTCCAAGATAATCCACGCGAGTTGCCAAAAATGTTCCCCTTCACAAAAGCCACATTTTTGGAGAGCGGAGATCCCGAAACACAAAAGACAAAACCGCCAACGGCCTGAGACGCGGCCCGAATATCCCGGACCGTCACCTCGACCCGGCGGCGGCTTTCGTTTAGCGGAAACCACCTTCGCAAGCACGAGCGCCGTTTCAATTTTTTTCCGGCCGAGGCTCAGCTGGCTTTTTTGCGCCGACCTCGGCCTTCTCTCCTCTCCCCTCCCTCCCCCCGTGATCTTCATCTCCTTCAAACGTCCCGCTCGCCCGTATGAACGTTGCTTGTGTCTCCAGGAGTCCTCTGGCCCAGATGGAGGAGGAGCGACGGGACCACGTGGCGAAGATGAAAAAGATGGAGCAGGAAATGGAGCAAGTCTTTGAGATGAAGGTCAAAGAGAAGCTGCAGAAGCTCAAAGACTCCGAAGCCGAGGTGAGCGGATGAAAGTTCGTACCGCCCGGTTTCGATCGTCCGGTCGAAACCCCTCGTCTCACCGCCGTCGCCCCTTTCGGCAGCTGCAACGGCGCCACGAACAGATGAAAAAGAACTTGGAGGCGCAGCACCGGGAGCTGGAGGAGAAGCGCCGGCAGCACGAGGAGGAGAAGGCCGGCTGGGAGGCCCAGCAGAGGATTCTGGAACAACAAAAACTAGACGCCTCCAGGTAAACACTCGTCACCGCCGGCGCTTCAGTGAGGAAAAGTCTCTTTTGAAAAGTCTCTTTGACAACAGAAAACATAGAACATGCACATAGTTAATGGGAAGAGCTGGAGGTGGTTTGGAAGAGGTGGGTCTTGAGGTTGTGTTTAAAGGAAGACGATGAGTTCGACTCTGGGACGGCCGGGGGGAGGGAGTTCCAGAGGGCGGCGATGGCGAAGGCTCTGCCTCCCAGGGTGCCGTACTTGGACTTAGAGATTGGAGTGAGGAGGTTTGCATCCGAGGAGCGAAGACGACGCGCCGGAGAGTTGCGACGTAGAAGGTCGGTGAGATATGGGGGGGGGGGCGAGGTTGTTGAGGGCTTTGTAGGTGGTGAGGAGGATCTTGAAGCGGATGCGTTGTTTGATGGGCAGCCAGTGAAGTTGACGGAGGATGGGGGTGATGTGTTCTCTGGAAGGGGAGCGGGGAAGTAGTTTTGGACATATTGCAGTTTTTGAAGGGCATTAGAGGGGAGGCCGTATAGGACACTATTGCAGTAGTCGAGTCTGCAGGTGATAAATGCACGGATTAGTGTTTCAGCAGCAGAGGGTGAAAGAGTGGGTCGGAGGCGTGCTATGTTTCGGAGGTGGAAAAAAGATGTTTTGGTGATGTGGTTTATGTGTGGCCTAAAAGAGAGTGCAGGGTCCATGTAGATTCCCAGATTTCTTACCGGTGGGAGGGGGTAACAGAGTGACCATCAATGGAGAGTGCGAGATCGTGACAGGAATTGAGCAAGGATTTTGGGCCGAATATGATAATTTCTGTTTTGTTGCTGTTGAGTTTGAGGAAATTTTGGCTCATCCAGGTTTTTATGTCTGTGATGCAGTCGGTGAGGGTGGAAAGGATTTCGGGAGTGATCGTTTTGGTGTTTATGTAGAGCCGAGTGTCATCAGCACTTTAGCATCATCAGATGTGTTCTGAGGAAGAGGGAAAGCTGTCAATCCTTGAACAACAAAAGATTTAGCCAGAAAAGACAAAAATAGCAAGAAAACTACCATCGTTTCCACCAAGGAGCGCACCGGTTAAAAATAACTAAATAAATACGTGTACATGTCTCGTCTATAAGCCGAGTCGTATATAAGATAAGAGAAGAACAACTTTATTAATCCCGAAGGAAATTGTTGTGCCAGAGTTACAGAAAATATAACAGTAATAAATAATAAAAAGAAAAAGGCAGAATTAGAACTAAAAATAAACTATAAACTATAAAGTGTCTTAGTAAACAAGTGATAAAACTATAAGTGTCTTAGTAACAAGTGAGGTAAGGAGTGCACAATAGTATGATAAAAGGAAAAATTGTAGTGTAGCTGTTATGAAATGAAATATTGCACAGTTTTTGTTTTTTTTTAGGTTTTTTAGGTTAAAGATAGTATATGTCGTTGTCGTTACAGGAGATATTTACAGTGAAACATTTTTTTTTTTTTTTGCTCCAGCTGATCGCTATCTTGGTCTCGATCTCGGCACTAAAACGGTTAAATTCGTCTTCTTCGGTGTCGGAATTGAAAGGCCTCAGAATTTCACGCTAATTTCATCAGTCCGGCTGAATGTTTTGGTGGCAGGAAGTAAAAAAAAAAAAAATCCAAAAATTGGTCATATCGTTGTTTAAGGGGAAAAAAAAGTAGCGGCTCATAAATACGGGATAAATAAATGACCGATAATCCCAATTTTATGTTAGACTGTTTTACCAAAACACTGCATGGTTACGTTTTTTTTTGTTGTCGTTTTCGTGGCGAACCTGACGTTTCAGTTTGAGCTTCACCGCAGCTTCTAACCAAATGTGAAATAAGGCCGTCGTTTTCCTGGACGGGACCAAATGTTCGCATCCGAAATGATTTACGAAGCGCGGCGTAATAAACCTCCGGTCGGCCGCTTCCTCCGCCAAGTCGGTGTTTTCACCCGCGTCCATCCTTTCAAATCCTTTGTGTTTCCTCTCCCTTCCAGGACCTTGGAAAAGAACAAAAAGAAGAAGATATTTTGAAACGTTTACAGGGTCACCGCCAACCTGACAGCCCGGATTGTCAGAGCGTGAGTCGCCAGTTTTCGACCACATCACGGTGTTAATAGTGAATTTAAAGCCGGGGAAAGGAGAGAAACGGCGCGGCCTCTGAATTCAACCACAGGGAGGTGCAAGAATCTCATCTGCTTTTACCTGTTCTGTCTTAAAGCACTGTTACTATTACAGGTTGAGAGTCCAGTCTTTCCTCCAGCTCCGGTTCTTTTTATGCCAAAACAATCTGTTGCCACCCAAGCTGTCACCTTCTTTGTCGTGTAAGTTGTGTAATCATAAACGCCAGTGTTTTTCCATCATGTGATGTTTTTCTTACCTTTTTTTTTTTTTTTTTTTTTTTTTTTTTCGGTTACGTTCTACCGGCCCTTGTAGATAAATTGTTTATTTTGGAAAAGCGTTGATGTGTCCCTGAGTTCAGTCACGCCGAGCGCAGACACGCACGGAAACCTCCCCAACGGATTCAAATCTTTTTTTTTTTTTTTTTTTCCTTTTTTTTTTTTTTTTTTCATTTAAAGCATAAATGAAAAAGACAAACGTCTCCGGCGGCAGGATTTGAGCGTAAATGTTGTCGAGCAGTGGCGGGCTGCACCCAGCAGGCTTTCTCTACCTGATATTTAGCATCGTTTGCGTTCTGCGTATGTGTTTTTTTGTTTTTGTAATGTCTTGTTTTTACCATAAGAAGTCACATAATAAAAACAAAAAAAATGAAATTGTGATGGGAACCATCCTGGCAGTCTGGAAGTTGTGTTTGAAAGCCGAGGTTATGGAGCCGCCGGTGGTAGGAACCCGAATAAAACACATTTATATTTGAATTTAATTTATTCATTATATTGCTTATCCCGCCGATCTCAGCTGTCATTGGCCGAGAGGCCTGGTTCCCGCCTGGTGGATCTCACAACCGTTCCCTCCTTCAGTCACATGTCTGGAATTCAGGGTCTCCAGTGAACCTCCAGTGAACTTGGAGACTCGAATCCAGCCTGTAACATTCTGGTTGCGAGGAAAGAAGCGTTGATCACTTCGCCGCCATGAAAAGCTATCCTGAAAAGCTAATTTCTAATTTGAAAGTCCTCTAAATTCTTCTCACGGTTAAATATACTGCTCAAAAAAATAAAGGGAACACTTGAACAACACAATGTAACTCCAAGTCAATCCCACTTGTGTGAAATCATAGTGTCCACTCAGGAAGCAACACACATTCATTTTGACTTGTTTTAAGGACATTACATCAAAGTTGGATCAGCCTGGAGTTTGTTTTTACACTTTAATTTGGAGTGTGATTCCTAATCCAGACCTCCATGGGTTGATACAATTGATTTCCATCGATCATTTTTGTGTGATTTTGTTGTCAGCACATTCAACTGTGTAAAGAGCAAAGTATTTCATAAGAATATTTCATTCATTTAGATCTAGGATGTGTTTTTTAAGTGTTCCCTTTATGTTTTTTGAGCAGCGTAGTTTAACTTTTACAAGCAAAATATCACACGATGAAAACGACATACTACAAGGAATATTCTTCAAAAAAATATATAGGGAGAGAAAGAAATCAAACACATTTGTGCAACAACATTAATGTTATCCTTAATGTGTCACTATTAAACTGAATTAAACGCACGCCTTATTAGTAGTGTGTTTTCCCAGCAGCAGGTGGCGCTGTGTTTGTTGCGTCTCAGGCGTTGGTCCGTCTTATCAGCGTCCCGCCGGACTTTAACCGGAACACATCGGACCTGTTTGTGCCTCGGAGGACTGGTTATTCCCAGAGGAGGTTTGTGGCTGAAGCTCCCGCCGCCCTGACCTTTCACCCACTGACCCGCCTCCTCCCGCCCGAGGCCGCGGAGGGAGTTAGCGCGCGAACGTATTCGCGCAAACCGTCCAAATCAAAACCACTTTGATATCGTTTCCAGTCTAACCTGGTGAGGAGCGGCGGCCCCGGTCGTCGGGAACACTCAGATCGATGGCCGCTTCTTGATCGGAGATTAGCGCGCCGAGCCGAAGGCGCCTGGATCTGACGCGCGATGAGCTGAAGGTGGCGTGGAGAAGGAGTCAAGCTGACAATCAATGGTGATTAGCGATAAGTGAAAGCAACGCCGGCACTTGTGTCAATAAAATCAAGTTGTCTGATGACGCTTCCCACCCAGAACAGGTCTGGATCGCGCGTGGAATCAGCGGCAGGAGAACACTTGAGTTTTTTACCCGTGCAGAAGCTTAGGGAGATCCAAGCTCAATGTGGGTGACCTTTGACCTCTAGCGGGAGTTGGGAAGCACAAATTATATGACTGCTGTTAACAGTAGCGCTGACAGCTACATGCTAATAGCTAAACAGTGCAATAACAGCTTTTCTAATCGTAAAAGTAATAACGGGCAGGATGCTGGGAACCTGAGACCAGGGATCCGGGAGAAGATATGACCCTACGTGAGGCCTATTCCTGCACAGCAGAGGGCTAGCCTAGCGCTAACTAGAAAAATCCTCACAGAAAAAGGTTTAAGCCTGTTTTTAAACGCAGAGAGGAAAACCGGAACTTAAATACGCCGGCTCCTGTTCTGCTTTCAGAGCCTCCACAAGAAGCCCTGCGTCCTGGAAGACATTCATCCTCTCAAACCCGTCTTTTGACGGAATCGCGTTGAAAGGGACGGTTATCTAAAATAGCGATCCTGGCATCAGACATTAACCTAAGAGTTCTTTCTTCAGGCTGGACTGTAGAAAATGTCAAATGATCCTCGGCCTCTCCTCCTCCTCCTCCTCCTCCTCTCAAGGATCCTGTTGCTAGGAAACAGACGGACTCCGAGTCGGCGTCGTGGCTCCGCCGCTGTCGGCAAATACTAACATCTGCAAGATTTTGAAAGTTGTGGAAGTAAACATTATTATTATCTGCGCACGTTTGGACGGTTTCTTTAGATTTGACATTCAGTCTTTTTCAAACACAACTGGACCCTTTGGACTCTCCCTCTCTCTCTACCTCCCTTCCAAACACAGATAGAGCGTCGCTCCACCGGCCTCTCCAGTCGCTCTGGACTGCGCTCCCATTGGTCGACCCCGGTCGCGGGTCACCAGGTGCACACTGAGGCGGCCAATGACAGCGGCGCGCAGGGGAAGCCCATGCATCGGCCGATGTGAGGAACCGGCCGAGCTGCAAACGGACCTTCGCTTAGGAGTCTATTTGCAGATGGTCTGGATTTTATATTTGCTCATTGTTTCCCGTTGCGACCCTCCCCTTTTTCCCTCCAACGCTGCCAAATAATTATCCTTATGAACCGAATGAGGGTCATTTCGTGTTTGGTTCACCGCCGCTCTGACAATGTCCTCCTTCTCTCAGAGCCGCGGAGTTTTCTGGGTTACTCCGAGCCCCCGGGCCGAACGCGAGACAGTCAGGAAGGTATCCGGGGGGGGACGAGCAGAAAAATAACACCCGGAGCCACGTTGCGCAAAGGCGCTAAGACGGTACAAATCCCAGCGTTGCAGTGCTGTAGACGTCTACCTTTTCAGGCCCGTCGCCTCCGTCCTCTATCTCGTCCTCTGTCCTCGTTTGCAGAAGCTTAAAATCTGAGCTGCAGACCGAGAAGGATCCTCGGCCGAGGAGGGGTTGCATTTAATAGTGAGAATATTTCCGCGTGTGGTTTCAGAGCCGTGTACTTGTTTTAAGCAGGTACTTTTTGCAGGTTTTTATGCCATTTCTGCACTGGTTGACCTTGACAAAATATCTTTGTTATCACAACAATATATGTGTGTGTGTGCGCGCGCGTTCTTTGTCTTTTCCCTTACAGTAATCCCAGACCAATCTGATGGACTCTCATTTTCATTTCTTTTTTGTTTATTCACCCATTAGGGGACCGTGTGCAAAAAACACAGGGCTCAAGTGGAGCAAAGATGGTGGTAGCAGATTCCAACCACAGAGATGATTTTGTAGTCCCATCTGTAGTGCTAACTAGTACCATCTGTAGTCCAATCTATAGTCCTTTCTGCAGTCCTAACTATAGTACCATCTGTAGTCCTACCTGTAGTCCCATTTGTAGTCCTTTCTGTTCCTGAATCTGTAGTCCCATCTGTCATCCTTTCTGTAGCTCCATTTGTAGTCCCATCTTTAGTCCCATTGGTAGTCTGATCTGTAGTCCCATTTAACGTCCCTTCTTTAGTCCCTTATGTAGTCCTATCCGTTGAGCAATTTGTAGTCCCATTTGTAGTCCTATCTGTAGTCCCATATCTAGTCCCGTCTTTAGTCCCATTTGTAGGCCAGCTGTTGTCCTATCTATAGTTCTTTTTGTAGTCCTTTCTGTAACCCCATCTGTAGTCCTATCCGTTGAGCCGTTTGTAGTCCCATCTGTAGTCCTATTTGTTGTCCCATATCTAGTCCCGTCTTTAGTCCCATTTGTAGTCCAGCTGTTGTCCTATCTATAGTTCTTTTTGTAGTCCTAACTGTAGTACCACCTGCAGTCTCATATCTAGTCCCATTTGTAGTCCCATCTGTAGTGCTAACTAGTACCATCTGTTGTCCAATCTTTAGTCCTTTTTGTAGTCCTAACTATAGTACCATCTGTAGTCCTACCTGTAGTCCCATTAGTAGTCCTTTCTGTTCCCGAATCTGCAGTCCAATCTCTCATCCTTTCTGTCGCCCCATTTGTAGTCCCATCTTTAGTCCCATTGGTAGTCCAATCTGTAGTCCCATTTAACGTCTCTTCTTTAGTCCCATCTGTAATCCTATCTGCTGAACTGTTTGTAGTCCCATCTGTAGTCCCATCTGTAGTCCCATCTGTAGTCCCATCTGTAGTCCCATATCTAGTCCTGTCTTTAGTCCCAATTGTAGTCCAGCTGTTGTCCTATTTATAGTTCTTTTTGTAGTCCTAACTGTAGTACCACCTGCAGTCTCATATCTAGTCCCATTTGTAGTCCTATCTGTTGAACCGTTTGTAGTCCTGAGGAAGTGGATAGGAATAGGATAACTGTAAATCAACACGCACACACACACACACACACACACACACACACACACACACACACACTCCACCCAGTCCATCCACACATTGCCTAACACATCAGATTAATCCATCCATGTAATCATTAAAACATTAAAACACCTTCACCTCACATAAAACGGATCCGCAGTCCAAATATTCCCACAACCATCAAGCTCATGGTGACGCACAAACCCGTTCTGAGCGTCTGGAAATCCCGCGGCCCCTGAACGCGTCACGCCTGCTGGAGTTTGCATTGGACTCCTCAGGTCGCCGTGAGACTCCTCCTGTCTGCTGCAGATCCCCGTTACATAACAACCAAGGTCACAGCCGGCTGAGATGGATTTAGCCCGGTAGCGGGGGGCTTCTCGGGGGACCCGTGTGTGTGTGTGTGTGTGTGTGTGTGTGTGTGAACACACGGTTGTTACGTGCAATGATCCCACTGTTCTGTCCAGTGATGAGCTGGGGATTGAACTTTGACAGATTGATATTAAGTGGATGATCCTACCGGGAAATGTCAAGGGGCGGCAGGGGGTCGCCGGTCAGTCGCAGGGCCGCAAACAATGAATGTGAGGCCGACTGGAGGTAGTTTAACGTGTTCACACACACGTTATTGGGAAAACAAACTGCATTCAAAGAGTGAAAAATCTTTCAAATCTTGGAAAAAAATCAGAAATTGGCTTCTGCTGACGGACCGGTCGCCCAGAGACAGGGGGAAAGAGCTCAACCCCCTGCCTCCAACACACACACACACACACACACACACACACACACACACACACACACACACACACACACACAATCTGAAATGATAACATTATGCTAATTCACTCATGATGGAGACAGTGATGAGCTAAGCGACCTCTTTCTTAGCTGATTATCTGGTTAAATGTTTGGTTATTATGAGGAGGAGCAAAATTGGGTTTTCCCAAACCGATAAAATCCCAAACAGCTCGACAGGTTACCTCGCTGGGAAACTCGCTGAAACTTATCGGTCACTCCGTTTTTCTTTTTATTTCATGCTGAGTTTTATGGATGAAACTAAATGAGAGATAGTTGTGATGAAAAGGTGGTTCATGTCATTCACACCTTCTCCAGTTGCTCTAAACCACCCACCTCTTGCCTTCTGCTGCTGAGGGAAGTGAAGGAAGTCGAAGGCAGAGCAGAGAGAGCCTGGCTTCACAATAAAACCTTCTCCTTGGAGACTTTAGCTTAGCGCCTCTTAGCTGTTTGAGCAGTGAATGTCACTGCAAAAAAAAATCAAACACTATTTTTTATTCATTCCAATGGGAGTTTACTCCTTGGAAAACAAATATGAAAGAAAAAGGGAGAGAAATAAAAAATGAATTATTTTAAAATCTGATTTTCCCCCAAAAAAGTTTCAATATGCCCAAGTTTAAACACACAAAGAAATAAATGAATACATCTAAAAATGACAGAAATGAATGAGCTCTAATCAACCAAAATTTTAAAAAATAAATGAAAAAGTAAAAAAAAAATCCTCAAGACTTAGACAGAAATATCTTGAAAAAAAAGAAATATGAAGAAAGAAGTTAAATGAAACCGAAATGTGTAATATGAATTAACAGGAATTTTAGGGATAAAAATTTAGAAATTTTCCTCGTATGGAAACAATAAAAAATAATGGATTCGATCTGAGTTGGTTTAATTTTGAAAAAAGTCCAGTACGTTTTTTTTTTTTTTTTTTAAATTGCATCGAGTTTACATTTGTCGACCATCAAACAAACATGTTTGCGTAGCGATTTTCCAGCTTTTATTTTGAAGGGCAACGATTTCGCAACTTCCGGTCCGCCCCTCGTAAACACATGTGACTTGACGCTCGGGGCGGGAGCGCAGTGATGCGTGTGTCACGGCGGCGGCGGCGGCGGCGCGTACCTCGGACCGGCGGAGCGCAAAGTTTGCTCCATTTCACACACATACACGCACACTTCTAGACACACGCAAGGGAGAGGACGGCATGGACCGCCCGGTGCACGGTGCGTAAAGTTACATCCGTGTGCGCCCTTCTCTTCTCCGTTCCGGTTCTCCGGTTCTCCGGTTCCCACCCCCGGCTCCGGCTCCGGGCCGTGCCCGCCCTCGGCGCCCTCCCCCCCGGGCTCGCCATGGGAGGGAGCCTGGGCTGCCACCGCTCCATTCCGAAGGACCCCACCGACTTCAGCGGGGGGAAGCGCAAGTTCAGCGCGGCGTGCAGCTTCGGACACATCCTGGTGAACCAGGAGCGGCTCAACATCAACACCGCCACCGAGGAGGAGCTCATGACCCTGCCCGGCGTGAACCGAGCCGTGGCGCGGAACATCGTGGAGTACCGGGAGCGCATCGGCGGCTTCAAGAAGGTGGAGGACCTGGCGCTGGTCAGCGGCGTGGGCGCCACCAAACTGGGGGTGATCAAGGTGGAGATCTGCGTGTCGAGCCGCGGCGGTTCGTCGCAGCATTCCCCGTCTTCGCTGCGCAGGGACCCGGAGCCGCAGGCCGGAAGCGCCGGGGTCAACATCAACACGGCCACGGCCGCGCAGCTCCTCAGCATCCGCGGGGTCACCGAGAAGATCGCCAAGAGCGTGGTGGCCTACCGGGCGGAGCACGGCCCCTTCAGGAGCATCGAGGACCTGGTGCGGGTCAGCCACGTCAACGGCTCGCTGCTGGACAAGATCCGCTTCCAGGTGTTCGTGGAGCGCTCCAGGGCGGCGTCCACCAACACCTGCGCCGGGAGGTCCCACCCGAGCCCCACCTCCTTCAGCCTGGCCAGCGAGGATCTGGACCTGCCGCCCGGGGGACCCACGCAGATCCTGTCGGCGAGGCCCGGCGCCGAGCCGCCGGCGGGGCTGCGGGACGGGAAGGCGGTGGTGCGTGTGGGGACCTGGAGCCTGCAGGCCTGCTCCGCAGAGAAGGCCCACAACCCCGGGGTCCGGGAGGTGGTCTGCATGACGCTGCTGGAGAACGAGTGAGTGCGACGGGCTTCTTCTTTCCGCAGCGAGGAACCGTAGACGTCGCTTGCGGGGACGGGCCGGACGGTGCGGGAGGACCTGCTGGACGGAGGCCTCCAGGAGCTCAGCAGGTTCATGGACGCAGGAGGACAAGACAGGAAGTTAGATGGTGTGAGAGGAAGGTCCGAGGGAGGCAGGGGATTGGCTGAGGGTCGGATGGAAGCAGGTGATTGGTGGAAGGTTACAGGGGAGGCAGGTGATCGGCAGTGTGTTGATTGAGGAAGGTGATTGGCTGAGCGTTGGGTAGAGGCAGGCGATTGGCCGAGGGTTCGATGGAAGCAGGTGATCGGTCGAAGGCTAGATGGAGGGAAAGTGATTGGCTGAGAGCTAGATGGAGTTATGTGATTGGTTGTGTGTTGGATTGAGGCAAATGATTGGCTGAGCGTTGGGCAGAGTCAGGTGATTGGCCATGGGTCTGATGGAAGCAGGAAATTGGCCAAAGGTTGGATGGAAGCAGGTTATTGGTCGAAGGCCTGATGCAGGCATGTGATTAGCTGAGGGCTAGATGGAGGCATGTGATTGGTTGTCTTTTGGATTGAGGCAGGTGATTGGCTGAGGGTTTGATGGAGGCAGGCGACTGGCCGAAGGCTGGATGGAGGCAGGTGATTGGTTGAAAGTTGGATGGAGGCAGGTGATTGGCTGATGGTTGGATAGAGGCATGTGATTGGTTTTGGGTCGGATGGAGGCAGGTGATTGGCTGTGGCCCGAGTCCTTACCAGCTGCAAACCCAATAAGAAGAACCTTACCTTAAAATCAGTGATTTAATGAATCACGACGTGCAACTTATTTTGCTCTGACCAAGTGAGGGGGAAAGAGGAAACCCGATCTCCTCGGTATCACACACACACACACACACACACACTTTGATTAAAAAAACCCGCGAGCTCAGCCTCTGAGATAATCTGCAGGGCGGAAGGACGATGAGCCTCCTGGTGTGTTTGAACAAACATCTCGATTATATCACCGTGCAGGTAAACACGTCCAACCAGAGCGTTTTAGAGAAACAATGTGGGCGGACGATCGGCACTTAGACCGCAAGTTAGATCGGAAAGAGCAGACGTGTGAATGAGAGGGCGAATGATGGCACGTCTCCATATATGGCGGCCCTGCGATAGGCTCCGCCCCCTGCATGAATGAATGAATGAACCAATGAATGATTGCTAGCGGAGGGTATTTTTGATCAATAACAACAGATCGACTGTTAATCCCAGAGGCTGTAGCGATTAGAAGTGTTAGCCAAGCGTCGAAGAAGCAGAATCCCAACGTGTGTGTGTGTGTGTGTGTGTTTGTGTGTGAATGCAATCCAGCGTACAGTCATATGGAAACATATAACGCTAATAATTCCAAGTCAAACTGAGTTAATCCCAGGGATTATCAGACTGAGGTTCTCCTCCCTGCAGCTCCACCCAGGTGGTTGTTGGTTGTTCTTCTGGTTCTGGACGATGTTTCCTGAGAGACGGCAGGAAACTTCACGTCTCACTTTTATGCGACGAAATAATCCGACGTCTCCTGGTGTTTGACGCACTTTTAGCTGCATCTCCAGATTTATCTCTCCCATCTCAACCGTTTCAAACAGACGTCCACGTTCTCTCATTTTAATATCAAGATAAACGTGGATTTATTTGGATTTATTCCCTTTTTTTTCAAAGTTTACTTTAATGCAAGTAAAACCTGAATAGGCAGGAAGTCAGTTGGATTGAGAGGAGAGGGTTAGACGGAGGCACGTGATTGGCTGTGGTTTGATGGAGGAAGGTGATTGGATGTGGGTTAAATGGAAGCAGGTGATTGGCTGTGAGTTCAATGGAGGCAGGTGATTGGCTGTGGGTTCAATGGAGGCAGGTGATTGGCTGTGAGTTCAACGGAGGCAGGTGATTGGCCGTGGGTTCAACGGAGGCAGGTGATTGGCTGTGAGTTCAACGGAGGCAGGTGATTGGCCGTGGGTTCAACAGAGGCAGGTGATTGGCCCTCGGTTCAACGGAGGCAGGTGATTGGCTGTGAGTTCAATGGAGGCAGATGATTGGTCCTCGGTTCGAGGGAGGCAGGTGATTGGCTGTGAGTTAAATGGAGGCAGGTGATTGGCTGTGAGTTCAATGGAAGCAGATGATTGGCTGTGGCGGCCCCTGAAGGGAGAAAAGTAGATTTCCACCTCATTCCACTTCTCATTATTTTTATGAATTACTTTCCGGCATCTGTTTAATTTCTTCTTTGCCGCTGCTAAATATACATTTCTCCCTTTGCATTTTCTCAAAAGCATTTCCAGATTTCCTTCGCTAATCATCTTCAGTTTGTTGAACGCTTTGGAAGGAGACGCTCCGCCGTGGAGCCCGAGAGTCCAGACGGCCTTTTCCAAACTTGCGTTCACGTGACTTTCCGTGTTTGTTTTGATAAGAGCTGATTAGTTCCGGCACCGCCTTCGTCCATCTTCCTGTCCGCCGCCGCCGCTTCCCTCCCCCCTCCCCCGCCCGCTTCCTGTGTTCCCAGCATCCTTGACGGCGTTCCGGCGGGGCGGGAGGCCGTCGAGGGAGATCGAGTGTTTGCTCCCGATCATAAGATCCAGTGTACACACTTCCTGGCGTCTCTCTAGGACGCCGCCGCCGCCGCTGGCGTGTCACTCCAGTTCACTGAACTGCTCACTGGAGGTTAAACCGCGGTTAAAGACGGCGGCGAGCGTCAACGCCGCTCCACTTCCACTTTTGCTGATTCGGTTCCTTCTCATCAAAGTGGAAATGCTTGATCTCACACACACACACACACACACGAGGATGTGTGTGTTTGTATCGGCAGCGCAAGGATGTTGCGAAATAAATAGCGTTCCGGATTTGGATTTTTAGCTTAGCTTAACAACACGTGGGTTTCCGCTGGAACACGTTTACTGCGAGCGTGAGGCGTTCGAGGACACGCGTGCGGACACTTTGTCGCGCGGCGATGTTTATATTTAATTTTTTTCACTTGAGATTCAATTCCCGGTTTATCGCAATCGCGTCCTTGGGCGAGACACCGACCCCCGATTGGTCCGAATAGCGCCTAGCATAGCATGGGATTAAAAAAAACGCCAAATAAAACCCATTTAAATGATTTTGAAGGGTAAACAAAGACACATTAAAACACACAGCGTTTTGCACGGGTCTCCGTGGGCTTTTCAAACGCACACATCGTTGCCATGGACACCGCCGCCATGCCACTCCACCTGAGGCGGCGGCGGCGGCGGCGACAGCGTAAGACTGGAGCGGCCCCGGAGGTCCGTTGGGGTTGTTAGGGGGGGAAATCTACCCCCGGGCCTTCCCCCCTCCTCCTGTACGTCGGTTTCTAAAAGAGAAAAGTGGGTCAAAGTGTTTCTGAATTTCAAGCAGGACGGTGTCACGGTATTTCTGTCTGCTGGCGGAGGAGCAGAGGCGGCGAGCGAGGCGAGCCGGGCTCCCGGCAGCGGGCCGCGAGCGCCGTGCAGGACGGCCTCCGTGCACGGCTGGCATGTTTACAACCCGAGCGGAGGCAGAAGCGAACGAGGGGTCACAGAGGTGAACCTGGAACCGTCCTCCTTCTGCAGGAATGATGTGGAAATCATCTGAAAGCAACAGAAATGTGTTGTTGGAGATCCAAATCCTGAGATGTGACTGACGGACCGGGGGAATATTTTAGATGTGTTTGGTGGCCGTTGAGGTCGATGACACAATGCTGATCTTCCCGATCCTGGATTGTTTCTTCTCAACCAGAGGAGCCAAAGCCAGAGTTGTTTAATGAAAGTTTTATGAATTTATCTGTGGAGGTTCTTGGTCCTCCAGGTCAGGATGAATTATAAAGATATGTGGTTTTTAGGATTTTTTTTTAAATTAATTTTAGTGACCGTGTCGTTTATTTTTGTGTTTTTTTTTTTAAATCTAAAGATCTTTTATTTTTTCATTTTTTTTGTCATTTTCTATTTTTATTTTTTTATTTTTTAAATTCTATTT
>NC_141313.1:1637500-1712500 GCF_037954325.1 Fistularia commersonii | reverse complement strand
TACCTCTGGAGGCGCCGTAACCTACATTTCCTCGGCTGGCGGCTCGCCGTCCACGCCGTCCTCCCGCCGCCGTTATTCTCCCCTCGCTTCTTCTGGCCTGCAGCTTTTACATGCGGCGTAGCAGCAACGTCAGATGTCTCCGTATGACGTGATTAGCGGTTAAGCTAACGAACGGTGCGGGTGGTTTGCTGTCCTGATTCCTCGGCTTAGGGGAAAAAAAAAAAAATTGTTTTCTGTTTGGAAGTAAACCGTTGCTTTAAACCTGATTCTGGAGATCCAACGTGTTTCTTGTCGGACGTGCAGTGAGGAAACATGTTGAGGGATCAGAGCTTCCATTTAATCCGTATTCTTCCATTAGAAAACTGGCTCACTACTTTAGCTTCGCCGTATGTTTTTGCAGAGAAGATCTTTCTCTTTCGAAAAAGAAAATCCCAGTTTCACCGCTGGTTCTTCTATCAGCACGACAGCCGTTCTCACTTAAAAGAAACGCATTTTGTTTCTCCATGATAAGGGGTTAGCATGTTAGCATTAGCGTCACCAGACGGGTATTTTGCCCCAGATGACCAAAGTAATAATATCACAACAATAGCACTTTCAACTTGCAAAAGACATATTTTATTGCCTGTTTATATATTGTATAGTTATTTTATTGCCTAGCTGTATATTTTATATATATTGTCTATTTTATACAGTTTTATATTTGTATTGTCCAGGACTACAGATGGAAATTAGCTATGAGCTATAATCCCGTACAAACATCTCTGCCTCTGTGCTTAATGTGTTTGTACACTGTCCTAATAAACTTCTAAAAAAAAAAACCCAAAAAACAAAAATGTAGCTCCGCCACGCTGTTATTATTGTTATACGGCGTGCACGGGCAGAGCATGTATCGCACGATTGGCTGACTTACAGACTTACACAGTAAAATATCCAGAATAAAAATGTGATATATCTAATTAATTTGCAGTGCGCTCACTGCTACGGATAGGTTTTCTCGTGCGCTGAGAGTTTGGGCAAATAATTCAACCGGTGAAATTTCCAACGTGGAAAAATACAGGAGTTTATCTTCTCATTAACCTCAGAAATAAAGATGTTTTGGTGGTGATGGAGATCCGGCGCGGCCCTGGAAGATTCTCTGGCGGAGATAATTAATGTTACTCGACGTCACTCCCATTAACGTTTCATTAAGGTGTGCGGTTTCAGCCCCTTTGAGGGTTGGACGTCCCGAACGTTCAAGGACGGAAGCTCTTCCAGAGGTGATCTCCTCACAACGTGTGTGTTTTCCGTCTTTTCCGGGCAAATAGTTGGAAACGGCCGGCAAAGCTGTGTTTTACTTGCGTTTTTTTTGGGTTTTATCGTTTCAAAATATCCTTAATCTTAATCAGAGTCCTTCTCCTCGCTCCCCGTGACGTCAGAGGCTTCCTCTTTCCGAGCGCGTTTCCTCTTTCGAACCAGACCAGGTTATTCCAGGTCACGGCCCTCGTCTTGATTTTCTTCTTTCTTTTTTTTTTTTTTGTTTTTCCCCGGCGGCCGCGGACCTCAAGCGTGTTGTCGATCTGCCACCGAGCGTGAAGACGGAGAACTTCAGCCGCATTCCATTCGGATGAGACGTGCCGGATTTGAAGCCATTTTCAAATAAACCCCCCAAAGACATTTGGCACCGTGATCCAACAGGCACTGTGTGATAGAACAGCTTTGTTACTATTCTGTTTTTTTTTTTTTTTTTTACATAACAGGTGCTGTCATGGCAACAGTGCTATTTAAACACACCACTATGGTCCCATAAAATGGTCCCATCCCATTATCGGCGTGCAGGGAACAGGATCCAGGATCCAGGACGGCTCTTAGGTTGCCGCCGTGTCCTCCTGATGTTCTCTTCACCTTGTTTTGCTTCCTGGAGATGCATTTTGGGCAATTATATGCCAATGAATCATGTCCGGCTGCAGAAGTCTGGAGTGGCAGAGAAGTATGTTAGACTGGTGCAGGACATGTATGCTCGCTGTGAGACACTGGTACGGTGTGCTGTAGGGGTAACAGAGAAGTTCAAGGTGGAGGTGGGACTCCATCAGGGATCAGCTCTGAGCCCCTTCTTGTTCGCAATGGTGATGGACAGGCTGACAGATGAGGTTAGACAGGAATCCCCATGGACCATGATGTTTGCAGATGACATTGTGATCTGTAGTGAGAGCAGACAACAGGTAGAGGAACATCTAGAGAGGTGGAGGTATGCTCTGGAAAGGAGAGGAATGAAGGTTAGTCGCAGCAAGACAGAATATATGTGTGTGAATGAGGGGAACTCGGGTGGAACGGTGAGGCTACAGGGAGTGGAGATCAAGAAGTTGGAGGATTTCAGGTACTTAGGGTCAACAGTCCAGAGTGTGGAAAAGAGGTGAAGAGACGGGTCCAAGCAGGTTGGAATGGGTGGAGAAAAGTGTCAGGGGTACCAAGAGATAGAAGACTATCAGCCAGAATAAAAGGAAAGGTGTACAAGACAGTGGTGAGACCAGCGATGATGTTTGGACTAGAAACTGTTCCAATGACCAAAAGACAGCAGGCAGAACTAGAGGTTGCAGAGATGAAGATGTTGAGGTTCTCTTTGGGAGTGACCAGGATGGAGAGGATCAGGAATGAGTCTATCAGAGGAACGGCACATGTTAGATGTTTTGGAGAGAAGGTCAGAGAAGCCAGACTGAGATGGTTGGGTCATGGACAGAGAAGAGATAGTGAATATATTGGTAGACGGATGCTGGAATTGGAGCTGCCAGGCAAGAGGTCTGGAGGAAGACCAAAGAGAAGATTTATGGACGTAGTCAGAGAGGATATGAAGGTAGCTGGTGTGAGAGAGGAAGATACAGAGAATAGGGTTAGATGGAGAAAGTTGACTCGCTGTGGCGACACCTGAAGGGAAAAGCCAAAAGAAGAAGAAGAAGAAGTAGAAGAATCATGTCCGGCGGCAGACGTTCAGAGGTCCGGGGTAATAAAAGAGGGATCGAATGAATGAATGAATGAATGATTGATTAAATAACAATGGTTGTGTGTGTTCATTCTTCACCCTCCAGAATAGATTTTTATTCATCCTGAAGGAAATTCTTTTACCGGAAGTCTCCAACATGACACGCGTTCACTCCAAATATGACACTGATTTTATTGCTGTCAGGTTTCCTATAGAAAGACCCGAGTCTCCCGAGAAAGACCTTTTTTCTTCTATCCTGCATCTGTGTTTTTAGTCCAGTCACGCCGAGAGGTATGACTGCCGCCCTTTTGTTCCCGTCACAGTTCTGCACGGAGCTCAACCAGCCCACTCTGGCGAGCGTCCGCCGGTGGAAATGGCCACGGGGACTGTGGAAAAGTGTCGTGTCCGAGAAACCCACGGGACAGTCGGGGAAGGTACAGCGGCCGCCCTGCACATACATACATACAGGACTGTCTCCGAAAATTAGAATATTGTGATAAAGTTCTTTATCTTCTGTAATGCAATTACAAAGATAAATATGTCATACATTCTGGATTCATTACAAATCAAGTGAAATATTGCAAGACTTTTATTATTTTAATATTGCTGATTATGGCTTACATCTTAAGAAAACTCAAAAATCCTATCTCAAAATATTAGAATATCATGAAAAAGTATTTTTTTGTTTTTTTAATTGCATTCCAGAAGATAAAAAACTTTATCACAATATTCTAATTTTCTGAGACAGTCCTGTATATAGGCATGCAATGAAAGTTTTATATTTTGCGTTGTTTTTATTTTCTAAAAAATATATAATCATTCAGATTTTAAAAAGGATTAAAATGCGATAAAAGGTCACGGACGAAATCCAGTGAGGGGATAGAAGGGAAGAAGAAAAATGGAAAATTAATAATTTAAATTAAAATAAGAATGAAGTTCTGCATGGCATATCCTGCTTTGTTTAAAATATCAAAAATATCATCTTGTAATGACTAAAAACATTTATAAAAAGCAAGACAATTATTTACATTTTTTCTTGTATGCATATATTTAATTTCCATTTATACAGTCATCTATTCAAGCCCAACTAAAGTCATGGAGAATATTTCCGGCAGCTTAGCGAGGCAGAAATAGCTCCTTTTTTTTATTTGCTAATTTTCCAGTGATTCCCCGCAGCGTTTAATACATTGAGGGGGCAGATCATGATCTCACCACCATCCCTCGCTTCCAGGGCGTGAGCTTCTCCGGCTTCCTGTGGGACGCCTCCTCCGGCATCGACCTGAAGGACGCCGCCGTCCTGGAGCCGCCCGTCGTCAACGGCAACGGGAATCCTCCCTGCCCCCGAGTCTACCTGGCACACTTCTCTGTGAGTCCGCCATCGTCTCCACGTTCTCCAGGACCTTCGCTGGTGTTTGTGTGGAGAACACTTCTCCCACCGAGAGGATTTATCTGCTTTAAATCCCAAAAGGAGAGCTTTTGATCATTTGCAATTAAGAGTCAGGATCCATCCATTGTGATGGTCCGGTTTAATCTTTCTAAAAATCACTGTATTATTATTTCACATCACCACAATATTTCCACTAGTCTTATAAAGAAAGTAGCCATATTATTATTATTATTATTATCATTATCTTTATTATTGTTATTACTCTCATTATTATTACTATTATAATGCAATGCTGTTATTATTGATATTGTATCATTTTTTTACTACTACTGGTATCATGATATCTTGTAACACTACTCCTACAAATAACAACAAAGTAGCTATATTATTATTATTGTTATTATTATTATCGTTATTATCATTATTATTATTGTTATTACTATTGCTATCATTATTATCACTATTATAATGCAATGCTATTATTATTGATCTTGTATTATTTTTACCACTACTGTTATCATGATATCTTGTACCACTACTCCTACAAATAACAACAAAGTATCTATATTATTATTATTATTATTATCATTATTATGCAATGTTGTTATTCTTGATCTTGTACTATTATTATTATTATTGTTATTATCATAATAGAAAGTATACAACAGTGGGGAAATTACTGATTATTATTATTGTAATTATTGCAATGTTCTTTTTGTTATTTTCATTATATCCATTATATCAATCCATCTCTTCACATTATAGTTACAAGAAAAACGTCCATAACTCACATTTTTCTTTTCCTCCCTTCATATGCTTGTATTTTCAAAACATCTTTTGTGATTTGAATTTCGTTTTCAGTTAATGACCGTTTTTTTGATTTTTCCCTATATCAGAATCTCTTTGTTATTTTGATGGAAGGTCTTTACGTAGCAGCATCTGCATGCTGTCTGAATGCTAAATCTGCAACAGCATTTTACTAATAAAGAAAGTGTTTTTACACGGTTTAAAGACAAGCCAATGATGCTGTGGCTCACAGGCCATCACGTCACTGATTTCAAATTATTTTCCTGTCGAGCAGGTGGGGTCGTATGAACTCAGCGCCGTGAACGTCCACCTGCCGGCTTCATCTGCAGCGGGAGACGACAAGATTCACTGCAGCGGCGCGCTGGCGCCCTGCATCCACGACACGCTCAGAGGTCAGAGCCAACCAATCAGAGGAGATCTTAGGTCAGAGCCAACCAATCAGAGGAGAGCTTATAGGACATGTCAAACCAGGGGTCGGCAACCTTTATGGCTCAAAAAGCTGTTTGGAAAAACAGCAGGAGCCACGCATTTAAAATGAATTAACACGGCATATAATGTTTTTTTTGTTTTTTTTAGCCTTGATGCTATATAGAAAAAAAATATGTTTTTTTTTTTTTTTTTAAATCAATGAACAACTGCAGAGAAAATAAAATGACATTTTTGCATGCAACAAAACATTTTGAACCCTGGCAAAATACTCAATTTGAGTCCTTCTTGTATTTATGAAAAAAAATAATCTGAACCTAAATTAATTTTTTTTTTTTAATTAATAACTGATATTTATACATTTAAATTCTATTTTTTTTTTATTTATGGGAAATTACTTAAGAAAAATACTCAAATATCTATTTGAGTCCTTGTATTTATGAAAAAAATCTGAATCTAAATTAAATTCATTTGTTTTTATTTTAAAAAATTGATAAATTATATTTATACATTTTAAATTCTACTTTTTTTTTATTTATGGAAAATTACTTAAGCAAAATACTCAAATGTCTATTTGTTAGATGTTACAAGATCGCCATAATCTTCAAATTTAAAATAACATTTTAAAAATGAACCAACTAAAATAAAATACATTTTAATTAAATACTGGTTATTTTCCGACCCCTGCGTTAAACCATCGCCTGTATACGTTACAAGTATTTTGGCTCATGATAATGACGACACAGGGTGTGTTTACCTTTTAGCGTGCTGCTATCAGTGTTTGATTTCACGCACTGGCGTTTATGCAACAACTAGTAATAAACATAGAAGTAGAGAATTCATGTAACTTCATGAGCTGATCCATGCTGGCTGATGCAAATGAGCTCTCCTCAGAAGAACTCCAGGAAATGTCGCTTCAGGAATCGGCCTCACGAGAGTTCAGCGCACGTTTGGACTGAATCTGTGGATTTCAAAAACGAATACCGACCGTCCCTGTACCAATGTTGTGCCGCAGGTGAGAAAGAGCTTATCGTGCTCGGGGACTTCGGATTGCCTCCTCAGAGCTCCGAGCTGGAGGTCCTGAGGAAGGAGAAGCTGGTGGCGCTCGTACCCGCCACCCAGTTCACCAACATCAGCACCAGGGCTCCTCAGGGCACGCGTTGCCTGGACAACATCTGGGTGAGCCGCTCCTTCAAGAAGATCTACTCAGGTGAGTGGCTCGGTAACATCGGACTGGTAACAATATACAGTCAGTGTGGTTGGACAACCTACTGGATAGGTAACGAAATGGGTTCAAGCTGGTTGGAATGGGATGGTGATGGAGATGGTGACATCTGGTGACCTTGCGCCATGGTAACCCCTGAAGGGAAAAGAATAATTTGACACAGGGGGTGCAGGACATGTATGACCGAGACAAAATGATGACTGAGATGGTTTGGATATGAAAACTCCTCTGTTCATGTGCAAACCATGGTGAAGATCTGGTTAGAAGGTTGCTGAAGGTGGAGCTGCCAAGCAGGAGGTCTTGAGGAAGACCAAAGAGAAGATGTATGTACGTTGTGAGAGAAGATATGAAGCGAGTTGGTGTGAGAGAGGAGGATACAGAGAATAGGGTTAGATTCGCTGTGGTGACCCCTGAAGGGAAAAGCCCAAAGGAAAAGAATAATTTGACACAGGGGTGCAGGACATGTATGACCGAGACAAAATGATGACTGAGATGGTTTGGATATGAACACTCCTCTGTTCATGTGCAAACCATGGTGAAGATCTGGTTAGAAGGTTGCTGAAGGTGGAGCTGCCAAGCAGGAGGTCTTGAGGAAGACCAAAGAGAAGATGTATGTACGTTGTGAGAGAAGATATGAAGGAAGTTGTTGTGAGAGAGGAGGATACAGAGAATAGGGTTAGATTCGCTGTGGTGACCCCTGAAGGGAAAAGCCCAAAGGAGATGAAGGAGATGTGTTCCCTTAGATTTGTAGTAGACAGAGGAAGAGGCGACAAGAGGAACAGCGTGGTCATAAGGTAAACATGGGACCATGGAAGTTCATGTCCGATGGACCAAAGAGTGAGTCTTCTGACACACTTTGGTATCTTTGGTGCATCTCAGATATGCTAATTTGATGGCTTCGCGGTGGTTAGCACTTCACCGATAGAAGAAGAACGGACCAGTCTACTGGATATCTCATGCACATGTTCCTAGCTCAGTGAAGGGTACTGGAGGGATGCCTTTGGAGCTGCGTGGACATAGAGAATAGCTCTTGGAAGAGAGCTTCTGGATTCTCCCTTCAAAAGACGAGATTCAAGTATTGTTTTCAAACTTCTGGACAACCTCTGGCCCTTTGGGAAGGACCAGCAGCTGCTTCTGCAATGCAGGTTTTCTCTAATGGTGGTCATTTTTCACTCATTAATTCCACATGGAGGAGATTCACTGGAGACTCTAAAAATCCAGATGTGCGAATCGTTGTCGGTCTCCATGGTGAATCCCACCCCTCCACCCCCTCAATGACCTAGAGTGAAGGATACATAAGATAGGAGAGGCGTCATCCTAACATTTATTCATTTGTAAATAAAACATACGAGGGTCATCGCAACGCCAAACAAAATCATACACAGACACGCACTACTAGTTTCCCCTTCCTGACCTCCCTGTCTCCAAACATTGTGCTCCACATGTGTAAACACTGAGTCTTTGTATCGTCTAGGAGTTTATTTCCTTATTTCATGTCATAAAAGGAGCCTCTTGTACAGCAGGGGAGGAAACTGGAACCCCGTTTGACATCCTCTGACTTCTTCCTGCGGCCATCCGCAGATTATTTATTTGAACACTGATCTTTGTATTTATTTTAATAGCTGGTGGAAATGTTGCCTCAGGAGGGCACAAGCTGGTGTCTCCCTGAGGTGGTCCCAAGCCTGCATAGATGCAGAGGGTTGCGTCAAGAAAGGCATCTGGTGTAAAACTTGTGCCAAAACCAAATATCTGAATCGAACCTGAGAATCTCATAGCGGTTCGGTCGAGGCCCGGGTTAACACCGACCAGCGTTGGTGCCGATAACCGAAAGGGTACCGGTGGAAATGGGGCTATCGTGGGTCAAATAAGGAAAGGAATGATGGTTTGTCCCAGCAAGGCAGAATATATGTGTGTGAATGAGAAGAAAACTGGGTGGAACGGTGAGGCTACAGGGGGTGGAGATGGAGTTTGGATTGGCAGAGAAGTATGTTACTGGTGCAGGACATGTATGCTAGTTGTGAGACAGTGGTGAGGTGTGTTGTAGGTGTAACAGAGAAGTCCAAGGTTGCAGTGGTGATGGACAGGCCGACAGATGAGGTTAGACAGGAATCTCCATGGACCGTGATGTTTGCAGGTGACAGTGTGATGTGTCGTGAGAGCAGGGAACAGGCTGAGGAACATCTAGAGAGGTGGAGGTATGCTCTGGAAAGGAGAGGAATGAAGGTTAGTCACAGCAGGGCAGAATATATGTGTGCATGAGAGGAACCCTGGTGGAACGGTGAGGCTACAGGGGGTGGAGATGGAGAGCAGAGAAAGATGTTTCTACTCTTTGCGTGTGACAATAAATGCTTTGAATATGTAAACAAAATGTGTTGCGAAAAACAACTGCAGAGAAAATGAAATGACATTTCTGCATGTAGCAAAACATTATGAACACAGAAAAAAAGAGGTTTGGTTGAAGGTTACTTTTAAGCAAAATATTTAATGTTGCTTCTTGGATTTATGAAAAAAAAAAAAAAAAAAAAAAAAAAAAAAAAAAAAAGCCGTCCTCTCACTGTGCTGTCATCCTTTTACTGGCCTGTGCAGTCGCTTAATAAGAACGATAAAAATATTTTATCAAAAATATTTTTTAAAAATATTTTTATTTTATCATTTTTTTATCATTTTTTTTTTAAGAATTTTAAAATAATTTCTAAAATTTTTAAATTTCAAACAATACATACAATACAATACAACGCAATACATTTTAATCAAATAGTCGTTGATTATTTTCAAAAAAAAAAGAAGAAGAATTTTGATAACAGGTGGGATTTGTTGTTTCCCTTGAATAATTTGCGTCGGTGTCTGACTTCCTCTCCGACAGGCCACTGCATGGTGATCCGGGAGGGTTTGACCAACCCCTGGATCCCGGATAACTGGTCGTGGGGCGGGGTGGCGTCCGACCACTGCCCCGTGGTCGCGGAGTTCTATGCGGACGTGGCGGCGAAGGAGCTGAGCAGACCCGGTACGGCGGCGGTGGATCGGGGAGACATTTTGCCCAAACACGAGCGGTGAAGGCCGGGGACGTCCAGAGACTTTGTCCCGCCCGGGTCCTGCTTCGTCTCGGGTTTGCTGAATGTGAAGACGTGCCAAGATGCCTTTCAGGTTTCATTTTATCACTGTATGATAGCGGGTGGGGAGTCATAGAGCCATAAAAATGTATATGATGTTCTTTAAAAAAAAATTAAATAAAAATGTGCCAAACATTTTCTATATGTATCTGTAATAAAGATAAATTGTTGGGAGCTCCCGGTGTGTCTGATGATGTTGTGAACGCCGTCCAGGAACATTCTGGTGCATTTAGCATTTTGAAAATGACATTCATGTCTTTGTTTTCTTTAATAGTAAATTTTACAACCTGAATATAAGCCGCATCGGCTAAAAGTAACTAAATAATAAATGATAAAAAATACATATGCTGCAAGTGTCCACGCTGCAACATGAGATTTAATTAGAATTTTTTTTTTACATTTCTAATTAAACCCATACTGGTAACATCCACAAAAACATAACACGGCTGATGGAAAAATAAAAACAAAGTATAATAAATAAGACAAGGAAAAGTCCATCCATCCAGCTGATCACTATCTTCATCTTCCTCCTGCGCACTAAAACCGTTAAAGTCGTCTTTTTCGGTGTCGGAATTGAACGGCCTTGGGATTTTACTGTAATTCAGTGGATCCAGGTGAGTCGAAACAGCACCGTGTGTGAAAATCGTGTTTTGCTGGTTTTGTTCTTTGAAAACAGTGATTTTGATGTACGGTTCATTTTGTGCACCAGTAAAACACATTTTACTTGCTATATTGTCATATTTAATAATGTTATATTCCATAAAAATGGATAGTGGTTTCCAGAACCCTGGTCAAAAGAAAGCGGCATGGTGTTAAAACAACAGGGATATAGAGATAAACTTTGACATGTAGACGGAAAGTAAACATGTTACTACAAGGAGCATGGTTTAAACTTTTATAACTCATGTAATCAAGACAACATAAGAGGAAATAGATTAGATCGATGCGATTCTGTGTTCTGTTTTCTCATCTTCATTTTAAAAGTGAAGCTGAAATCTGTGTCGTTACATTGAAAACTGAAAAAGAAGAGATTTGGAAAGAAACATTTGAAATAAGAACATATGTTTTGTTAAGTACTTTCAAAGGTTAATTGAGGTATGAGCTCATAACATATAATTCTGACTTTCAACGAGAAGACCAAAATTGAATAGATGTCAGTATGGTTTTTTTATTCAGAGAAAACCTTCACAGAAAGAATGTTTTTAATGACACCCTCTTAAGTGTTTATTGTCGTACGCAAAGTTGCAAAATGTGCTCCCCTGTATAATGATATTCATATTTTGCTATCCCACAAAGAAGCCAGACAGTTAGAGAGAAATAAATAAGCATATTGTTGCAGCCAGACGTAAACAATGCAGAGCAACGTCAACGGTGCATGTGGAGCTTCTCAGTCATCCAGGTCCTGGTGAATTCCTGCAGAAATCTTGTCGTCGTGGCAACCGGATTTGAATTTCTTCACTTGAAGTTGCTTCACCCCACATCCGAGAGGTTTCCTCAGTCCTGAAGAACTGAATAACTGCAAGTCTGTCTTGCAATATTGCATTCCAATTAAAATCCTTACAGAAAGAAGACCAAAAACCTGTAACCTTAGGAACAGTTTTACCCACCAAAAGAGTCCTGATATATTTATTTGGACATTTGTCCAAATGACGCCCTGCCGTGGAGCCAATAAGCAATTGCAAAACACTTCTTGGGATTGCAATCTCCTTGTATTTTACCCCCCAAAAATAACCAAGAAGACACAGGAGGGCAGCAGACCTCCAGTGACGTCATCAAACAGTAGAAGAAGAACTGTAAAAAAAGCGTAGAAGAAGAAAACAGGCCCCGCCCACTTTGTGTGACGTCACGGGTGACGGCTCAGGGGAAAAAAACAGTATTTTGACGGCGAGAGGGGAAACGTTACGCATATGTGTCCCGCTTTCATCGGCGAATAAGCAAGTATTTCGTCATTTCTTGGCTTTAACGCTCGTCGCCGTCGGCGCGTACCGCTTCGAAGACTCACCGCGAGTCACGCTCGGTTATTTTTAAAACTAAAGAAAAGGCCCAGCTCATCGCGAAACTCAAGGAATAAGCTAGCTTCACCTAGCTTAGCGACGGGAAGCTAGCCACCTCACGTAACTTTCCGTTAGAAGCTAGCCGGGATAAACACACCCCGGCTAGCACGTTACACACCCCTTTTTATTGCCGTTATTTCACTTCAAACATTTTCTCTTCATCGTCTTGGCCTTTTGCTTTTGCTTCTCTCACTCGACATTAGCTTGCTCGCTTGCTTGCTACCTTTTATCGCCGGTTTATGATGTCGATTAGCTCAGTTAATGATGAAGCCCGTGTCCTCCCTTCATCCCCGGGCTGGAAGCAGATAAATATGGGAGATTAGTTACCTGATACTAAGAAAAGCACCGACAGTAAGTCTGTGAGCGTAGTTTGTTGTATTTTTGACGGTGCTAATGTGCTTCTCTTGGTTAAATTAAGAACTCGTTTGCACCCATTGAACCTCTCTATCCGTTTGTCCGCAGCTGACATCCGAGCCATCAGCTTCCCCCCTGACAGCCGCCAGTCATGTCGTACGGCAAAGCGGACAGCTACCGCCCCGTCCCTCGGGACTTCAACACCCTCATCCAGACGTGCAGCTCCAATATCCAGAAGATCACACAGAACAGTAAGTGGCCCCCCTTTTGCATTAAGAGTAGCTGTCAGCAGTCAGCTGACTTCCGTGTTATGCTGACCCGGATGCAGCGGCTGCAGGACCTCCGCCTCCATGCATGCAGAGGGCGGATGTACGAGGAGCGCTGGACGCATCGATGATCCTCTTATATTCCTAGTGGTCAAACTGTCGAATTGCATTCCTTTACGTCGCTCATGCATCTTCCGATCGTGCACGATGTTCCCCCCAAAAGACTTCGCCTTAAGCGTGTGAATGGGCAGGGTATGAACACTGAAAATATTAACTTAACGCGTCTCCCCCACTCACCAAATGACACATCAGGTGTGCCGCAACTAAGTCCAGAAGAGCTGCAAGATTAAAATCTTTTACATTTGTTGACAATATACCCATTTTGAAGTTTTTTATTGTTATGTGGCATGAAAACATTGGCATAGAATTAATGGGAGACTTGGGCTTTGCCTTGTTTCTCCTCCATGTCAGTGTCATAAAGCCAATATTAGCGTCATTGGCAAGGCCTCCTCTTCTCTCTATGAAAAGCCTCTCATGTGAAAATATATATATTTAACATCAGAGCCAGGAGCCTACACTGTGGATTTATGGAGGCCGGGTCAACACAACCCTTCACTCTGTGTCTGGGCAATTTACTGTGAGAAGACACCAGGAGAACATGAAGAATATACATACACATCAGTTGGATGAACCAGGGGAGCTGCAGGGGGATCAGTGTCTTGCTCAACAACACTCGGACTGTCTCGGGGGGAGACTGGAATCGAAACGGTATTGTTCGGCTGTGGGAATACAACCACGGACCTGCGTTCGCTGCACGGCTAATTTAATCTTGTAGCTTTTCGCGACTGGACCAAACAAATTGAATCTGGTTAGATAAGCAGGTAATTTGTCTGTGTTGTCAAAATACATCCATGCTCATTCCTAGGACTTTATTTCAAGGAGAATTTCGAGCCACGAGCTGTTCCTCTTCAAAAATGCCATCATCATACCGGTCTCTCGTAGTCATTTGGTGCAGTGTTACGGATGGATTGTAATTCTAATTGTTGAGCATTTAAACCAGCCTTTCTGTCCTGTTGACTGAGACCAGTTCACCCTACTCTTACAAATCTCTGATAGGACACTTTCTTTGGAGCAGATCTAGAAGAAAGACAAGTCCAGCTCATTAGAAATGAACACAACATTAGCGATAGCACACGAGGAAGAAATCCTTTTTTTTTTTTGTGGAATTTAATTATGCACACCCCTCTGGTGAACATGTGGTTTAGAACTTGGACACAAGTCAAGAATTCACTCATTTACACTTGAATATGCGGGTTTAAGTTAATGGTAGTCGCGATGCATCTTTGCGGACAGCAACCGCTTTCAAAACCGATAGTCAGGTAACACTGCGCCCACTTTTCCTCAACAAAATGAAGGTATGAGATTGGCTCAGTAGATAAAGCCGAGCAAACACTGCGCACACACAGTCGTCTCTCTCGCCACGGCACCAGACAATGGGTGACTTTCAGAGGCTGCGGCCGAGACACGATATATTCTGTTACAAAAGTCCGCAAAGCACAACTTTGTCTCATAATGTGACGCCGCTCCCGCCTGTATCTGCTGTATCTGCTGTATCTGGATTGCACTTCTTGTAAGTCGCTTTGCATAAAAGTATCTGCCAAATGACTGTAATGTAATATAATGCGAACCCAGCAACTGAAATACAGCACAGTATGAGAGTCTTCAGGGTCAGCGCAAAGTGGGATTTCAATCCAAATGTGCATATTTCCATCCAATCGTGATTGGAGGATCAGCTCCCATTATCGCCACTATAGAAGAAGAGTTGAGACAGGACTTCAGCTGTCCGACCATGTTAGCTCTTCATAGAAATGAAGGAGGAACCCTCCCACACACAAACGGTATCTTGCGTTCATGAGCCATGTAATGTTTTAAAGGCAAATATTTTTCAGGGACTTCAAGGCAAATTGCATGCAGAGAGAAGGTTGGCGGCACATCGGGATCAACTCGGCTTCATTTCAGTTTACGTGCTTCACTCGTTCACATAGAGCTGTTTAACCGAGGCATAACTATCAGGTGTTTTCCCGTGTAAACACCCGTATGACTCGGATATGTTGTTGTCTTTGCTCAGCTGCCCAGATTAAGAGTATGGTGAGCCAGCTGGGGACCAGACAGGATACCAGCGAACTGCAGGATCGACTGTAAGTGCCAGCGAGGAGCGACGCTCCGAACATCACAAACTGAAGATGGCCTCTCCTTCTTCTTGGAAATTGGATTTTTTTTTTTCTCTACATTCTGAATTTTTCCAATATTCTAAATATTTTTGTTGAAGTTTGATGAAGTTGTCCTGGTGTGAAGGTGGATCTGTCTCGCCAGCTCGTCCCTGACGCTGACTCTCTCTCTCTTTGCAGGCAGCAGATCCAGCACTACACCAACCAGCTTGCAAAAGAAACCAACAAGCACCTGAAGGAGCTCGGCTCCATCCCGCTGCCGTCCTCACCTTCAGAGCAGGTCAGTGCTGGAACCTATGAGGCGGTTATTCCTGCCTGCCTCCTCACAGACATCCCGCAACAAGATTCATAGTAATATTGCTCCAAATATTTGGGGTTCTAATTGACCAGAAGCCTGGTTGGACATGCCCGTAGACGCCAACAGATTACGAAAGAAGTCAAAAAAAAAAATACAAAAGACAAATAAATGTCAATGAGGAAACACAGAAAGAAATAAGTTATGTAAATGAAGTTGGGGAAAACGTTGAAAATTGCCCCAAACGTCCCGAAAGAAAAAAAAAAACACTCCGTAAGAACTGTACCGAGGAAGTCCTCGCGATCGGTGAGCACTGAAACTGACTTGGGAAGTTAATGTACGAGAAGACCAGATCGGGAATAAAAAAATAAATAGAGTGGTTAGTAATGATTGAAATCTTAAACGCATATTGGATTCATCCTATTCATACCGTTTACATTTCTGTGCAATAATATGCTTATTATTTATCATCTATCTGGCTTCACCGGGGACAGAAAAATAAGAATCTCACCGCACACGGAAACACATTTCCAGCCTGTACATACGACAGGAATATAAATGTGACTCCCGAACACGTCGACAACGTTACCTGATAAAACGCTTCACTGTAATAAACCTTCCCGTTTACCCGCTCGTGTAAAGTCTTGGCCGCGCCGTCAGCGTTACCTATGACATCTTTAGATAAGACCATATTTCTCCATGACAAGTGACGTCTTTGGCGAATCACGAAAAGAACGGTGATCTGTCCCACAAGTGCGAAGCCCGAAGGGTGTGCAGGCTAGTTTGTGCTCGTCCCGTGGCCAAGGAAAGTTGCGTTAATATCAGCTCTCTGCTGGAAGTAATGAGTAAATGTTATTTGGTGTCAGCTGAGAGTAAAGTCCCGTCCCCCCCCCCCCCTCCCGGTTATGACCCACTTTCACGGGACAACAATTGCAGTCATTGTGGGCCCGGCAGGCACTCCCTCCCGTGTTCCCTGTTTGGATATCCAGACGCCGCGCCTCATTTCATGTAGCCGTTCATTCGTCCTCAGCTGATTTTCGGCTTTCCAACATGTCAAGTCGCAGCTGCGGCGGCGGCGACGCGCTGCAGTGCCAGATGTCGGCCAGCAGAGCTCAGTCTAAACGCGGTGGAGACGAGCCAGCGAGTCCAGCTGGAGCTCTGAGTGAAGTATTTACGGAGACGCGAAAGTCACTGACAAGCTCTGTTGTCGGAGATCGGCGTTCTAGTTTTGTGACACGAGTGAAATTCAAGATCAGATTTATCACACGTTTTATGCCCGAGGTAAAGCGCGTCTTATTTGTGCGCAGTCATCAGTGCTGCTGTGGAGACCAGAGGTTCTCACCGTTTCAGGCTCCAATATTGAAAATAAACTTCTGAAATGATTCTCTCATTTCAAACTCATCGGTGATTTGTAAGTCACTTCTTGTGGATTTTTGTCATTTCCGACTCATTTCGTGGGTATTCTTTGCCCATCGTTTGTTAAATTCTCACAGATTTATTTCTTGATCACTTGCTGTAACTTATTTATTTTTTTGTAGTTTTTTGGGGGTTAAATTTACAGTTATTTTCAATTCAGATTACAAAATATTCATACAGAAAGCGAATACATCGGTGCTAAAGACCGTGTTGAAATACAGTTTGAAATATCACGATAAGACAGAAACCAAAGGTCACTCCTCACTGGGATGGGCTCAGTTTTATTAATTTATAGCATTTTATTTCCATCCTGACACGAAACATGTTCAATCTGAAAAGCTCAGCGTGTGTCATTTATGAAGCCCGAATATATTTTTTTTAATACTTTGTTTATCCCTTGCGGGAAATTCCTCACTGTCACTGCAATAATATATACTGTAACTAATAAATGACAAAACAACATATATCTTTGTCTCTGTGAAACCGTCCTCCCGCCCTCCTCGTGTCCCCAGAGGCAGCAGAAACTCCAAAGAGAGCGGCTGATGAACGATTTCTCGGCGGCGCTCAACAACTTCCAGGCGGTTCAGCGCCGCGCCGCCGAGAAGGAGAAGGAGTCGGTGGCCCGAGCCAGAGCTGGATCCCGTCTGTCGGTGAGCAAGTGGTTGTGCAAGTGGTTTACCGTCATTACCCGCCACTTTTTTTCAAACAACGATGCGGCTAGTTTTTGGGCTGACCAGCTGCACGCCACCAAAACATTTAGCCTCGCCACATAGGACTGATGATATTAAGATAAGGTAAATTTCATTGATGCCCATAAGGGAGATTCTTTTGTCACAGCAGCGGAACAGTTACATGTGTCAAATAAAATGGAATATAAATATAAATAGACAAATTAGATCAACCAAAAGATAGAAGGAGATTAATTTAATGGTTTTAGTACGCAGGAGGAAGATGAAGATAGCAATCAGCTGGAGCAGGACAAAGCAGGGATAGAAAATGGATGGATGGATGGACTTTTCCTTGTCATATTTATTATTCATCTTTTATATCATCCGTGTGACCGGCACTGCTCAGAAAAAAGCATTTCTTGTATGTGCTTGTGGATTTTACCGGTATGTATTCAATTAAAAGTAAAAAAAAACAAATGGTTTTGGTTTCATGTTCCATGTTACAATGTGGACACCCGCGACTTATTTATTTTTTGATTTAGCTTTTAGTTGTTTTTATCTGCCGCGGCTTATTATTCAGGTGTGCTCAGTAGTCCGGAAATCACGGTATATAATTTACTATTATTGATTAAGTATTATTTAGTACTTATTCACTGTTATTACTAAGAAAACAAAGAAATGAATTACTTCATTTCAAAGCAAGTACAGTCGTTTTCAAAATGATAAATGCACCAGGATTGCGGTAAATGATGAATGCTGAATATGTACATTTATAGTTATTTGTTTATTTTTAGCCGTCGCGGCTTATATTTAGGTGCGTTTAATATTCCGGTAAATATCGTACTCATAGGGCCGTCCTTCAGTGTGTGTGACTGTCCATTTCTACCCACATGATCTGACTCTCTCTGTTCCAGGCAGAAGAAAACGTCCGAGATGAAAAGCTGGTTTCTTTCGACAAGTAAGCGATCGTCATTCGTCAGAGCTTTGCTTTTCTCCAGTTGTTTGAGGAATAAAAAAACAATTAAACACGCGAGCAGGATTAGAATTTTAGCGTCTAGTAACGAAGCCCTTTTCCGTCTTCGGCCGCGTGAAGTCAGGAGGACTGGGGTCAGATGACCACCCAGGCCGAGGAGGCGGCCATCACCGAGGAGGACCTGGAGCTCATCAAGGAGCGAGAAACCAACATCCGACAGCTGGAGGTCAGGCGCCGCTCCTTTCCCCCAAGCTAACGCAAGCTCGCCGCGCCGCCGCTTCAACTACATGTCTTTGTGCAACTCTAGTCTGACATCATGGACGTCAACCAGATCTTCAAGGATCTGGCGGTGATGATCCACGACCAGGGGGAGATGATCGGTGAGAAACTTCTCTTCTTTTTTTTTTTTTTCCCCCCAGAAAGCCATGGCCGACTGAAGCCGACACAAATGAAACCGATAATTTATCCTGTTTACAGACAGCATCGAGGCAAACGTGGAGAACGCCGAAGTCCATGTGGAGCGAGGAACCGAGCAGCTCCAGAGAGCCGCCTACTACCAAGTGAGTGTGCCTCCATTAAAAGCTCACGCAAAACAATGAACACAACGAAGCACAAACATCGGTCAACGATGAGAAGATCACGAATCACTCCCGATCCTCACTTAACGCTAAATTCACTCGCTGAAAATCCGACTCACGGAGTTCCCTTTAGTTTTTCTGCACGCGTCGTGGCTTCATGTTTCAACACCGGGATTTCCGTAACCGGTTTGGCCGCGCTCAAACGCCCCGAACCGTACGGGATTGAAAAGTCAGGCCCATTGGAGGGAATGACTGAGATCTAGTAAAAGATTAAAATGGTTGCCCGGATTAATAGCGACGCTCAGCAACGGAGCGCGTCAATATTTCCGCGAAGTCTGCGATCGGTCGCCACGGTTACAGCGGCACGTCAACAACAGCCGCAGCAGGTCACGGTTCGGGATGGAGAAGTCCTAATATGTGTGACAAAGCCTCGGAGGCGGTTCAGCGCCAGCGTTGGCATCGAGACACGAAATGCTAGCAGTGATAAATGACTCTGCAGCTCAGGATTCAAGACAAATGCAGTTTTCCTGCATCTGGAGAGGCAGTGATTGGAATCTGAGGAGTTTGCAGGCCTCCTTAAACACATCGATTGGAAGGAGGAAAAGAAGCTTTTGTGATGTTACTCTCTCTTTAGCGATGTTTCCTTTAAGCCGGGGGTGGAAAACTCAAATACACGGCGGGCAAAAAATTTAACATTTCGGACAAAGTCGCGGGCCGACATTGATATTTACTGAAAACGAAAAAGATAGAACAATGAACCTTTTGGACCCAAACAACTTTTGGTCAAAAAGTGAATATGGAACAAGCAAAGCTCAACACTATATAATGTATAACTTGATATTGCACACATGCAAAATTCGGTTTTCTGCCTTTATTTTGTCCGTCTTTCGGGGTCGCTCGGCGCCAGTGCTAGCATAAGGCAGTGCTTCTCAATTATTTTCTGTTACGCCCCCCCAGCAAGAAGAAAACAATTCGCGCCTCCCCATTCTCCGCCGCGACTATAAATAATATCATTTGTCTATAATATTGTTATAAGTAAACCTCTGCTTAAAATCATATCCTTGTTAACATTAAAGAAAACAAAAAAAGACAGAATTAGAGTTCAACTTACAACAAAGAATAACTTTATTATCATTATCTATTGAAAGTCGCTTTGGATAAAAGCGTCTGCCAAATGCAATGTAATGTAATGTTTTTAGTCAGTAACAGAAAAGATTTTAAGTGTTAAGTTTCCTCGTCTCCCGCTGTCGTCCCAGTGAAGCCAAGCGCTACATTCGCTTCGCCATATTTCCTCGTCTTAGCTTTCGGGTGACTTTCTTTTGTCTCATTATCTTCGTCTCTCTCCACCTTCTTTTCATCCCTGTTAAAAAAATGTTCACGTTCTGGCAAATGTTCACTCATTCTGGGATTTGTAGTTTTAGCAGTACATGCGCTGTAGGCTAGATTAGCGGCAGGCCAGCTCTAGTAGTCACTTGGTCTGGCTTCTTGGGCTAATATAATTCCACTGTGGGCCAAATTTGGCCAGTGGGCCAGAGTTTGACAACTATGGTTTAAGCAATATATTCGCAATCTATTCCTCATTTTATTTTCAGGGAGATATTATAGAAAATGAAAATAAAAAATAGGTCATAACATGGAGAAAAAAAACCCACAATGATTAAAATGCATAAATCAGTAATTGCCATTAAAACAAAGAATGCATAACTTAATACTCTTTATTAAATCATGTGAATAAGGAAATAGAATAATGTTGCATCAATTGAAAATGACTCCGAAAATGTCTTAAAAATGATGGGAAATTGCAAAGTGGGAAGACATTGACCACAAAATTAATTTAAATTAATAAATATCTTCAGGGCTTGTAGTTAAAATATTAAGAAAGTTGCTTGAAAATAAAAGACATTTGTGAAAAAATTTGGAAAAAAAAAGTGAATCCTTTTAAACAAAGCAAATGGGATGGAAAATTATTTTTCTCACGTTAAATTTTTTTTTCATTCATTTTTTTTTCTTTTCTTTTTTTAAAGCAAAAATCCCGGAAGAAGATGTGCATCCTGGCCATGGTTTGTTCCATCGTTCTGGCCATTCTGATCCTCATCATCTATTACAGCACCAAATGAGTCTCGCCGCCGTATTTCACTCCCCCGCCCGCCTGCAAGCACCTGCCCGGAGTCACAAGATCAGCGCCGGAGGGTCCCGAGGGGCCCGAGGGGCCCGAGGGGCCGACGGGCCGGGGCCCGAGGAGAGCAAACACCCATCTGAACTGATCGCTCTTTTTTTTTTTTTTTTTTTTTTTTGTAAAATAGCTTATGAAAAAAAAGAGAAAAAAACTATTTAAAGAGACAGGATGTGGACGACGGTGGTGTCGGATCTTAGATTCCTACTTAGCCTTGTTAAATATATAATTTACTGCACTAACACTATCTGTCACTGTATTCCAAATGTCCAAATATCATCTATGATTTCCGAATGAGTAGAATGTGTGGTTTTTAGGTGTGTGTGTGTGTGTGTGTGCGCGCGCATGTGTGTGTAAAACAGTTTGAGTTCACGGGACCAGAAGGCTCCAGGCGGCGTTTGTTTGTGTACATGTTGTAAAATGAAGGTCCTAAAAGATTTAACTGTACAAGTTCAATCCAGTGGTGTAAATATGGCACTGCTCCGCCTTCTGGGTTCCCAGAAGTACAACTCCGCTTAGTCAGGCAACATTTTTAATTCATTTCTATGACTCCTGTCCGTACGTGGAATAAATGTCTTAAACACTGGACGCTGCTGCTCTGAAGTCTTCAGTGATCGGCTTGTTTTCGCCCGCAGGAAACCTCAAAAGGGGAGACGGCCGTTACGTAAGGACTCTTTCTGACGGATGATCCTTCTCTTGACAGTGTTAGCCGCCTCCGCCGGGGTCTTTGCAAGTCACGGTGATTCATGTGAGTTAAAGACATGCGTTTTTCCACCGGGTAAAGTGGAGGATCCGGACATTAGCCCGGGGGCGCGGTTAGCCTTCCATGTTTCGGGGAAGCGAGGAGAAATCAAACGATGTAAATGAAGGGTAACCGTAGTAACCGAAGAGTCGCCTTTGGCTTAAATTTCTTACAAATTACAAAGTTGGCTTAAATTTCTCCCAACAAATTCCGATTAAGCCGTCGCGCACGTTCATATTTTCATTTCCTCCTTGGAATTGGTTCAACTAGGGTTGCTACCGCTAGCCGGTGCTAAAATGTGATACAATGGAGGCTCACTTTTCGCGGGAGTTACATTCCAAGACTCCCCGCGAAATGTGAATTTCCGCAAAATAGAGACGTGATGATTTTGATGGTATTTACAGATAAATTAACCTTCAACGAGCCTCTCAACCTTTTACGAACCTCCCGCTAACTTTTATCAACCCACCATCAACTCTATTACGCTTCCCACACTCTTATTATACAGTACACTTAACACTTTTGGATAATTGTTAGAGCTTTACAACTCTTTTGCGCTGGTTTATCGGGTGGTACGGCATCTTTTGAGCAGGCCTGTGCTTTACTGCCGTTTTCTTCTTTAAAAACATTCTTCGTCCCGATCTTGCGACATGTTTTACTGGGCTTTTGCTGCGAGTCCTTTAGAGCTCGAGACCGATCTCTTCGATTTCTTCCTTTTCTTGTCGCTTCTCTTCCTCGCCAGCACATTTCAGGAGATCTCGTATTTTATTTATTTTATAAAATTCATCTTAGTTTAATTTTATTTTTACAGGTTTTTTTTTTTTTGTTTTTTTTTTTCTTTGGCTCGAATATAGCTATTTCCTCATGGAAGAAAAAATTCAAATACTGCAAAAAAAAAAAAACTTAGAGTGATAACTCGTGAGAACTGAACTACCCAAAAAAATCTGTGAAGTAGCGAAAACTGAACCGCAAAGTATCAAGGGTCCGCTGTAAATGTATATGTTTATATGTTTTGGGGAAAGTAAATAAGCCTTCTATAGAAGATATAGAGAATTCAAACTGTGAGAAGGCAATCACAACAATGTGCTATGAAGGACGATGTACGACGTGCACAGGACTGTCTCCGAAAAATTTGAATATTGTGATAAAGATCTTTATCTTCTGTAATACAATTACAAAAACAAAAAATGTCATACATTCTGGATTCATTACAAATCAACTGAAATATTGCAAGCCTTTTGTTATTTTGATATTGCCGATTATGGCTTACATCTTAAGAACTCAAAAAACAACTCACTCAAAATATTAGAATATCATGAAAAAGTAATTTTCTTTTTTTTTAATTGAATTACAGAAGATAAAGAACTTTATCACAATATACAAATTTTCTGAGACAGTCCTGTATAGTGGACCCTAAAGATAAAAATTAAATTCCTTCCAGAAATGGGTTTGTACGTTGATTTTTTTTTTTTTTTTTTTTTCTTTTGGATCTGAAATAATTTTTTTTCCCGCTCAAAATAACAGAAAAACAAATGAATTTATTCGCGGTACGTATGGTGGATGCATCGCGATTATATTCACGTGCGATATCGGTCACTTATACACCACGTTTGTGCTTCGCTGTTATTTCGTAATAGCCGTAATATCTTCTTTCTGGGACCACCGCTTGCTTTCTTAGGGCCCATGATAATTATAAAAAAATAAAATGAAATAAACAAAGATAAAAGATAATAACCACCTGGACCAAGTGGCTGAGAGATGCTGGAAGCTGCGAGTTGTTCTTCAAGGTGAAGTTGGTGAGCGGCGCCGATTCAGAAGATGCGGCGGCGACGTGAAGCCTATTCTAATTTTGAATTTAGATTTTTTTTTTTCTCGCTCTTTTATTCATATCATGAATTTTTTTTTTTTCATATTTCAAGGATAAAGTTTGCTGGCATGTAAAAGTCGTATCGTATATAAAGCGATTTGTATCTCAAATGCTCAAACTGCTTAAAACTGCTTTAATGTTTACACTGGGTTTATTTCTTTGGATTGTCGGGGTCAAGACCCCATTGGCACTTTGTGATATTTTACCACAGCAAACTACACAGTGTTGTTGGTCCTGAGATAATTTCATTGCCTTCTGGACAAATAAAATAAATCTTGAATTTTAAGGAGCCGCTGTATTTCTACGCGTCGTCTTTCGCAACGAATCAAGTTCACCACCCTCGGGTCCGTCCGAGGCTGTTCTCGGACTCTTCACGGGCCGCAGTTGTCGCGAATTCCAAACTTTGTGACCCACTTTCACGGTATCTACCTGTGTGTGTGTGTGTCAGGAACGTAAGGGTCAGGTATTCGGGGGTTGCCGCTCGAATTACCCGCCGGTCGAAGCTGCAAACGTGAGCGATAAATTAGACCAAAATTCACAAATCCATTTCTAAAAGCGCTAAAACTGCTGAGCTCCCGTTACGTCTTATTCCTTGGTTTTATCTGTGCTCAGATCTGCCAAATGGAATCTCCCATCTGTGTTTCAAGAGAACGGCGTGCGTGAGAGCTTTTGCATGTGTATGTGTGTGTGTGTGTGTGTGTGTGTGTGTGTGCCCCTGCACGCTGTCTGCTTGTGTTACAGACGAGGGCGACATTTGAGTCAAAGCAGGAGGGGGGCAGGTTTCCCTCCAGCATGCAACATGTCCAGCCTTGAATCAAGTCCAGCTGCCTTGAGTAAGAGCTACACACACACACACACACACACACACACACACACACACACAGAGTCACTAATGAGAAGAATTAAGTTATTATACTCAAGACTGCTGCTTTGTTTGTGTTACATTACACTCCAGTGGTTTGAATTTTCTCCAACATTCTTGATGTTTCTTAATGCATGCGTGGCAGCGGATTGGGTTGCGCCTCCACACCTGCAAAAAAAAAAAAAAACCTCGGGGATTTTCGGGGGAACCGTCTTCCCGTGTCGTTCGTCCGCCGTGATTTCAGCGTGAGATGCCACTTGCGTTAACGTCGTAGGGGTTCCCATGAAACGCCAGGGTCTCGGTTATGACCTGACTTTTTTTTAATAATAATGGGATTCCAAAAGAGACCTGCTGCCAATATGAATTCAAAATTGTTTAATTAACTTTCTCTCACTGTGTCACACACACACACACACACACACTGGGTTTCCCCAGGCAGTGTTTCCATGCTGCCGCCGCCAAGCGTTCGCTCATGGGGGAATGTGATTCGCCGCTTTATAAATAAGGTCTGACCTGACTGACACACACACACACACACACACACACTGAGATAAGGCACAAAAATTTCTCTGCTGTGTTTTCCCCCCCATCACATGCAGTGATGATTCCGGTGAAGATATCCGTCCTGTCGGCGTCCGGTTGTGGCCTCCGATGCCAGGGGGCACCGAACTCCAGGAGGCGGCGTGTCGGGCGCAGGGTTCCGCATCCTGAACGCGACCCCGAATTCAACGCTGCAATGTGAGCGACCGGATGGACGGGGTGAGAGAGGAGGAGTTGGGGTGTCAGGTCTGAGTCCTGAAGAGATGGTCTTCATGTTCAGTATCTCCGGGTGCTGCCGTCGTGCCTTTTCTACGTAGCCGAGTCACATCCTCAGCTTTGATTGTTTCCTAAGGTTGCTTTTCCTGTGGGAGTCCTCGATTTATCATTTTTGTGCCATTTTGACTGGATTTGGACTCAAAATCTCATCATTTGCGCCCCAAAAATAGGGATTCTCAAAAAAGGGAATACTTTTTGGTTTGCTTGGTGATCTGTGATTCCAGCTGTTTTTAAAAGCACCTATGTACCGCTGGGTAACACCAAAGTTAACATTGAGCCACAAAATAACACAATAATAATAACACAAACAAAAATAATAATAATATTCTAAGAATAATTATTATTATAAACTCCATCAATAATAATAATAATAAAATGTATTTACATATATCCATGTATTGTATATAATAATAATAATGAGCAATAATCATAATAATGATAATTATATGTATATAAAAAAGAAATAAACAGCAATCATAAAAATGCTCATAAGAAAAATCATATATTTAAAAATAATATATAACAAGAACAATAATCTAATGATAACTATATATGTATACATTTCATAATTTACAACAGTAGTAGTAATCATAATGATAACAAATATATATCTAATAATATACAACAACAATAGTCATAATAATGATAATAAAATTACATATTAAAAATAATAAACAATAACAATGATAATCATAAGAATAATTAAAAATATATAATCCATAATAATGATCATAAAAAATACGCATTAAAAATAATAAACAATAACAATAATAATCATAAGAATAAATAAAAAAAATATATTTCATAATAACACACAACAACACTAATAATAATAGCCATAATAAATCAATAATAAAACATAATAAAAATACATATATTTTATGATAATATACAACAACAATTAATATATTTATAAAAAGATATGTTTATGCTGTGTAAGTGAGAAGGGATACTTAAAAACTACAGTCAGCTTGAAATAGTTCCAAGCAGTTTCCCCACATGTGGCTGTAACACCAAGTGTTCATGAAGGTGCTTTTACGTCTGGCGTTGGAGAAATTCTCCCGCTGTGGTTCCTCTAGCGTGTCACTGCTCTCGCTGTCGGCTGAGACGCCACCTTTTCCTACGGATCCTCACCTTCTGCACCTCCTGCACCTTCAGACGCGCATCAGGGTTCTTTTCGATTGACAGCCGGTCGCATCCCGCCGCTCGTGTTAGCATTAGCAGCACAGAAATGACTTTTCACGGGGAAATGGGTTGAAATCAGGTTTTACCGATCGCTATCGCGATTGTTCATAGACGCCGATCTGAGTAACTTTATCGGCGGGTGTCGATACCGACCGCTTCGAATTCCCCTCGGTTCACTAGCCCGACGGACGAGCTCCGCCAAAGCTGCCAGAGCTGCAGCTGTTTTTCTGCCGTCGTCCTCGCTAGCTCAACATAAATCCGCTCTTAACGCGATCCAGATGCCGGGATTCCCCAGGAAGCCGCTCTTAGAGCCGCCATGAAATCACATCCATCATGACATTGTGTATGATGACAGTGTGGGATCAGAGATCTGGGACTCGGTGGACGAGCTATAAACCGACGCTTTCCTTCGGCTTTCCTCCATGAATCTTCTCCGCTGCTCCGCCATCTCCTACGCTATCTTCCAATGACCTTCGACCCCGCTCGGGGATCTTTTAATTTCCTCTGATCCCACCGTGAAAACGTGCTCCGGAGTTTGTTTTCCCGCTTGTAAGGCTTGTGTACCGGCAGCCAAAGACAGACTGTTCCGGTCATGCTAATTCAGAAAGGGTTGAATTGAGGACAACTGGATGTACGTTCTGGAGGATGATGAGCCTTCCGTTTTGAGAAGTTTCCACCCCAGTTCCTAATTTTCCCCCCCCGCATTTTGGATTTTGACCACGCCGCGCTTTCGGCTGCGACTCGTAAACGGCAAAAGGCTTTGTTGACGTTTAGCAGTTGCGCAAATCGGTAAATAATTTTGTCGTACGCTGTTGGGGAGCACATGGCGCGGCAGCTGGAAGCAGACAAATCGCTATTTATGGATGCTTTGCTTTTCGGATGATGACAGAGGCCAGTGGGCATGTACTCTAAACCGCCCTTCATCAAAATAAGAAGTTTTCCTTTGCTGCAGTACTTGCTGTTAATCCGTTGGACAATACATGGAGCGCGCACACAACGTTCCATATGCTATCTTAGGAACGTTCGTCACTATGCAGATGATACCCCGTTTACTCGTCTGCGCCAGAATATTTTTGATTTGTATGCACAATGCAACCGCGATGGCTTGAAATTTGGCCATTTTGTAGAGTTAAATCTTAGTTCCTCCTCAATCCAAACGTCTCTGAACAGAAACTGTGTCCCGTCAGGGTTTGATGAATGCAACATCGTTTGGTTCCAAACAGACGGTATGTGTTACCTTTGGAAGTTAGCCATGAGTAGCTCCTTACGGATCGTTGTGTGAAATGTCAGCAAATGACTAGATATTAGCGACCATCGCTATCTTATTGTACGATAGAGGTTCGCCCAAAGCGACTTATAGATGTTTGTAAAAAAAGAAGGAAAAATTAAACCAAAGTTTGAACCGAACACTGAAGCCTGGAAATATTAAACCGCAGTTGTGGCCTGAGAATGATCAATTCTGGGAATATTGAACCTCAGGAACATCGGCGTGACCTGAGTGATCGAAGCTTGGGTGATCAACTCTATGTTGATCATCCGAATCGCCTGTAAGAGAAACTCAGGCTTTGTTGCAGAATCTGCAGGCAAGGGGACGGGATTATGGGTCCTGGAGTTGTACACTGAGTTCGTAGCCAGAGTAGGATTGGCCAATCTTGTATTTGCTCTGATTTCTCATGGAACTTCTTTTTTTGGTCCTGCCAGTAAGCGGTCCACGTTTGAGGTGAAGGTGCAGTTCAAGCTAAAACGCCTACGAAGCAGTGACGATGTAGAAACCGTCTTGACAGACGCCATCCGACTCCAGCTCCATCCCGACATCCAGGCCGATTACGAACACGGACGCAGAGGTCCTGGTCCTGCGGTACTTCGTCCGGTCCCTTAAAAAGCCCAAATCGGAATTTCCCCTAAACTCGGCCTTTAGAAATCGGTAAAGTAAATCTGCCGCGTAAGTTAAGTGCGCCAATGACGGCCGCCTTACCTCGTCCAGTAGTGCGATACGTGAAAAGTCAGGCGACGGGAGTTGGAAGTAAGAATGATTATGTGATGCTGAGCAGGGAAGCAAAGCAGGAGTGGTGTCACGGGGGGATTGCGGGGAGTTAGCTAGGAGTCCGCACGTACAGTTTGGGTGGGTCTCACTGACTTTGACAGAGAAAATTGGTCTGGCCACCTCATCCACCTTTTCCCCTCTTTAATTATTTCCAGATGGGCCAAATGTTGAAGCTGGAAGGCCTTCAAGGGTTTCTCCCGTTTGGGTGTGTGTGAACGCACTAAGAGGAAACAGAGGAGTGGGGTGGGCAGGAGGGCAACGCGATATGCCACCCCGGCCTCAATAAAGGACCTATGGGATCGCTTGGCAAAATCCCCTCTCTTGTCCTTGAGGGCTAACAGCTTACAGCAACATACAGCAATGTGCCGATCTCCGCCTAAAGCACCGCTCCAGTGTTTTATCCAGACTGTCAAAGGCGAGGCATGCCTGTTCTCACTCCTTGCCAGCGGTATTTCCTCCCCGACCTGCTCCAGTTGAAATCCGAGGGGACGTATCTCCGCCTGCCAGGTCCTCGCAGTCAAAACAGCCCTCGGCTGCAGCCGGCGTGGACAAGGTTTCTTGTCCTCCCGCACAGTTCTGCTAGTTCACCCAGGCGACTGTTTCGTTTCCATCGTCGGGGTTTGAGACGCGTTCGAATACCTTTGGAAACTCAATTTTCTGTCTGAGATGTAATAGTAGATATCGATCTCTGGTGGTGGGAGTGTAATGCAATTTAGTACATTTGCTCCAATAAGGTACCTCCCGATTGTATCCCCCCCCCCCCCAAAAAAAAGTCAGCCGCGGAGCTGCGCTTTGCTTGTTGGAACGGAGGAAAAGCCCAATTATGTGTTATATAATTTCGAAACTGCAAAACATAAACGACAATTACGCTCCAAATGTCGTGCTAACCGTCCCTACGGGGCGACCAGAACGGCCGATGGATAGCGATGAGTGGCGAAAAAGCAGGGACGATGGGAACGGGGAGCGTGAACGGGAACATCATTAGGACTCTTGGAGCTGGAGTCGGTCCGGCGGGAGGGAAGGGAAGCTGAGACCGAGTTGACCGTCGCACCAGGCGCCAAAGGAAGCGGCGTCTTCCTCGGAGGCCTTTAGTAAAACCAAAATTTTAGTAGAGCGTCCTAGTTTCCGATGGGTCGCTTGCAGGAAGGCGGTAGCCGTCGTTCGACGGGAAGCTCGGCCTCTTCGGTGAAACGCTTTTACTACAAATGTGAAGCACCGGGACGGTATTATTGTTCTTTTTATTTATAAACCGTGAAGATACATGAAGAGGAACTCGAGTATTTCTGGTGGTAAACAGCGGGAGAAGGTTGAATTCCTGCTCAATATCTTCTCTGGTATGTGTCGAAGAGGTATGGATATAAAAATAAAAATTTAAGAGTCATCTGCTCTCTGTATGTTCTAGCCAAGAAAAAAAGAAAGAAAAATAAAATCCAACGTTGGTCCGGAGTAGGACTGCGCTGGGCCAAGCATTGCGTCACTTTTGACTTTGCTTTGCGTGAGTGTTTCTCGTTGTAAATCCTGTCTGACAGCAAAGAGAAGGATAATGACAAAAAGGTGCAGTTTGACAGATGAACCACCAACAGCCCAAAGAACCAGAACCGAACGGAGCCGCTGAGCCAGGGGACTGAGCTTTTAAGCAAATCCCCAAAAAGAAAAAAAAAGAAAAACCAATAAATCTCGGAATGTGAAAATTTGGGGATACATGAGCAATTTTCACAAAAACAACCGTTTCTTAAGGAGACAGTAGTCCCGTCAAGTAAACTAGGAAGTACCTTGTGCTGAAGAGAAGTGTTGTTTAAGAGAACGGTTATTATTTGCGATACCGTCAAGTAAGGTAACGCAGAATGCTAACAATCAGCTTCCACGAGCTAAGGTCCAATCAGAATCCCGATACAGCTAATATTTAATTCAGCCAAGTAGGTTTTGCTACTTTTCTGGGATCATCTTGGCAATGTTGTCAAGTGATGCCATTTAATGCCTGTTCTGTTACAAGAATGAGGTCGGGGTTTAGCAGTCAGGGTCACGGAGGGGCTGTAGCCTATTCCAGATTTCTTTTGGTGGTGAGATTCACCCTGGACCGGTCGAGCGCTGGGCCACATATCCAGACATACAAGGTTCTCTCCCATTCCCAGTTCTGTGCAATGCAGGGTCTCCGGTGAATCTCCTGCATATTTTTGGACCGCAGGAGCATACCAGAGAACCCAGAGGAACCCCAGACAGGATATGGAGACTCCACACAGAAAGGCCCCCCTGTCGGAGTCCAACCAGGGACTTACATGCTAACGCCCGCACCTTCTTTGAAAGGTTTGATTTGTTTTTATTTCTACAATCATAAAGTGTGTGTCACTGTCCCTTTAAGAGGCAAGGCTTGTTGGTAAGAGGAAGTGAGGTTGTGTCATGTGGTTCAGGTATCCAGACCTGCATGGTAGTGGAGAGCTGATGTTTAACCCCAAAGCCAGTCCAGTACCAACTGCTCCCATCTTAGCCCTCTGGTTGCATCACGGGTATGTACATCTTCTTGTTCCCATCTACAACGTCTGATGCTTGTTGGGAAAATGCTCGTTCAACCTTTCCAGGCAGGTGTCTTCAGTCTAGATGTTACTAACATCAAGATGAAGGACAATTTGAAGTTTTGAAAGCTCAGGTCCTGTCACCAGGAAGTTACTTTGACCTGTACCACCTAGTCAGACATCTCCACTGATAGTCAACTACCCCTTTGAGACACTGGTAGTCTCTGATGGTAATGGCGTCTTTCAGCATGGTTCACGGATAGGGTGTTGAGCTGGTATCCAAACATCCCAGTTATTAATCCAGCTGAGCTGTTGTGGGCTCTGCTGGATGGACAAGTCCAACCGTTGGTGGCTCCACTTTTTGGATTCAAAAGATCTGCTGCTAATGTCCACAGACGGAGTCCATGCTTCGGTTGGCCAGAGCTGTTTTTGTGGCATATGGGGACTGAGGCGGTATGAGGCAAATGGTGTGAGACATGCAATCGGAAAGGAAAGTGGATTTGGAGCTGTAGATGGACTTCTTATCATCATGGTGTTTGTCAGCAGAAAACGTGACCGGGCCTTGCGTGTATCGGCTTACGTTTGTTTACAATACTTCTTTTTATTCCATCCCCCAAAGGAACTACATGGGAATGATGAAATGCAGAACCAGAAGAAGCAACCACAAAAATGTCTCACAAAAAAAATATGGGAGAAAATAAATACAAAGAAGGTATCTATAACTCGCAACCGACCTCATAATTATGTCAGTAATATCTAAGTTAAAGAGCTGAGCTGGCCTTCTATTCCAGGCCTTAGAAATAAAATTGGCAGCCTTAAATAACCACTCCAGCTCTTGGCCGCCATCTGCCCAGAAAAACCCAGGCTTTTACTTTGGCATCCCCTCAAAAAGGGGAAACCTCAGATCAGCGTATTGTGTACAATAATACATGAAACGAGACTCGTTTTAAACACTGTCATCTTCAGCAGACTAGAAAGAAATGTGTTCTCCCGCTGACGTCGCTTTGAAGTAGGATTGAAAGTTTCGGCGCGGGTACAATCATCTCCGGCGTCTAGTTTTTGAAAAAGATGTAAGATCAGAACGAGGCATCTGCCTTGAGACTCGAACTGATTCTCCGTCTGCAGTGGAGAAAAGGCTTTGGGTTGAAGATAATCGGACGGATCCACCACCACATAGGCGACAGGCCACCCTTGACAAGTGTCATGGGCCTCCTCAAGGAAGTGGTACCCTAATATCTTGCGGCCAGACCTCCCAAATAGAGATGCGGAGCCCTCGAGACGGCTGTAGTTCTGGGGGAAGTAACGACATTTAAACGCTCACAGCCAACATTTAACAACATTTAACATTTACTACCATCGGTTTACCCGTTACCCCGGAGTTACCCTGGAGTCTAACTCGGAGTCTGCCCGGAGATGGCAGAAGGAATGACCCAAACCTGATGTGTCAGTTGTGCCTGGAGTTTGAGCCACTATGTAACCGACCCCCAAATTTGGGCCAGACAAAGACAACAGGTAGTCTTTTTCTTCTTCTTCTTCTTCTTCTTTCGGCTTTTCCCGTCAGGAGTCGCCACAGTGAGTCAACTTTCTCCATCTAACCCTATTCTCTGTATCCTCCTCTCTCACACCAACTACCTCCATATCTTCTCTCACTACGTCCATAAATCTTCTCTTTGGTCTTCCTCCAGACCTCTTGCCTGGCAGCTCCAATTCCAGCATCCGTCTACCAATATATTCTCTATCCCTCCTCTGTCCATGACCCAACCATCTCAGTCTGGCTTCTCTGACCTTCTCTCCAAAACATCTAACATGTGCCGTTCCTCTGATAGACTCATTCCTGATCCTCTCCATCCTGGTCACTCCCAAAGAGAACCTCAACATCTTCATCTCTGCAACCTCTAGTTCTGCCTGCTGTCTTTTGGTCATTGGAACAGTTTCTAGTCCAAACATCATCGCTGGTCTCTCCACTGTCTTGTACACCTTTCCTTTTATTCTGGCTGAAAGTCTTCTATCACATAGTAGCCCTGACACTTTTCTCCACCCATTCCAACCTGCTTGGACCGTCTCTTCACCTCTTTTCCACACTCTCCTACGCTCTGGACTGTTGACCCTAAGTACCTGAAATCCTCCAGCTTCTTGATCTCCACTCCCTGTAGCCTCACCGTTCCATCTGAGTTCCTCTCATTCACACACATATATTCTGTCTTGCTGCGACTAACTTTCATTCCTCTCCTCTCCAGAGCATACCTCCACCTCTCTAGATTTTCCTCTACCTGTTGTCTGCTCTCACTACAGATCACAATGTCATCTGCAAACATCATGGTCCATGGGGATTCCTGTCTAACTTCATCTGTCAGCCTATCCATCACCATTGCGAACAAGAAGGGGCTCAGAGCTGATCCCTGATGGAGTCCCACCTCCACCTTGAACTTCTCGGTTACCCCTACAGCACACCGTACCAGTGTCTCACAGCTAGCATACATGTCCTGCACCAGTCTAACATACTTCTCTGCAACAGGTAGTCTTCGTTTGATTTCGCAGCCAGTGAGACAACTGCTTTGACGGATGCTTGCGTTTATTAGTGGCTAGTACAACCTTGGTATGCTCGGAATGAAGCTTCGCCGCAGCAGGACCAGGGTACATGTGCGTGGACGAGTGGAACGGTGAAGCTGCGGGGAGTGGAGATCGAGAAGGTGGAGGATTTCAAGCAACCCGGGGTCAACCGTCCAGAGCAGCAAAGGGGGTGGGGAAGAGGTGAAGAAGCGAGCAGGTTGGAACAGGTGGAGAAAAGTGTCAGGGGTGATGAGAAGGTACAAAAGGTAAGGCGGAGGTGAAGAGCAGCCATGTTGTCTGAGGTCCTCCTGGAGCAGATCAGTGGATGTTCTGGAGATAAATTCAGACCGAGATGGTTTGCATGTGGACAGGGGAGGAAGACCAGGAAGACAAGTGGTAGAGGAGAGGGTTAGATGACGCCAGGTGATTGGCTGTGGGTTAGATAGAAGCAGGTGATTGGCCGCGGCCCCAGAAGGGGGCGGCCTGAAGCCAATCCTGGCCAGACCGTCACCTGCCTGCCATGAAAACACGCTTTCTCCTCGGTGGAAATACTGACTCAAGCTAAATCGCTAACTCTGAAACCAAAACAAAAAGTTTCTGTACAACCGGTTAAGAGGCCGAGCGTCGCCGAACATCCCGTAACCGAGGGCAACATCGCGACGTGCGACCAGGAATGATCGATTACCCCCAAAGAACGGCCAGGGGTTTCAGTTACGGCGGTGCTTTTTAATAAAACACCGGGGAGATTCATAATCCGCTCCCTACTGTACGCTGGCACTTGATGGAAATTGCTTTTGCTTCGCCTATTTGTCAAAGACGGAGGGAAACGAGTTGCTATTTCTGGCTTGTCTGCCTCGTGTTTCGCCGTCTGGGCCAAAACAATCCCGGGGTGACTACAATACTTATTCACCCCTCTTTCTCAGGCAGACGCCCGCCCTCCTCTTAGCTCTCGCTCTCCGGTGGAAAATCACGTCTGCTTTAGTGCTTTGCATTCCTGCGGTTCGACTGGCACTTCCTGCCGTGAACGAGGAGCGCGGCTGCAGCAGAGAACGTTCCTTCAACCCGTGAAGGTTTTTCTTTTTTTTTTTTTTTTTTTGACTGGGATGTTTTTCAATCTCTCTCATCCCCTCCCCCCCCCCCCCCAGCCTGATTCCAAGGAGTTTGCACGTGGGTTAAAAACAAAATGTTAAAAGATATCACTTCGGAGTGCAACTTGTCACAACAAAAATAAAGAAATAGACGAGCTAGCGCCGGCGCCTCCCCTGCAGCAGCAGCAGCAGCAGCAGCTCTGGGGTTCTGGTGATGCTGCAGGAATGCAAACACACAAAGAGGCTCTGTTTAAAACCACCTCACTTGAAGCCGGACGGCAAATCGCTGCAATCGCGTTCGGTGAAAATGAATTTTAAGGTGGCGCGTCGAGGACCGCTGTTGTTCTGGCGATGGCGTTCACTCATTCGTTCTCCGTGGCTGGAGTCTGTCCGCGCTGTGATTGGACGAGAGGCGGGACGTTCACTCTGTCATTCACACAACTACTTGTTCATCCATTCATAAGTCATACAAATAGAAAAACATGCAACCTCTCATTTACTTTGTCATAGGGAGACAAACGACCATTCACTCATTCATATGTTGTACGGATACACATAGCTATTTTATTGCCTATCTGTATATTTTATATATATTGTCTACTTTATACAGTTTTAATTTGTATTGTCCAGGACTACAGATGGAAATTAGCTATGAGCTATAATCTGGTACAAACATCTCTGCCTCTGTGCTTAATGTATTTGTACACTGTCCTAATAAACTTCTAAACAAACACAAACATTCACTCTGTCATATAAAGACAAACCAGCGTTCATTCACTCATTCACACGTAGACACACAACCTTTCACTCATTCATTCATTCACGTTTACTTTTCACGGTTTCGCTACGTCACGGATTTGCATGGTGCATTGTGTTCTGCATTCTGATTGGCTAAAAAGTCACTCCGCTTCTTCTCTACCTGTGCGTCAATAACGTTGCAGTTTAATATGCACACGTACGGAAAACAGCTTGACAAATTTACATGACGTACGTGCAAATTCTCTTGCAATTTCGAGTTTCTCTAAAACCCATAATGTTGACAAAACGCTCTGGAGCGACAAAAGGGCCCGAAAGGCAGCGGAAGATGCTATCTATCGCAGATGCTATCTAGATGCTATCTATCTAAGATGCTATCTTATGCTATCTCTAAGATGCTATCTATCTAAGATGCTATCTTATGCTATCTCTAAGATGCTATCTATCTAAGATGCTATCTTATGCTATCTATCTAAGATGCTATCTTATGCTATCTATCTAAGATGCTATCTATGGCAAATAAAGTTAAACTTCTGGACATGCTAAGGGAAGCTAACAGCTATGCGGCTGTAGGTCGGCATTACGGAATGAATGAATCTTCCGTTCGTTCCATAAAGAAGGAAGAAAAAAACATAAGGACGACGGCAGCGATAAGTTTTAATAAGGATGCAAAAAGGGTTGCAACTGTCCGCAATTTTTTTCACAATCATTTTTAATTTTCTCCCGTTTAATCCAATTCCTCGGGTCGCGGTGGGCGGAGCTAATCTCCGCGATTTGAAGCCTTCTGTTCACATTGATGATTAAAATTATTATTTGACAGTACAGAAGTTATCTGTTGAAAAAAAACGTTTCTAAAGTACAGTACTTTTATTTGTGAAACAAATGATTGAGCCTGTAAAAGGGTTTGTTCTTTCTTTTCAATGTATAACAACGTATTTAATTGTATAATAATTGTAAATAAAAAATAAAGGCGAAAAACAAGGGTATACTGTATCATACAGACACACAAACATTCACCCTGTCATATGAAGTCAAACGAAAAGACACAACCTTAACTCATTCATTCATTCATTCATTCATTCATTCATTCATTCATGTCATACAGACAAACCACCATCAGATCATATAAACATGTACAACCATTCACCCACTCATTCATGACATCATGCAACATACATGGAAACATGCAACCACTTGTTCATCCATTCATAAGTCATACAAAAAACATTCACCCATTCATTCACTCGTTCATGTCTTATAAAGGCGGACAAACATTCATCCTCTCATCTCAGCAACATATAGAGACAAATAACACTCACTCATTCATCCGCCCGTCCGAGCCTTCTCATTGGCTGACCGTCAGCCAATCGTGTGACGGGATTTGAGCGGCATCTCCAGCGATGGCTCCCGTTTTCACTTTCGCCAAGTCACGAATCAGAGGCTCGAACCTTTTTTTTTTTTCCCTCTTTTTCCTCTTTTTCCTCCTTTTGCGTTATTTCTCAGCCGCCCGTTCGGCCCAGATCTCCGGAGCTCCGTTTCCACCGTCTAAATTTACCTGCAGGGGCCACTTTTAGAAAGCGGCTGGTCTATTTGCACGTATCTAAATATACGTCTGTCCCGCGGCGAGGAACAAACCGGCCTCCTCAAAAGGAGGAGACGCCAGCGGGTGGAGCTTCATGTCGGGTTCTTCTATGTTCTCTTGAGCTCCCGGAGAAGCACCGGCTGGAAGAGAAGCAGGCGAGACGAGTCGGTCGAAGATGCCTAAACCAGGGTGGATGGACACGTTGCTTCCACAGGTTGTCCTCCACAACCATGATGGGAGGATTTGAAGAGCAGAGGTTTCAGGTGGAGATCAGAGGAAAGGAACGGTAGCAGCCATGTTGGTTTGGAGACACCCAGGAGAAGACGGGAGGCATGGATGAAGATGTGGATGTCGAGGAGGTTGGAGAGCATCGGGAAGGAGTTGGTCAGAGGGACATGCTAGATGTTCTGGAGATAAAGGCACACTGAGATGGTTTGGACGTTCTGGGTAGATCTGGGTAGAAGGTTGCTGAGGTCTAGAGGAGGGTTCGAGGGAGGCAGATGATTGGTTATAAGGGAGTGACCAGAAGGACAAGACGCTGAAGATGATAGCTGTGCTGAAGTTGGTCAATCTTCCATCCTTCCATTATTATTGTTACAGGCCGAGTCAGATTTGAAGTGACTGACTGAAAGCACATAAGTCGTGTCAGAGGCACTTGTACCACTACTTCTTTTCCTTTGGACTTTTCCCTTCAGGGGTCTCCACAGCGAATCCACCTTCTCCATCTAACCCTATTCCCTGGATCCCCCTCTCTTTGCTCTTCCTCTAGACCTCCTGCCTGGCAGCTCCACCTGCAGCAACCCTCTACCCAGATCTTCACCATGGTTTGGACATGAACAGAAGAGTGTTCGTATCTAAACCATGTCAGTCATCACTTTGACTAAGTCATACATGTCCTGCACCCCTGTGACAAATTCTTCTTTTCCTTTGGACTTTTCCCTTCAGGGGTCTCCACAGCGAATCCACCTTCTCCATCTACCCCTGTTCTCTGGATGCTCCTCTCTCACACCAACTATCTTCATATCCTCTCTTACGACGTCCATAAATCTTCTCTTTGGTCTTCCTCAAGACCTCCAATTCCAGCATCCGTCTACCAATATATTCACTATCCCTCTTACATGACCCATCTCCCTCTATGTCCAGAATATCTAGTATGTGCTGTTCCTCTGATGGACTCATTCCTGATCCTCTCCATCCTGGTCACTCCCAAAGAGAACCTCCACATCTTCATCTTTGTGACCTCCAGCTCTGCCCCGTCCTTGGATCTAGACCTCTAGACCTCCCGTCTGGCAGCTCCACCTTCAGCAACCTTCTACCCCGGATCTTCACCACGGTTTGGACATGAACAGAAGAGCGTTCATGTCCAAACCACCTCAGTCATTACTTTGTCTCGGTCATACATGTCCTGCACCCCTGTGACAAATTCTTCTTTTCCTTTGGGCTTTTCCCTTCACGGGTCTCCACAGTGAATCCACCTTCTTCGTCTAACCCTAACCTTCATATCTGTGACCTCCAGCTCTGCCTCCTGTCTTTTGGTCATTGACACTGTTTGTAGAACATCCCACCACTCTCGCTACACTAAGTAGCGTACACAAAGACAAACAGACACACTTGGACGCAATAGCCAGTAAATGGAGAGTGTACTTCAGATGAAAGAAGAAGTTTCAGTCACAGCTTGACCATCTGCTCCATTTAGGACTTCCAGTCCTTCCAGTCAGTGTCTTTAAGTGTGTTAGCAAAGAAGGTCCTTACTTGGATTCCCACATGAGGCCTTTCCGTGTGGAGTCTCCATATTCTCCCCATGTCTGCGTGGGGTTCCTCCAGGGTTCCTCCCACAGTGTGAACACATGCAGGAGCTTCATTGGACACCCCGAATTCTCCAGTGGACCCACTAAGCAATGATGCATCACCACATTCTGTTATTTTTCGCCCAACCACGGAGCGTCTGGGTTCGTATTTTCGTACCGTCCGAAATGAGAAATGGCGTTCGCTGCAGTGGAAAATAGACGCTTCGAATTGAAGCCCCCGTTTTTATGTTTCCCCCGAATCTGAGCAGAGTTCTTCTGTGGCTGCAGCTCCTACTGCACAGCGTCTGCCGTTGCTTTTGGCTCGTCGGGCGGTGTTTCGACTTCACTTCCTGTTTTGAACGCCTCTCTTCGGCACCCACTCCTCATGCCGCTCCGTTTGTTGAGACTCTTTTACTTCAACAAAGCGGCGAGGGTTCCGGCGCCATCCGTCATCCAGACGTGCACCTCCGTGCTTCCGTTTTAGCAAAACAAATCGTTCATTTTTATGGGACACGAGCTGAGATGTGCATTGATTTTAATGATACTTAGGGAATTTTTTTTAGCGGCAGCTGCAAGACATACAAGGACAAGACAAGCTAGCTAAAAATACAAGTAATAAATAAAGAAATCTGGTATTTCTGAGTGCTTTTCCGTCGTCCTCAGGTGCAAACCTTGTTTGGAAACGCCTGGTTCTCCGCCGTTTAGGTGGCATCCGTGCGTCGCAGCTGGTACAGAGTGTTCCCAGGCCACGGGGGGAAGGTGCGCCGAGGAAAAACAGAAAGCGAGGAGACAAATATGCAGGCTGGCTAAGCGTGTCAGGAATGTACCAGACTTAAACAACATCCTGAGTGAACAGAGAAGGAAGGTACCGTTGCGGTTCTGTCCGAGAGCCCGGCCTATTTTTAGCCGCCCACCTCACCTCATTAAAGAAGAGGTGTTTGTGTAACCCCGGCAGATCTCCCACAGGACCGGCCTTCATGCAGAACGGGACGTCTGGTGCAGACGGAGTTGCGCAACCCAGGCTAACATCTGCCCACGTCGCACCGTCGGCCCCGATATCGGAAGATCCCTTCCGAATGAATCACGATCCCCGCATAGTTTACTGTTATTCCATCCGCGACACAAACCCCTCGTCCGACCCCCGCGCTTTTTATTCTCTGGGTAAATAATCCGTCCTGACATACGTTGGTTTATTTATAAAAACTCCTCTTGGATACTCCGCCTCTATTTGAGTCGCGTATCGCTGCCAATATTTGTGGCCAAGCACAATATGTTGTCCTCGTCTTACACCGTTCTAAATGCAACTCGTCCACTTCCGCTATAATTGGAGAGGTTTATTTCCATCGCTGTTGTTGAGGATCCACGGAAATGTGCCGCTCCTGCTCGATTAGCCCTTGAGATGTTTCGCACCCGCTTTGGTTTGGGATTTGTTTTGTTTTGGGCCAAACGGGTGCTTCATCTACTCGCCATGGTAACTGGACTTTTTCACGGGGATAAATTCGCCATGGCCTGGAGGACAAGGACCTCCACGGACATGCTTTATTGGCGTTTGTGACTAAATCCGCTAATTCTCGATTTTTAACTTCATGACAGGATCAGTGATAATAATGGAGAATGTTTTCATTATGACAGGTGAGGCAGGCGATGCTCTGCCTCACCTGTCAGAATGAAAATAAACAAACAAACAATGATATCATAATATAACATTTTTCCACTGATCTGATTCACAATTGTATTTTGTGTATGATGTCCATCTTTTTCCGAATGTTTTCAAGTACGAATTGCTGAATTTGCGCATTTCCTGATCGAACTCAGCTCTGCACACTGGGCTGCGTGGAACGGGTTCATTTCTGTCGCCTAAAGAATGTTTAAAGAAAGATTTATTATGTTGTTATATGCGCCACCACCTTCTACAAGCTGTGTAATAGCATTAGCGTAAGCGCGTGATATAATTATTCTCGCTGATCAGAAAATAAAGCCTAGAGAAAATTTATGAGGTGAGGCAGACAATACTGTGCCTCACCTGAAGGGGGAGTATGTGAGTTGGCAGGTGCTAGTGACTGCTGTCGCTCTAAAAGTAATAAGGATAGCATATCTACGTGGACTTCATACAGAAATAAAGACCGCAAATTGTATTCGGTTTTATAAAAAAAATGGGACTCTGGAACAAGGAACTCCTTTGAGTTCTTACAATTGTTCAATTGTTCCAGAAGATACCGGCCACTGGTAGAGAAATACTTTGGCTACTGCGTATCCTACTCGTGAGGGAAGCAGGAGTCATCGCAGCTGGACTGGTGGACAGTCAGTTGTTGTAGGGCCACATAAACAGACTGACAACCACTCACTCTCTCATTCCCACATGTTTCCCAATTTTTCCAATGAACCTGCTGCATGTGTTTGGACTGTGGAAGGATCCTGTGGGAGAACATGCTAACTCCGACCACAGTCCTTCGTGCTGTGAGGCCTAACCACTGCGCCTCCATGCCGCCAACATACGACCATTTGCTTATTCCTTCATAGGTCATCTAGAGACATACAACCATTCACCCTCATACTCACACACCATTCACTCATTCATTCACACACACACACACACACACACACACACACACACACACACACACACACACACACACATCTTGGCGATTAAAGTCTCCTGTTAACCCCCTTGAGTTGACAGTTAGAGCTAGAAAAAGCAAACCACAGTGGTGCTGAGAGAGGAACTCTGGTATTGTATGAGGAAGTCTGGAGTGGCAGAGAAGTATGTTAGACTGGTGCAGGACATGTATGCTCGCTGTGAGACAGTGCTGAGGTGTGCTGTAACAGACAAGTTCAAGGAGGAGGTGGGACTTCAGCTCTGAGCTCTTGTTTGCAGTGGTGATGGACAGGCTGACAGATGAGGTTGGACAGGAATCTCCATGGATCATGATGTTTGCAGATGACATTGTGATCTGTAGTGAGAGTAGGGAACGGTTTGAGGAACATCCAGAGAGGTGAAGGTATGCTCTGGTAAGAAGAGGAACGAAGGTGAGTCGCAGCAAGACAGAATATATGTGTGTGAATGGGAGGAACTCGGGTGGAGCGGTGAGGCTACAGGGAGTGGAGATCAAGAAGCTGGAGGATTTCAGGTACTTAGGGTCAACAGTCCAGAGCGTAGGAGAGAGTGCGGAAAAGAGGTGAAGAGACGGTCCAAGCAGGTTGGAATGGGTGGAGAAAAGTGTCAGGGGTACCAAGAGAAGACTTTCAGCCAGAATAAAAGGAAAGGTGTACAAGACAGTGGTGAGACCAGTGATGATGTTTGGACTAGAAACTGTTCCAATGACCAAAAGACAGCAGGCAGAACTAGAGGTTGCAGAGATGAAGAGATGCAGAGATGTTCCGGACATAGACTGAGATGGTTGGGTCATGTACAGAGGAGGGATAGTAGACGGATGCTGCATTTGGAGGTCTAGAAGAAGACCAACGAGAAGGTGTGTGGACGAGAGGATATGAAGTTAGCATCAGAGAGGAGGATCCAGCCAATAGGGTTAGATGGAGAAGGTTGATGAGGTTGAAAAGAAGATTAAGTTGACAGTTATTTTTATTTGTACTTTTTGGATCGCAGTTGCCAAATCAGGAAATTGTGCCGGGCTCCTAAAAATGGAGGATATATTTTCTTTAGATCAGCATCCGTCCACTGAAAGGAGCGAGAACTCACCTCGTCAATAAATAGCGATCAATATTTGAATCAGAAACAAAAAATGTCCCGAATTGAAAGGCAACCTCCTCACCTGAATTCGTACCTCTTCAAACACTGCGATCCAGCGCGCCCTTCAGCCCTGCTGTGATTCTCTTCAGTAAGAACTTAGATGGCCATCAGACTGGAACCCCCCAAAAAAATAACCCCCAAAAAAACGACCCCTCGCTTCGGGAAAACGCCGCGGTCGGAAAAGCCGCCTCCCATCCAGGCGGACTCGGCCCGAAGTCACTTCTTGTGAAACGGCGTGTCCTTAATTCCACTATTTGGTGCAAAAACAAAAGTTCAAGCTGATGCAAGGACTCCGGGCTTTAGTGTACGACGATATGCAAGGAAAACAGAAGTGAGGGGAAAGGGGGGCGGGGGGGGCGCGCCAGGGTTGGCTGGAACAGCCTGGAAAATAATAAATATCTGGATATAATGGAAGATTAAAGTGTTGAACTCATGTCTGGGAGAAGGACGAGGTTCTATCACCTCAGCAAGAAGCTAAATCCCAGTGTGCCAACCCTTGCACTTTCCTCCCCCCCCTCGCTCTCGGCCCTTTGAATCCAGTTTTGCAGCTTTTTTTTTTTTTTTTTTGATTCATAATCAAGTGAATAATATTGACTTAAATTTGCAGAGGAAGTTCAAAGAGCGGCTCCGGCTCCCTGAGAACCGAAGCCCGGCCCGCGATGACTGAGATGTTTTCCGCAAGGGGGGGTCGGGACGGCTGGAATACTGGGCTTGTTGTTCCGCTGGTTTTCATCCATAGTCCGACCGTTTCCTGACACCTGTACGTTAAATAAACCGCCCGCCTCCGGATATTCAGAGGCATTTCAAACTTCCCTGCAACGTTTCCGTGTTTGTCGTGCGTTCGCCTTTCGCTCCTTGGACAAACAAGGAGGACGGGAGCTGCCTCTTCTGGTATATTTTCGGCGCAGTTACAGTAAGTCGGATTGTTTACCTCGATGTGTCAACAGCCGCAAGCTCTCCGAGGAAGACGTGGTTCCAATTAGGGAAGACGGGCAAACAAGTGCAGTACTTTCAAAAGTTTATGTTGACTGGAGTGCGAGGGATGCTCTTTGTTGTGGAGAACGCCGGTTATTTCAAGAGTTTCGCACCAGTGAGCTAGCAAGACGAAGTTAATCACGCCACAAAGTTGTTGCTAACGGTAGAGGCTAGTCGTTGTTTTGCACCGGAGGACCTTTTTGCAGTTCCTAGAACCTTTTCAGGAAGGTTGGGACAGCAGGGACCTTCAGTTCCAAGAGCCATTTCAACTCCCTATCCAAGGCACTGTCTTCTGTGACATAGATGATTGGTGGAACTCCTAAAGCACCACCAGATACTTCTTGCGTGCCAGAGTACCATTTTTAAAAACTACCTTTTTGCGACAAAACGGACAGTACAGCGAGGAAAAGGACGAAAAGGGCCAAACTCTTCTGGTCTTGCCATGCCTCCGAGGAGTTTCCAAAGGCTCACAGAATAAATTTGGAGTTACCTAACGCCGAGGCCCTCACATGGCGAAGTGCAGGGAGAAGATACACTTGAACCATCCGAGTGTCCATGTTTTATGAACAGCTTTGCAGCTTCCACCTCCGTGTTGTCCTTGCCGTCTTCTCTTTCTTCTTTGGAGACAGTTGCGTCGCATGGGTCTCTCCGTGGTCCCTCCTCGCTCGTGGGAACATATTCAGGGGTTCTCCAGGCTGGAGGGTAGCGCAGCGAACCAAAGATCCGGACAGCTCTTAGAACTTTTCTGGCCCAAAACCGGCTCTGGATACAAGCTACACTGGTATCTAGGTTGTACCCTAATGAGGTATGTCTTAGGAGCCAGCTCGGTAAGGCAGTCTGGGCACTGTTGAAGTCCTGTTGGGGTCTTTGAGATCCAAATAATGACCATTCAGAGAAAAAGTCACCAGCGAGATCCTTCTGTGAGTCGTCACTTGGCAAGCTGCAAAACCCCGAATGTGCCGACTCCCTCTCGATTGCGGTCCTTTCACATGTTTTCGCACGTGACCGCTACGTGGTCCGCCATGACTAATGAACCGATTGGTATTGTTCCACTGGAGCGCGTCCACGTTCCTTCAAACCTCCCTCGAGCCGCGGGCTCTTAGATGATCCCCATCCCTGTGATCCATCCACCACATGTTCCTATATGTTCGGTCGACTCCGTATCCCCCCGGCCTTACGCTGGAAAGCTGCCATTCCCACCAGGTGACCCGCTGGCGAATTCCCGTCCTTGTTTTCTGATATTTCAGCGGGGAAATCACCCCCGGTGATCGGTTTATCTGGCCCAATCAGGTTTCCTGCAGCTTTCAGCTTTCAGAGGTGTCAGAGGCTAATCCGACTCTAATAACAGCGGTCAGCATATCAACAGGTGAGGTCACGGCTCAGGAAATACGAGTCAGCTGAGATAAATCAGTGATTTAAGGTCCACGGAGCTGCTCGGCGGGAGGCGGACGATAAGCCTGGCGCCCTCACACGTCGTCCGTAAGTCTGGCTTACGGGACTAGATTACTTTTATGGATTGAGCAAATATCCGAGCGTCTGTTTAGACGCGTATGCAAAATATTTTCAGAAGGTAGAAGACGTTATGCAACGGCGATGGCATCGGGGTCGGGCCAAACCGGGACTCGTCTATTCATTCGGAGACCAAACGAACACCAGATGCTGGATGCCAACGCGGGAACCGACAGCAATCATGGAGGTGAAGACAATTCCAGAGTTTTAAAATAGAAATTTTGTTTTCGGCGTCTAGAAAATCTAAACAAATACAACCTTAATTGAAAAAGAAATATCCTGCGGCGCTAACATGTATTGTTAGCAACTGAATAAGAATCGATGCAAGTTGTTTTTCTTTCATTTGTTCTCTAGATCAGTGGGATCAAACATCCGACCCACCGGGGGTCCAATCCGATCCGGGGAATAAATCTACAATTTGACAAATGCAGTATACGCTTGTTTTTCACGGGGGTTACGTTCCAAAAAGAACCCGTGATAGGCAAAATCTGTGAAGTAGAAACCTTCATTTTTTATTTACAATTATTATACAATTAAATACTCTATTATACATTGAAAAGAAAGAACAAACCATTTTACAGGCTCAATCATTTGTTTCACAAATAAAAGTACTGTACGTTTTTTTTCAACAGATAACTTCTGTACTGTCAAATAATAATTTTAATCATCAATGTGAACAGAAGGTTTCAAATGGTGGAGATTAGCTCCGCCCACTGCGACCTGAGGAATTGGATTAAACGGAAGAAAATTAAAAATGATTATGAAAAAAATTGCGGACAGTTGCAACCCTTTTTGCATCCTTATTAAAACTTATCGCTGCTGTCGTCCTTATGTTTTTTTCTTCCTTCTTTATGGAACGAACGGAAGATTCATTCATTCCGTAATGCCGACCTGCAGCCGCATAGCTTTTAGCTTCCCTTAGCATGTCCAGAAGTTTAACTTTATCTGCGATAGATAGCATCTTCCGCTGCCTTTTGGGCCCTTTTGTCGCTCCAGAGCGTTTTGTCAACATTATGGGTTTTAGAGAAACTCGAAATTGCAAGAGAATTTCCACGTACATCATGTAAATTCGGCAAGCTGTTTTACGTACGTGTGCATATTAAACTGCAACGTTATTGACGCACAGGTAGAGAAGAAGCGGAGTGACTTTTTAGCCAATCAGAATGCAGAACACAATGCACCATGCAAATCCGTCAAGTAGCAAAACCGTGAAAAGTAAACCGCGTTATAGCGAGGGATCACCGTACATAAAAATCATGAAAATCTGCTAGAGGTGCAACTGTTTTAGTCACTGTTAGCATCACAGCTAACAGCAGATGGCAGCCATGCTGCTTCCAGGTCTGTAAAGTAGCCTTTTCATTTATTGCTATAAATTTACCCGCTTTTCCGTCGGACCCGACACCCTCATCAGCGTCAAAAAAAGAGAAAAGTGGACGTGGAATGTTGGGTTTTCCGAGAAAAACGGACCAATTCTTATTTGTTGGTTGAGGTGAATAAGAAACCTGTATGTTCGGTGTGGATGCAGCAGGTTTGGGTTCTACCATGAGACTCGAATGCGACAAAAAGCACAAAGAACTGAGAAGACAGAAGTGAGACATAGTGTTGTTACTTTTCTTCATGAATCTCAGGTTGTTAATCATGTATTTTTTTTAAAGGAACAGTTCATTACATATAAATGTCATAATGTACATGTTCTTCTTTGGACTTTTGGAACAATTTGGACTCGGTGTTCCTTCTAGGACATCAGATTCGTCCGTAAGCTGCCCACGGTTCTATAGAAACATGCGTTCGTCGTATTATTCACCCTCAGCTGGATATCTGAGGCTTTGGGTAAAGCGGGGCTTATTAGAGCAGCTGGACGAACCGCCGCCGCCAAAAGCAACACGGCGAGCCCTAATTCCAGTCAAACACCTTCCCTCGCTTCGGCCGCTCGACCCAAACGCAGGATGTTATTAACTCCGCGCTTCCCGATCAAGCGGCGTGTTTTTACTCGGAGCGCCGAAGGGGTCGAGGTGAAGGAATCGGCGTTCACCAAAGAAAATTATGCAACTGAGAAACCCGTGACTTCCTGTCGCGGAAGATGAAGGAAGCCAGATTTTCTGCCCGATGATCGTAAAGGGATTTCTCTTTCGCCGCAAATGGCGAGCTCGTGCTCTGCGACACGTGAAGTTGTAAGATAAGATAAGACTTTATTGATCCCCATAGGGGGAATTGATTTGTCACGTATAGATATGTGCGTATATACAGTACGTATGTATAATAATTCCATTGTTTCCTGTGGAATAACCCTAATTTATACACGTAAATAAGAATAAGAGCAACTTTATTTATCCCGAAGGAAATTGTTGTGTCAGAGTTTCAAGTAAAAAATAACAATAATGAATGATAGTTGGAAATTGTATAAACAGTAGAAAAAAAAAAAAAAAAATGGGGAGAATAAGAAATACAAATAGATATGAAGTGTCAAAGTCAAGGCTATAAAGATTTGAAGATTCCCTGCAGCTGAAGGAAGAGGAATTAAAAAATATGATATATACTCATATACATGTGCTTGTAAATACACATGTATGTAGGTTACATATATTTTTGCATATATTTTAATTTAATTTAATTTATTTCTCTTGATCTTTACCATTTTTACTTTATTTCTATTATTTCCTATTTTTTTTTCTTTATTTTTTTTAATTTATTTATTCATACAACCTCGGGAAGAGCTTCCCGTCGAGGGCATCTGTGTTGTGTTTATTGTTGATATGGACCCCCAAGGTACGTTTAGGGGTCCACTATCTCCACCTCCATCCTAGATGGTGATTGATACGTGTCTCCTCCGATTCTTCCCCAACAACCACCTCCTCGGTCTTGGAGATGTTGATGCAGAAGGTGGTTCTGGTTGCTCCACTCAACAGAACTCGCAATCCGACCTTTGTACTTGCTCTCTATTTTGTGTATATGAATCGTAGCTCGGTTTGAGTTTAAAACTCTAAAAACTAGCCTTTAGATGTGAGCTGGTGTGAGATGACACTTTTGCACGAGTCTTTTCGCCATCTTAAGGTGTCAGCCCAGCATAAGGCGCCTGAAATAAAATGTATTATTCTTATTCTTATTAGAGAAACGTTCACCCTCTCATTCACGCCACACTGAGACCAAGCCTGTTGAACCCGGCCTCTCGCCCAATCACAACCCTGACTCTGGTGTAAGCAGTGGCCTACAAGGCCTTCTCTGCTGGCCTAAAAAAGAATCTGAACAACTGACTGATTTTAATTTTAGTTTGTCCTGAATACTTATTAAATAATTCCAAATGGTCCGTCCGCTTCCTTTCATAGCCTTTTCCGCGGCTGTCCTGCTTCCAGACATGTATTCTCACACTAAAGCATTTAACCAATCACATTTCAGCCATTATTTGTTGCCGGGCAGAGTCAAAGTCAAAGAATCAGATTCACGGGCACTCTCGCGAAAAATAAGGGTCAATGAAACTGTTGCTTCAACCAATTAGATTTTAAGCTGCAACACCAAGGCCTTCTAGAAGGCTGCGGTAACATCAAACGCCCTTTGATTGGATAGTCAGAGAATGTACTAGCCAGCTAGCAGGCCTCCAGCTAGCATCTGTAGCGAGCGTTGATATAACAGCTAATTTGTCCACCCATGACGGCTGAAGGAAGAGAAGAAATGGTTCCAGATTTATTGTCAAGACTGTTTTCAAGATGGACGTTTCAAGAAAAGTCGGACGCGGCTAAGAAAGGTCGGGCAATGCCGAAGCTAGCTAGCCTTGGCTGATCCCACCTAAGAATCAGAGGACGCCGCGGATGTTTTTCACACGTTTGAAGGGAAAATATTTGAAAAAAAAAAAATCACCCGTCAGGGAAAACTAGCGGTTGACGTGTAGCCCCTGCAGGCTTTCGCAGAGTGTTTTTACCGCACACCTGTCCGCTAATTGATAGTTTTGCGTCGGCCCGCCGTGCAAAGACTGTGGGAAAGAAGGAGCGGCCATTTTTTCCCGGGTTAAACATCGTCAGCTCCTCGTCTGCCGCCGAACACGGGGGTTATGTAATGTTTGCGGCGGCGGCGGAGAGACAAATAACATGTAATGATGTGGTTCCTGCGGGCGAGCGGCCGCTTACAACCACTCACTGTTTTCATACTTACGTAAATCATTCTTTGTCTCTGTGCAATTGATCGCGTCATTCGTCACGGCAAAATCAAAATGACGCGGTGATTCCGTTTCCAAGGGAGAACCTGGTAGCGCTTTTTTTTTTTAATTTTATTTTGTTTTTTTTAACAGAAAGTCTCTAAAAGCATCTGTAAAATCCAAAATGGTTTTGAAGGCCCAGCGGGTTTGACCGAACCGTCTGAAATACAGTTAATGTCTCTACATGACGTGAATGAGAGGGTGAATGTAGCATGTAGCCATGGATGTGTGAATGAGAGGCTGAATGCTGTCTCTATATTATGTATGAATGAAAGGGTGAATGGATGGATGTCTCTTCATGACAAAAATGAGAGGGTGAATGTCGTATGTCCTGATGGCGTTTCATGTCTAGATGATGTGAATGAAAGGGTGAATGGATTCATGCCTCTTTATGATGTGAATGAGAGGGCGAATGTAGCATGTACCAATGGACGTGTGAATGAGAGAGTGAATGGTTTCATGTCTATATGATGTGAATGAAAGGGTGAATGAGTGGGTGAGTGTTGTCCCGATGGACGTGTGAATGAGAGGATGAATGGTTTCATATGACATGAATGAGAAGGTGAATGGATGAATATCTCTTTATGATATGAATGAGAGGGTGAATGTTGTATGACCTGATGGACGTGTGAATGGTTTAATGTCTATATGATGTGAATGAAAGGGTGAATGAGAGGGTGAATGAGTGGGTGAATGTTGTCCCGATGGACGTGTGAATGAGAGGATGAATAGTTTCATGTCTCTTTACGACATGAATGAGAGGGTGAATGTCTTTATATTACATGTGAATAAGAGGGTGAATGGATGAACGTCCTGATGGACGTGAAAATGGTTTCATGTCAAGATGACGTGAATGAGAGGGTGAATGGACTCATATCTCTTTTTGACGTGAATGAGAGGGAGAATGCTGTCTCTTTATCGTGTAGGAATGAAAGGGTGAATGGATGGATGCACCTATGGACGTGTGAATGAGAGAGTGAATGGGTTTAAGTCTATATGACATGAATGAAAGAGTGAATGGATGAATATCTCTTCATGACGTGAATGAGAGGGTGAATGTTGTACTACCTGATGGACGTGTGAATGGTTTAAATTCTATATGATGGGCATGACAGGGTGAATGAGAGGGTGAATGTTGTCCCGATGGACATGTGAATGAGAGGATGAATGGTTTCATGTTTAGATGACATTAATGAGAGGGTGAATGGATGAATATCTCTTTACGATGTGAATGAGCTGGTGAATGTTATGTGTCCCAATGGACGTGTGAATGAGAGAGTGAATGGTTTCATATCTATATGACGTAAACGAAAGGGCAAATGAGAAGGTGAATGTTGTCCCGATGGACGTGTGAATGAGAGGGTGAATGGTTTCATGTCTCTTTATGATGTGAATGAGAGGGTGAATGCCATCTCGTTATCATGTACGAATGAAAGGGTGAATGGATGTATGTACCTATGGACGTGTGAATGAGAGAGTGAATGGGTTCATGTCTATATGACATGAATGAGAGGGTGAATGGATGAATATCTCTTTATGATGTGAATGAGAGGGTGACTGTTGTATGACCTGATGGACGTGTGAATGGTTTCATGTCTATATGATGCGAATGACAGGGTGAATGAGAGGGTGAATGTTGTCCCGATGGACGTGTGAATGAGAGGGCGAATGGTTTCATGTCACTTTATGATGTGAATGAGAGGGTGAATGCCATCTCTTTATCATGTAAGAATGAAAGGGTGAATGAATGTATGTACCTATGGACATGTGAATGAGAGAGTGAATGGGTTCATGTCTATATGACATGAATGAGAGGGTGAATGGATGAATATCTCTATATGATGTGAATGAGAGGGTGACTGTTGTATGACCTGATGGACGTGTGAATGGTTTCATGTCTATATGATGCGAATGACAGGGTGAATGAGAGGGTGAATGTTGTCCCGATGGACGTGTGAATGAGAGGGCGAATGGTTTCATGTCACTTTATGATGTGAATGAGAGGGTGAATGTCTTTATATTGCATGTGAATGAAAGGGTGAATGGATGAATGTACCTATGGACGTGTGAATGGTTTCATTTCTCTTTATGATGTGAATGAGAGGGTGAATGTTGTGTCTATATGACGTGAGAGGACGTTCGGCAGGTAACATCCAGCCCTGCTCTCGATAAAAATCGTTCATTCATCCTTTCACTCTTGTATACATTCACTCATCCATTCACTCACTTGTGTCGCTGCTGTAAGCGGCTGCTATCTCCCGCTAGTTTCCATTTTTTCATGTGTGTTAATAGAAAGTATTTATCTGTTTTATAAATATGTGTGCAGGGTTTGGCTCCGCCCCCCTGGATAGGCTCCGCCCCCCGCGGAGGCTAAGTACAGGCTAAGCAGTTAAGCGGTATTCATAATCGGTGACTCACGGAGGTCAAAGCATGGTTTCAAACCGGTTCTTTAAAGCCTTTTTTGGAACCCGAGTCCGTCGCTCCTCGGTTCCCCCTCGAGGACGGTGATGAACCGGACCGACGTCTTCTCAGATGTCATTTCAGTCGCGACGCCTCGAAGTTTCACTCAGTCACGCCGCTTTCGGAAGGTTGGACTCGAGCGGCGTTCATCCTCGGATTGCTCCGATCGAAAACCGAAGTGAACATTTAAGATAAGATAAGATAAGCACAACTTTATTAATCCCGAAGGAAATTGTTGTGCCAGAGTTACAGAAAATAGAACAGTAATAAATAATAAAAAGAAAAAGGCAGAATTAGAAATAAAGATAAACTATAAAGTGTCTTAGTAAACAAGTGAGGTAAGGAGTGCACAATAGTATGATAAAAGGAAAAATTGTAGTGTAGCTGTTATGAAATGAAATATTGCACATTTACCAACATTTACCAACATTTCTTTAATTCCGTATTGCAAATCAATGATAGGATATGTTTTAAAGAGCTAGAAAAAGATGGAAAAAAAACACACACATCTGCCGCCCGGTTAGGGATGGGTCAAAAAAAGTCGACTGAATGAAGGTTGAAAAACATCTGCACGCCAAAAATAAAGATTTTTTATTTTGCATTAGTGCAAAAACTGTATTCTTGCATGAGCAAAGGTCTGGATCCCGGAGAAGCCGGGCTTTTACGCTTTCCCGTATCTATGGAAATCCCTGCTATGTGTTTTTGCGTCGGCCACCCCTGTCCTGCACTTTGTCAGAAATTGGCACCCCTGTTTTCCACACTCATCCTCCTGCCACATGAAATCATTTCCCCGCTTGCGTGAGCAACTCTCCGGGAATCCAAACCGAGACACTTCCGGTGAGTCAGGAACCGCCGCAGTCTGCAGACTCCCTCACCTGGACTCGCCGTTTCCAGGACACACCTGGAGACGGCGTAAAGAGTCTTGTCGCTTTTTCCCTTGTGATTTGGGTGTTTTTTTTTGCTTTTCGCGCCCCCGAAATAAAGGGACCCCTCGGTAGAATCCCGGCGGGCAAAAAAAAAAAAAAAAAAAAAAAATCCCTGCAGCAAAAACTTAACACGTTTGGCATTTTGTGGGCCCCCGCCCACGTGAATTAATTATGTGAGCGAGGAGGCCGTCTCTGCACGAAAGACCCTTTGAATCGGAGTATTTTCACCTCGGCGAGCCGAGTGGCATGGCTCTGGTTTCTCCGGCTACACCCACTGGGCTGGTATTTAAGGCCGGCGTCTCCCCCCATGCTTTCATCAGTCTGCCGCTGCACGCAGAGCGACGAGCTTCAGGGAGCTTCAGGGAGCAGGACTACGGAGTGGACACCATGTCTGTGCAGAGTGCGATCGCCTTCTCGCTTATCCTCCTCGCCGTCTCTTCGGTAAGTTCTCCCCGGGCTCTTTGGACGTTGGGGTTTGCCTTTATCGGAGGTGTAGGTAAGTATCAGCAGCCTGTTTAGAATATCACCCTCTTTCATTTCCGATCTGCGTGACTTCGAGCGGGAAGGTAGACAAACTGTGGAAAGTACTCGTTAGCTTACGTGAACGTGGTCTGGTGTCGCCATCCTGTGGCAACGGATGGCTTGTTCACCAGCTGCACCTCGGGGCGACTGGAAAGAACAGGATTTTATCTGAATTTCTGCTCCTGCGTGTCCTTTTTTTAGAAAGACTGTTTTTAAATTTGATCTTGCGACTCCGTCACTTACGTTCAAGCCCTACATGCTCTGCGGATACTTGTATTCTAACATCAGCCCGGTACTTGTTTACCTGTTAACCTGCTCTAGTAAGACTACATGTCTCCTCCTTGTCTTGGCAAGTGGACTTGAATTTCTTCATATGTAGACGTTTCATCCCTCATCCCTTTGGTGAAACATCTTCAAGAGACAAAGTCCAGTTACCAAGACAAGACGATTCCGACAAGGATTCCCCATGACCTGGACGACTGAGAACTCCACAGATACATTTGTCCTAGGTACATTTGTCCCATACTTGTATGCCTAAAGGCATACAAAAGGCATACAAGTATGGGACAAACGTACCTTGTGACAAATGTACCTTGTATGCCTAAAGGCATACAAGTATGTCACAACCAAGTGTAAGAGAGGCCAACTTTACCTTGTAACTCCACTGTGACACAAAACCAGACGAGACAAACACAACACCACGTCTGACTCGTCTGGTTTGGTCGTCATGAACAGCACTTCTCCTCCGCCTTGGAGCTGAAGGAAGCTCCGTATCGACCGATCAAAACAGATGGGTCGATAAATAAAGCTGATGTGTAAATGCCCAGAGGTCTGGCGCCAAGCGCAGCGTCCGGTTTCGGAAGGGGGCGGGCGAAGCGGGTGGAGGGGTCGCATATTTGTCGAGTTACAAAGATGTGAAAACTCAACACACGCTGGAATCTGTTGCTCAGCAAAGTGGACCTAGAATAGACGTCACGAGTGTTTGTGAAGGAAAGGTGGAATCAGATGATGCAGAAAGCATTCCATAGTCGCATAGCTACCGGAGTAAAAATACCGTTTTAGCGTAACACGGAAGTACTCAGAGTATGCTTGGCAGTCACCGCCAGGGTGGTGGAGCACCTGTTTGTTTGTTTTCAAATCTTCTCTTCCTCTGACATGAACTACCATGCGTGAAAATATGGCTCTTTGTCGACGACACGCTCATTAGCGCGGCTAAAACATTTCAACGTTTGCTCATTTCGAAGGTATCTATCGTTGTTAGTAAAGAAACAGACTCGTAGATTTGGTTTCTGTCCATCTTGGAATCCGGTGAAAGGTATTTCCCGACCAAGAGGCTGTTTTTTTCTCTGGTACACAAAGATGTCCAAGTTTGTCTCGACTCCACGGGACTCGAGACTCTTGACTTCGGCCGGTTTGGTCCTTGCCTGATCGATTGGTGAAGAAAATAATCAGACCTCAGCCTGGAGGGGGAAATCAAACCGGCTCGGGGGCCAGATGGTGCTCTTGTCCGGGCCGAGGCAACACTGGAGCAGTGTGGAAGACGTCCTCGCCTCTTTGCCCCTTTAGTTTGCACCAAACAAAACCCTTTTTATCGGACTTGTGCTCAATTGGTCGATAAGGTTGGTTTTCAGAATTCGCCCAAACGGCATCGAGGGACTGCAGAAGCCTCTTGGACGAGAGGTGAAGTGTCTCCAAGGAAAAAACTCAAGCCCGGTTGCCTCGATTCGTGATAATGGTTCACAATTTACCTTCGACACCTGTAGCATTGGTATTTCTTGTCATCGGCATCTGCGGTGCGTATTTTCATCTCAGGTCACGGCCCAGGACTGCTCCCGGCCCTGCGCCTGCCCCGCCGACCCGCCCCCCTGCCCCGTGGGGACCAGCCTGGTTCTGGACGGCTGCGGTTGTTGCAAGGTGTGCGCCCGGCAACTCGGGGAGCCCTGCAACCTGCCGGAGCCCTGCGACCATCACAAGGACCTTTACTGCGACTACGGCCTCTTGAGCGACACCGAGAACGGCGTCTGCATGGGTAAGAGGACCCGTCGACAAGGCGTCTTGCATGCTTACGATCTGCGACCTGTAAGGTACCCTCAAGACTCCAAACAAGAACTACGTTTGTTTACCTTCGAATCCTTTGAAACCCTAGAAAAACAAGTAGTCCCAAAGAAGTTTGGGGTCTTGTATGTTTGGGCTTTCAGATGGAACGACGGGATGTAGCCTAGAGAACCAACCAAAGTCCAAATACCCTCTAGAACAGGGGTTCTTAACCTTTCTGACCCTGAAGCCCATTTTTTTCAGTACAGAGTGGCCCAGGGCCCATTAAATATAATTTTAATATGTATTATTTAACATATATACACTGTATAGGTTTATAATTATCTCACTCTTGGTTTGATTTGTATTCAGTTCAATAAACCAAATCCACTTACAGTTTACCAAGCAAAAACCTTGTCAAATAAAATGACATATGAGGTAGCTAGCTAGCTTTCAGTGCACTTTTAGAGTTGCCAGTCAGCGACACGATCCATCTTTTCTGCATCTGCCGCCCATCTTCTTTTCTCTTGAAAAATTCCACCGGCTTTCCCACAAGCGTCGGATGCTCGGTCTCCGGGCGCCGCTGTAGTTTTGACGGCTCAAGAGCTTCGTTAGCCAGCGTTAACACACACTCCACACACTGGGCGCTACCTCCGTTTACGAAGCCGTACTTCATGAAGTCGGGATTGTACTGGCGCAAAAATTTCCTTTTTGGCGGGGGGTCGTCTTCATTTTTTCGTTTTGAATATTTCTCCATCTGTTTGTTTACAGCTAGCGGAGTGTCTTCTCTTTATTTATGGAGCTGCTTAAAGTAACAACTGACTGATGCGTTAGCGCCGCTACATGGTCGGGAGTTGTTATTGCGTCCCGCAGCCCTCGCGGCCTCACGCGGACAAAACAGATTTATTTTGCGGTCCACTAGGTGGCGCTCGGGCCCTTTGGTTAAGAATCACTGCTCTAGAACACATATGTCAAACTCAAGGCTCGCGGGCCGAATGTGGCCCGCGAGAATGTCTTAAAAGGGCCGATTGTCTTAAAATAAATAAGTCAAACGCATGCGTTGACCATAAACTACATTTCCCGCAACCCGTGCTGATCGCAGATCGCAGTGGATCCACATCAATGCCGTTTTCAACAAGTGGACTTGAGAAACACAAATGATCCCTAAATGTCCAGGGAGAGAAAAGTGGATACAGAGGGAAGTTTCAAGAAAGATGGGAAAACAGTAACCGTTAAATGTAACTAGTCCCTAGTCGTCAAAATAAGATGGTGGCAAAGACGGAGGATGTGGCGGCCCGAGTGTGTTTACGCCAAGGCAACAAGCAAACATACCGCAAACACCGAGTTAACATTAGAAAATGTCCCAAAATAATAAACACCGCGAAAGAAGGTGAGGTTTTATTTTTCTCCATGGTTACAAAGACTTCCCGTCGCCGGCGGTAGCGAGTGACCGCATAGAGGGGTCTGAGAAAGAGCCCTTTGTACGGACGTCCAAGAGGTTTTCAGACCTAATAAAAGCCACTCGAGTTCGACCGCACTCGGGTCTCAGAACACGGTACCTTCGAAAACGGCTCGGAGAGAAGAAATCATCGTAAAGGGAGCGGGAGTTGCCCGGACACAGGGCTTCTTTCAACGCGGTCCCTTAACTTTTATTTTTCTAATCACGCGTTAGTTGTGTCGTATTTCTTCACATAGAACCCTTGTGTCTTTCCTGCAGCTGTGGAGGGCCAGACCTGCGACCTGGGAGGCGTCATCTACCGCAGCGGCGAGTCCTTCCAGCCGAGCTGCAAGCACCGCTGCATTTGCATGAACGGCGAGATCGGCTGCGTGCCGACGTGCGCCAGCGACGCCAGGCTGCCGTCGCCCGATTGCCCCTACCCTCGACGCATCCAGATCCCGGGGAAATGCTGCGAAGAGTGGGTCTGCGACCAAACGCCCGAGGAGCACCACTACCAATCGGTGATGGGGGGTGAGTCTCATCTTTCTGAAGGTCCACCTGCAGGCTTTTTTCTTGTTTATCCGCACAGCTCCTGAGATTACATTACATTTGGCAGACGCTTTTATCCAAAGCGACTTGCAATAGAGGAGATAAGGACTGCAAATCTTCTTCTTCTTCTTCTTCTTTCGGCTTTTCCCTTCAGGTGTCGCCACAGCGAGTCGACTTTCTCCATCTAACCCTATTCTCTGGATCCTCCTCTCTCACACCAACTACCTTCATATCTTCTCTCACTACGTCCATAAATCTTCTCTTTGGTCTTCCTCCAGACCTCCTGCCTGGCAGCTCCACCTTCAGCAACCTTCTACCCAGATCTTCACCATGAACACTCCTTTGTTCATGTCCAAACCATCTCAATCATTACTTTGTCTCGGTCATACATGTCCTGCACCCCTGTGACAAATTTTTCTTTTCCTTTGGACTTTTCCCTTCAGGTGTCGCCACAGCGAGTCAACTTTCTCCATCTAACCCTATTCTCTGGATCCTCCTCTCTCACACCAACTACCTTCATATCTTCTCTCACTACGTCCATAAATCTTCTCTTTGGTCTTCCTCCAGACCTCTTGCCTGGCAGCTCCAATTCCAGCATCCGTCTACCACTATATTCTCCATCCCTCCTCTGTCCATGACCCAACCATCTCAGTCTGGCTTCTCTGACCTTCTCTCCAAAACATCTAACATGTGCCGTTCCTCTGACAGACTCCTTCCTGATCCTCTCCATCCTGGTCGCTCCCAAAGAGAACCTCAACATCTTCATCTCTGCAACCTCTAGTTCTGCCTGCTGTCTTTTGGTCATTGGAACAGTTTCTAGTCCAAACATCATCGCTGGTCTCGCCACTGTCTTGTACACCTTTCCTTTTATTCTGGCTGATAGTCTTCTATCTCTTGGTACCCCTGACACTTTTCTCCACCCATTCCAACCTGCTTGGACCGTCTCTTCACCTCTTTTCCACACTCTCCTACGCTCTGGACTGTTGACCCTAAGTACCTGAAATCCTCCAGCTTCTTGATCTCCACTCCCTGTAGCCTCACCGCTCCAGCCGAGTTCCTCTCATTCACACACATATATTCTGTCTTGCTGCTATTAACTTTCATTCCTCTCCTCTCCAGAGCATACCTCCACCTCTCTAGATGTTTCTCTACCTGTTGTCTGCTCTCACTGCAGATCACAATGTCATCATAAGGACTGCAAATAACACTTGCAAATATAAGATGCACAGGAAATATACAGAATAGTAAGCTTGGGTTAGTGAGTTGTTTTTTTTTTTTTTGACAAAGACGTACACAACGTACACACACACACACACACTGCATAGCCTAACTTGCTGCCTAACCTGATCTGGGGCGTCAGCGCAGTAAAAAGTCCTGAAAGAGAACAGTTTTTACCTGTTTCTTGAAGGTTGAGAGAGATGATGCTGGTCTTGTTGCTTCCGGAAGTTTGTTCCACCACTGAGGTAGTAGAAGTGAGAACAGTTTTGCCTGAGATCGCTTAGAGCGAGCAGAAGGTACTGCTAGTAGGTTTGTATTAGAGGAACGCAGCTCTCTGCCGGGAACGTAAGGTCTAATCATTTGGTTCAGATATGCTGGACCTGTTCCTGAGGTGGTTTTGAATGCCAGGGTCAGGACCTTGTGCTTGATCCTGGCAGCTACTGGTAGCCGGTGCAGCTGGATGAACAGAGGTGTAACATGAGCCCTTTTGGGTTGAGTGAGTACCAACCGTGCTGCAGCATTCTGTACCATCTGCAGGGGTTTTATTGCACAAGCAGGTCGTCCAGCTAGGAGGGAATTGCAGTAGTCCAGGCGGGAGATGAACATGGCCTGAACCAATAGTGTCCTAAAGAGCTCAAAGGCGGTAAAAGCTTGTCCAACTCTCGTTGGGTTTATCCGGAGGGTCGTAGTCGGTAACGTCCGCCCTTCGTGCTCCGCAGGAGCCTCCCAGATTCACCCTCTGCCGTCCTCGAACCCTTCGGTCTTCCGGAAAGAGCCGCCTCACGGCCGGGTGGCCGAGAGTCCGAGGGACAACTGCATCGTCCAGACGACGGAGTGGAGCGAGTGCTCGGCCACCTGCGGTATGGCCGTCTCCTCCCGTATCACCAATGACAACCAGCGCTGCCAGCTGGAGCGACAGACCAGGATCTGCATGGTCCGGCCCTGCAACAGCCAGCAGGAGAAGGAGATCAAGGTCGGTAGACTCCAATCATCATCACGCTTGTGATGCCTTGCACCTTCTCCAGGGGTGGTGGGGCCACACATGTATGCTTATAAGTTACTTCCCGCTTATTGTCTGTCAATGACGCGCATGAACGTAATTGTTGCCGAATCAGAGTTAGGGACAATAACTGCAAGGTGACGCCGAAAGAGCTAACGATCGCCTCGTCTGTCGTGCAGAAGGGAAAGAAGTGCGTCCGGACTCCGAAGGCCCAGCGGGGGATGCGCTTCGAGTTGTCCGGATGCTCCAGCACCAGGATATACAGGCCCAAGTTTTGCGGCGTTTGCACCGACAACCGCTGTTGCACGCCGCACGCCACCATCACCGCGGAAGTGGAGTTCCGCTGTCCGGAGGGCGACGTCTTCAGCAAGAAGATGATGTTCATCAAGACCTGCTCCTGCCATTACGACTGCCCTCGGGACAACGACATCTTCTTGGCGACCAACACGCGGAGGATGATCGGAGACTACGAGAACGACATGTGACGTTGAGAATGTTTGAGGACCTTCCGCGTTGACCGCACCAGCTCCCGCCACCTTTAGCCAAACCACTACAAGCCTAGATTTTCATCTAATCCAGATACACGGAGGTGTTTTTAGCAGTATGTTTCAGGAGGTGTAGCGTTTATCAAGCCATACGAGAGGTGATCCAAACCGGAAGGTGAACTCAAATCCGGTCCGGCCGACCCAAACCCAATCTACAGGCCTCGGAGAGCGGAGGACGTGGATCCTTAAAGCTCACCAAAACCCACGAGGTCCATCAGATAATCGTTTTAAACACAAAGTCGATCGACTTCATCGGCAGCTGATCCGTCCCGGCTAGGAAACGTTGTGCCTTCTTTTTCAAAAAGCCCAGATCTTCTACCCGTTCAAAGCACGCAGGGGTATTTCTGGTGGATTCATGCACCGATGGGGACAATCATCAGATCCGCCTCACGGCGAGAAGGTCCCCGGTTGGATCACCAACCGTGGGCCTTTTCCATGCGGAGTCTCCATGTTCTCAGTGGGGTTCCTCCAGGTTCTCCAGTTTCCCCTCACAGTCCTAAACCATACAGGAGCTTCATCGGAGAGAGTCAATAGTGGTACGTCTCGTGAATGAGCGATGGAACGTCTCCGGGTGCGAGCCAGTGATCGTCCAATCACACGACAGTAGGTAATCGACGAACGGACGAATAGGACCGACGAGGAGGCGGAGCCTTAGGCTCGATTCGATCGGCTATTTCCGCGTGAAAGACGTTCGTTTAGAAAAGAGGCGACCCAGAGGCCAAAGCATTGACCCCCTGACTTGTACTCTTAATTTATTGACGAGTTCAATCTTCATGTAAATTCCAATCGCGCCCAGCAACCGTACTGAATTCATCCTCAGAGTGTGTGTGTGTGTGTGTGTGTGTGTGTGTGTGTGTTTGCTACATGACAAGGATGTCCTTCACAAATGTCCAAAGAAGTGGACAAGCTTCGCCGCTTGACATCAACCAGAGGTGAAACTTGGCTTCATATAAGATACCATATTTAAAGAGGCTTTTGGTCCAAAACGGTAAATGAATGGACGTAGAAACACGTGTTTACTTGCACTTGTGCTGAAAATTACTTTTCCTCGTAGTGTTGAATTTGCTTCCGAGTTTCGTGGCGGCGAGTTCCCGCCACGTTTCCGGCCCGGTTGGTTTGATGATTCCCAGATCGACGAGAGAAAATGTACAGCGATGCACATTTCTGAGCGTATTAGCAGAGTAACCCCTTCCTTCGGTCGTCAGTATATCACTTATAATCGCCTCAAAATCCGCGTCAAATCCGACATTTCGATAAAACGGCGTGTAGCGCGACCGGGCCATGTGCCGGTACTTTCTATTTAAAAAAGAAAGACAAATGAATTTGGTATTCTGCAAACATACTTTTATGTAAATACGATCCGACCGTGTACAGTTTTGTACTATAATTTATGCAACTTGTCGAACGCGGTGTTGTAGTTGTACGACTCTTATCGTGTTGTTAGTTTTTCACTGTAACCACCTGACTAAGATACTAGTGAGTTCTTGTCTGTTGCACTTTTTGCCCTCTATTTTTTTTTTTTTTTTTTTTCAATAAACGAAATATATATTTTTTTATAGATACAACGGGTGTTTGCTTTTATCCGCCATCACGCCGGAGCCGAGCAGGTCAGAGCTTTTCTAAAATGATATAATAGAGTGAAAATAATAACCGGCCTTATTATTATCAGCATTACTGTTATTGTTCTTATTAGTATCATCATCATTATTATTTTTACATTTATTATATTTAATTTTTCATGATTCTCATCAATATTATTATTATTATTTATCATTGTTATCAGCATCAGCATCATTTTTATCATGTATAATCACCATAATTATCATTAGTATTAATATTTTGTCAAAATTTTTATTATCTCCATTATTATTATTATTATTATTGTTATTTGCATTATTATTTATCATCATTTGCAGTTTCATTATTTTTTGGTATTTATAATTATCATCTACTATTGTTATCACCAGCAGCATCATTTTTGTCATTACTATCATTTATTATTATTATTATATTATTTTATTTATTATATTATTATTATTGTTATTATAACTATTATTAGTTATTATTAGTGTCATCATCATCATCAGTCTTATTCTTATATTCATTATCATCCCTTTAATATTTTTTCACCATTTTCATTATAGTCATCATAATTATTATTATCATCATATATTCATTCATCATCTGGATTATTCATAAGATAAGATAAGATAAAATATACTTTATTGATCCCCATTCTTTTGTAAACATCATCATCGTTATTATTTTTATTATTAGTGTTGACGATTATCATTAACATTATTATTATTATCATTAAAGTTATTGACGCGATTATATTTTTCATGCTTTTTATTTATGATCATTTGCAGCAGCGTAATTATTATTGTTATTATTATCATAATTATTATCATTATCCATCTATACATCCATCTTCTACTGCTTATCCTGCACTCATGGCTGCATATTATTATAATTATTATTATTATTACTACTATTATTATTATAACTGTTGTTATAATTATCTCTTTATGTTATTATTGTTATTATTATTTTTATTATTAGTTTTGACGATTATCATTAAAGTTATTGACGCGATCATCTTTTTCATGCTTTTTATTTATGATCATTTTCAGCAGCGTCATTATTATTATTATCATCATTTCATTTATTATTATTATTATTGTTATTAATAGTATTGGTATTTTTATCATCATCATTATTATTATTATTATTATTATTATTATTATTATTATTATTACTATTATTATTATCCATCTTTCCAATCCAACTTATCCCGCTTATCCTGCACTCATTATTGCATATCATTATTTTTATTATTATCATTATTATTATTATTATTATTATCATTATTATTATTATCATTATTATCATTTTAATTTTTATTATCATTATCATTATTATTATTATTGGTATTGTTATCATCATGATTATTATTATTATTATTATAATTTTTCATTAACATTATTATTATTATCATCATCATTATTGTTATTATTATTATTAGTAGTAGTATATTATCATTATCATTAAAGTCATTAACGCGATAATTTTCTCATGCTTTTTATTCATTTTCATTCAGCAGCGTCATTATCATATTTATCATTTTAATTATTATTATTATGATTATTATTATTATTGGTATTGTTCTTCTTCTTCTTCTTCTTCTTCTTCTGCTTATTATTATTATTAGTATTATCATTATTATCATTATTATTATTATTATTATTGTTATCAATCTATCCATCCATCTTTTCCCGCTTATCCTGCACTCATTGTTGCATATTATTATTGTTATTATTATTATTATTATTATTATTATTATTATTATTATTATCAATCTATCCATCCATCTTTTCCCGCTTATCCTGCACTCATTGTTGCATATTATTATTGTTATTATTATTATTATTATTATTATTATTATTATTATCATTATTGTTGAGACTCCATATAGGGGCCCCCTGAGAAGTTTTGTTTTGGTCCCCCAACACACTGTAGAAACACCACTGCATGCGCAAACACACACACACACACACACACACACACACACACACGGACACGCACATCCCTCCTCCGTGCGCTGTGTGCGTGGGTGTGCGGGAGGGCGGAGCAGCTGCACGGAGCTCCGGCGGCTGCAGCGGGTCGGGCGCCGGATGCAGCCGCCGAGAGTGTGCGGCGGCGGCGGCGGCGGCGGCGGCGGCGGCGGCGGCGGCGCTGCGGCGGCGGAGAGGAGAGGAGAGCCTCGCCGGTGAGCGTCCGGTGAACGTCCGGTGAGCGTCTTCTGCGTGTGTCGCCTTTCATTTTGTGGATAATTTAATTTATTTTTAAAAAAATCCTGCATTCATGACTGCAACTTTTACGACGGTTGCGTCCGTTTCCGGCTGGAGCTGCAACTTGACGCAGCGTTTCCTGCGCCCTCAGGCGGCCCTGCATCTTCTCCATCCTCCTCCTCATCTTCATCTTCATCCTCCTTCTTCTTCTTCTTCTTCTTCTTCTTCTTCTTCTTCCCCGGTCCGGCCCTGAAGATGGAGTGACGGGAAGGAGCGGCTCCCGGTCCGAGGAGGACGCCCGGACCTCCCGGTGGGTGGACGAGGACCGGCGGAAAATCTGGTTTTTCCCTGGTTTGGGTTTAGGATCGGGATCGGGTTGGGATCGGGGCTACGATGAGGGTCGGGCTTAGATTGAGGATTAGGTTTAGGATGGCATTGAGATCGGGTTTGCGTTAGTTGGGGGGGGGGGGGTTGTTGGGGTTAGCATTAGCGTCAGGGGGAGGACACCGGATCGGGATCGGGGTTAGGTTTAGGATTACAGCCCCAGATCCGGGTTTGGGCGAAGATTTGGATTAGCATTAGGCTTGGTGTTAGCATCAGGATGAGGATTAGGGTTCAGGATTAGGGTTATGAGTACGGTCACTATCAGGGTTAGGGTTTGGATTTTGGTCTGCCGTAGGGTCAGGATCAGGGTCGGTTTTAGGATCAGGATGAAGATTAGGGTTAGGATCAGGGTTAGCGTGAGGGTTCTGATTCACTATTAGGATCAGGGTTAGGATTCAGGATTAGGGTTAGGATTACGGTCACAATCAGAGTTAGGGTTTGGGTTCGCAGTAGGGTTGGGATCAGGGTCGGTTTTAGGACCAGGATGAAGATTAGGGTTAGGATCAGGGTTAGCATGAGTGTTATGATTCAGCATTTCGATCAGGGTTAGGATTCAGGATTAAGGTTAGGATTACGGTCACAATCAGAGTTAGGGGTTGGGTTTGGGTTAGCAGTAGGGTCGGGATCAGGGTTGGTGTTAGGATCAGGATGAGGATTAGGGTTAGGATCAGGGTTAAGTCCGGGATCAGGCCTAGTGTTATGATTCAGGATCAGTATAGAGATTCAGGATCAGGATAAGGATAGGGGTTAGGATTAGGATGAGGGTTTAGATCAGGGTCAGGATCACAGGAGAGGATTAGGGTTAGGATTAGGTTTATGATCAGGGTCGGTTTTAGGATCAGGATAAAGGATTAGGGTTAGGATCAGGATTAGCATGAGTGTTATGATTCAGGATTAGGATTCAGGATTAGGGTTAGATTTACAGTCACAATCAGGGTTAGGGTTTGGATTTGGGTTAGCAGTGGGTTCGGGATCAGGGTTGGTGTTGCATCTGTATCAGGATTGGGGTTCGGTTTAGGATCAGGCTTAGCATTAGTGTTAGGACTCTAGGATAGGATCGGGGTTCAGATAGGATTAGGTTTAGGATTAGATTTATGATTATGGTCACCATCAGAGTTAGGGTTTGGATTTGGGTTAGCTTTAGGGTTAGGATCAGGTTTAGGGTGATGACTCAGGGTTAGGATTAGCATCAGAGTTAAGGATCATGGTTAGAATCAGGGTTAGGTTCAGGATTTAGGTTAGGATTAGGATTTGGATGAGGGGCTAGAGTTGTATGCTTCTGATCCCTGCAGCCGAGGGAAGCTCAGGACAAAAAGCATCTTTGGTGCAGTTTGAACCTGAACGTCGGGCCCTGAAAAATATATTGTAGAAAGACAGGGTGGTGAAGGTGAAGGTGAAGATGAAGATGAAGGCTCAGACGCCGGAAGGCACAGAATGTGGCTCCAAATTCATCCTCCTTTTAGACCGTTATTTTCTAGATGCACTCGAAAATATAGACGCTTTGAATCATCGAAGAAATATTCGATCCCTGACATGATTTTTCACCTTTATTTTCAGGTCTATTTCAACCTGTTAATCCAGTTGGGTTCATCTAGTGAGACAAAGATCTGTGCAAAATGCAACAGGGGTGAATATAGATTTGTTGGTGATTTTCACCAAATTATTCATGGTCTTTTCATTCTAAATGTTTGAATTCAACCTCATATTACAGGCTATTTTACATACTCATGGCATCAGACATTTGGAAGAAATTTTCAGCATATTTAATTTTTTTAAAACCTGCACCCCTGCTAGCAAATTAATATTTAAATTTACGATTATCTTCCTGGACATGAATCCACCTTGTGCATAAAATGGGTGCAGTCAACTTTTCAGGATGCAATTCTCACTGCGGCCACCAGGGGGCGCAGCGAGCCTCCGACAACAGGCAGATCATTCACTCTAAATGTATAATACATTTTATACATATTTTATTTAATACATTTTATTCATATAGAATATGTATGTATATATATATATAGAGAGAGAGAATATATTTAGTTATAGCAGTTCATCTTGTTTATTTTTTTTTGACATTTGTTATTTGATGTATATAAGATATTATATGTATTTAGAATATATTTAATAATAGTAATTTCATCTTATTCAATTTTTTTGACAATTTTATGTCATTATATATATAGATATAGATACAATATATTATATGCATATAGAATGTATTGGGTAATTGTAATCTCAACTTATTTAATTTATTCGGACAATTTTATGTGATTTTATATATTTATACACATATATAGAAAACATATTTAATATTAGTAATTTCATCTTATTTAATTGTTTTTGACCATGTTTTATGTGATTATATTTTGAAGACATTCTATGAATATAAAATGTATTTAATAATAGTAATTTCATCAAATTTTGGTGGACATTGTTTTACATGTACATATCTATATCTATATATATATGTGTGTGTGTGTTAAAGATATTATACATACATATATATGTGTGTGTAAATGATATACGTGTATATAATATATTTAACACAATTTATATGTGATTATATATATATCCATATATATCTATATATATAGGGTTCCTTGGGGTTCCTCGGGGTTCCTCAGGGTTCTTTGGGGTTCCTCAGGGTTCTTCGGGGTTCCTCAGGGTTCCTTGGGGTACCTCAGGGTTCCTCAGGGTTCCTCAGGGTTCTTTGGGGTTCCTCAGGGTTCATAGGGATTCCTCAAGGTTCCTCAGGGTTCCTCGGGGTTCCTTAGGGTTCCTTGGGATTCCTCAGGGCTCCTCGGGGTTCCTCAGGGTTCCTCGGGGTTCCTCAGGGTTCCTCAGGGTTGCTCGGGGTTCCTCGGGGTTCCTCGGGGTTCCTCAGGGTTCCTCACACAGTCAGAACACATGATGGAGCTTCACTGGAGACCTTGTTCTGTCCAGACGGGTGAAGGAGAGGCTGAACGTGGCAAAGCTTCTTCTGAAGAGACACAAGGATCAATGCTCACATCCACCTATGGAGACACATAGATAGATAGATAGATAGATAGATAGATAGATAGATAGATAGATAGATAGATAGATAGATAGATAGATAGATAGATAGATAGATAGATAGATAGGCAGGCAGGCAGGTGAACCTTTGCTTCTTTAAGCCGGTTTATTTAAATAAATGTGCAAATCATTTCACCGCTGTGTTTTCACTGGAAAGAGAAATCAAAGAAGCTCTAACATCCGTCTTTATCTCACCTGCTTTCAAACGGACCGACCGACCGGCGCCGACCGGACGACCTTCTGCCTCGCCGGTGAGTTGCTGCATCTGTTTACCTTTTTTACCCGTCGATTTTTTTACCGGTTTTATAAACATGGCAACCGAAGCGTCCAAAGAAATCCAGAGCCACCTTGAAATCCACACAGAAATCCATAAGATAAGGTAAACTTTATTGATCTCCATAGGGGACATTATTTTGTCAGGCAGCGTAACAGTTATAAAGTCAATAAATATGAATATAAGTATAAATAGAGGAAATTAGATGATAGCAGAATGGGAAAAAAACAACAAAAAATAGCAAGGGTGAAAAAATAGCCAACCAACCATTGGTCCGATGCGACCAGGCTAAAGGTTTTAGCGACGTGACGCTTGTTAGCCCCCCGTAAAAAAAATCCATAAATTAGCCGTGTGGTTGTTTTGCCAAAACAAAAGGCGGAAGGATCCCGCTAGATGAACGTTTCTGCCGACGTAAGCGTCTGAGGTTTCGACGCCATCGGCCATTAGAACACAGTTCCAAGAAGTCTCCAGCTCCGGTTTCCTTCCAGGAAGTAGCTTCCCCACATGGGAACCTGTAATTTTCATTCCCACGGGCGCTGAGGGTCCACGGAAGGGACCGGTGGGACCTGCACCTGAAGCTCCACTCGGAACCAAACAACTGAAGAAGCAGAGGAAGAGGAAGACGACACAGACACCAAGGAGGTGGAAGCTGCCACCGCCTTCGCTGGACAATAACAAGAGACCGTCAGATGGTTGTAGTGTTTTTCACTTCATGTTAGCCGTTAGCTAGCTGCAGAAGCTCCACACTTATTCTAGACCAAAATGTAGATGTTCCTCTGCGAGCCCCTCTTTGGGGTAGCAGGCCAGAAGATGCCGGACCTCGAGCTTCTTTCAGGAACCATGAGAAGACCCTGCCTTAGAGTGGAAGCTAAGATGGTTCCCGGAGCTGAGGTTCACGGTTCCTCTGCTGTCCAACTGCTGCAAGAAACGGACTACAACCTGAAAAGGTTCTAGGAGCAGCAAAAAGTTCCTCCAGTGGGAAAGGAGTTTTTGACCCTCTAGTGGACCTTCAGTGCCATGTTGGCTTCGCCTTCACGGTTTCCATGTATGTCCTGGGGAGGTGTGTCTTCCACACATGGTCAGCATCTCCATGGCAGAAGCCTGAGAGCTTCTTCTCTCTGGTGGTTCCTCCACCGCTGTTGTCCAGCAGGTGGCAGTGGAGAGCAGAGCAGGGACAGAAGCTTGAGCAGGTGGTCCCTGACTCAGGGTGGATTATCTTCAGGCAGATGTTGCCTCGCAGATGCGGAATCGAACGTAATTTTGCGGAAAGAGACCCAAGCTAGCGAAGAGCGGAAGGCAGGGATTAGCGGGGAGGAACAAGAAGAACACGAGCCGTGTTAGTGTACATGAGCTCCTCCCATTTTCATCTATTCTGGGGGGTCAAAGGTCACTCGACCCTGACCCGGGAGACGACCCTGGGGTCAACAATCAGCCGTAACGAACGCCACGAGCCGCCCGTCATCACGGGAACAAGCGACGGTGGCGCCGGAGGCCGGCGTTCTGCTGTACCGCTAATGGAGCGGAAGCAGGGGGTAATTAAAGAGCACGAGCTAACTGGAGGCTGCAAAGCACAGATGTCACCGGCGGGGGCCGGAGGAGATGCTTTGTTCAAGACGTGCTTTTCCCGCAGCGGTTGGAAGAGGAGAAGTCGGCATTTCCAAATTGGAAGACGCCATCTGGCCGGTTGCGGCTCCGGTCGGATCCACCTGATGGTCCGCTTAAATGTCATCAGGCCAGGCGCTGAACGTCCCGGATGACCTGGCTAGCTCCTTGCGCAGTGGGGTCCTAGCCCTTTAAATACCCTACAACAAATTAGCAAGTAGCATGAGAAGGCAATGAGCGTCCACTATGATCACCATGGTGACCTGGGGTGTGATGTGTCCTAGTGTATCCTAGCGGTCCCCAACCTTTTTTTGTACCCGGGACCAGTTTGATGCACAAGGACATCTTAGCTCCCCACAGAACTGTAAAGTTACAGAGTTGCACAGAATATTTTCATGATACTCACAAAAAAACAGCGGTCCTTGTCTCTGCCACCATCTCCACCGTGTTTTCAGCTACACTTGTGCAGAAATAGAATCAAATTTCTTTTGATTTTAGCACCTTTTCCGACCTCATACCTTTTTTGTTTTTTCTCTTCCTCCTCTCTTGGGCAGGGCTCCCTTCAGTACCACCGAAGGGCTCCACCCAGTGTTCGCTGTGTGGAAAATCCCACAGCGGGAAAACACTACACTTGAATCACAGCCCATTTCTCTTCCCGTCACATAGAGCTACTTTATTTCCATGGTAATGCAGTCACTTGTACCGTCTGTGCCTTATCAGAGATGGGGTCAAAGCAGAGATGCCTAGACCTCCCTCTCCCCGGCCACTCGGTCTAGCTCTTCAGGGGGGTCCAAAGGCGTTCCCGGGCTTGCCTGGAGATATTGTCCCTCCAGAGTGTCCTGGATGCTCCCCGGGGGACCTCCTCCTTGGTGGACACGCCCATAACACCTGACCAGAGAGCCATCCGGGAGGCATCCCTGCCAGCTGTCCGAGCCTCCTCATTTGACTCCTTGCCATGTGGCGGAGCAACGACTGCCAAGCTCACTCCATCTCTGATGGAGAGCCCGGACGCTCTGCGGAGAAAGCTCATTTTAGCCGCTTGGATCCATGACCTTGTTCTTTCGGTCACAACCCACTGCTGGTGTCACTGCTGACGCCGCACCGATCCGCCTCTCCATCTCCTGTACCATCCTTCCCTCACTTGTGAACCAGACCCCGAGATACCTGAACTTGGGTGGGCACTCAGTGGCCTGTCCCATTGGCTGAGAAACAGCGTTCAGTCTGGATACATCACACTTATAGAAGCATACAAGTATGCACTCTTTCGGTCACAAGTCAAACAGAGCCACACAACCCTTCGTCCTCTCATTCACACCTCACATCGAGACACAACCTTTTGCTCTGCAGAGAAAGCTCATTTTAGCTGCTTGGATCCATGACCTTGTTGTTTCGGTCACATCCCACTGCTGGTGACTTCTGGTGTCACTGCTGACGCCTCTCCATCTCCTGTTCCATCCTTCCCTCACTTGTGAACCAGACCCCGAGATACCTGAACTTGGGTGGGCACTCAGTGGCCTGTCCCATTGGCTGAGAAACAGCGTTCAGCCTGGATACATCACACTTATAGAAGCATACAAGTATGCAGTCTTTCGGTCACATGTCAAACAGAGCCACACAACCCTTCGTCCTCTCATTCACACCTCACATCGAGACACAACCTTTCACTCGTCTCATCCATGGAAATCAAAAAGTTCTAGTACTCCATAAACTGCATCTTACACATACCACTCCAGTACTATTGTAGGCAATGTAGTATTTGCATACACGCATCTGTTTAGTGTGCTTGTAAGATTTGGCTCTGAATAGAAACATTTTTGTAGTTGTGTCCGCAGACGTGTGTGTGTGTGTGTGTGTGTGTGTGTGTGTGTGTGTGTGTGTGTGTCCCAGGGGAGCTCCATCCTGCCACCCCCCACCACCTCAGCAGACAGTCTGGCCCAGCACCTGCTCCTCACACTGGGAGGAGGGGGAAGCTGCGAGTGAGAGTGAAAGGGGGGAGGGGGGCCTTTGTGCATCCATTGGGAGTGTGTGTGTGAGTGTGTGTGTGTGTGTGTGTGTGTGTGTGTGTGTGTGTGTGTGTGTGTGTGTGTGTGTGTGCGAGATGTATCGACTGTACTGTGCGTGCCTCTCCCCAGACAAAGCGTTAAAAGTGGCTTAGATATGGCAATTAAAGAAGGCTGGCGGCCCCCCGGGACCCTGCTCTTGCATTCATGGCCGCCCCTGTTTGGCCCCGAAGGAGGAGAAGGAGAACATATGAGGAACATATGAGGAGCACGTCTTCTACTCTTGGACGGTACCACCAGTCACTCTGTCACACACACACCCGTTCAGACCCTCATTCACATGTCATGCGGAGATCATCACTATGTAGGTACATGCAACTGTTTACTCCGTCATCCGGATGCTATATTGGGAAAAACAAACGGTTCACAGGGCCACTTATAGAAGCATACAAGTATGCACTCTTTCGGTCACATGTCGAACAGAGCCTCGCATCCCTTCGCACTCTCATTCACACCTCACATCGAGACACAACCTTTTGCTCTGCGGAGAAAGCTCTTTCAGACGCTTGGATCCGTGGCCTTGGTCTTTCGGTCACAACCCACCGCTGGTGACTTCTGGTGTCACTGCTGACGCCACACCGATCCGCCTCTCCATCTCCTATTTCATCCTTCCCTCACTTGTGAACCAGACCCCGAGATACCTGTACTTGGGTGGGCACTCAGCATGTTCAGTTCAGTGAGAAACAGTGTTCACCCTGGATACATCACACTTACAGAAGCATACAAGTATGCACTCTTTTGGTCGCATGTCAAACAGAGCCTCGCATCCCTTCGTCCTCTCATTCACACCTCACATCGAGACACAACCTTTTGCTCTGCGGAGAAAGCTCTTTCAGACGTTTGGATCCGTGGCCTTGTTGTTTCGGTCACAACCCACTGCTGGTGAATTCTGGTGTCACTGCTGACGCCTCTCCATCTCCTGTTCCATCCTTCCCTCACTTGTGAACCAGACCCCGAGATACCTAAACTTGGGTGGGCACTCAGTGGCCTGTCCCATTGGCTGAGAAACAGCGTTCAGCCTGGATACATCACACTTATAGAAGCATACAAGTATGCACTCTTTCGGTCACAAGTCAAACAGAGCCACACAACCCTTCGTCCTCTCATTCACACCTCACATCGAGACACAACCTTTCACTCGTCTCATCCATGGAAATCAAAAAGTTCTAGTACTCCATAAACTGCATCTTACACATACCACTCTAGTGCTATTGTAGGCAATGTAGTATTTGCATACACGCATCTGTTTAGTGTGCTTGTAAGATTTGGCTCTGAATAGAAATATGTTTGTAGTTGTGTCCGCAGATGTGTGTGTGTGTGTGTGTGTGTGTGTGTGTGTGTGTGTGTGTGCGCTGACTGACGCGCACCAAATGTAGATTCAGGACAACCATTCACCCTCTCTTTCACACGTACGGGTTGTTTAGGCTCTCCAAAAAAACCTCCTGCATGTTCCTGCCCCGCGGGTGGAAACCCAGATACGTCTCTAAGGGGATATTATTTTGAAAGTGCAAAAAGTTGAACTCTATCTTCTGCCAGGTGTTCTTGTAGATCCGATGTCGTCAGATCTGCCTGGATGGCGCTCTATTATGTAACGATAGAGCAGAGACACGTGTGGGATTGTGGCCACCGTCTGCGCTGCAACATTGTCTGCCATAAAACGCAGTCTGCCGTTAGATCATCCACGAGGCTTATGAGTCCACCCACCTCACCACACACACACACACACACACACACACACACACACACACACACACATGCACACACGCACACATCCGCGTTCAAACACCTGCTCGTTCACTGCCGGGTGAAAATGGATACAGCGATTTTTATGGCTCATGGATGTCAGTATCCTTGGTTACTGGCGGCGAAGCACTCCTGTGTGCAGCAGCTCGGAGGGCCGTGATTGGTCCAGGCCGCTCCCTGCAGCTGCTCCCATTGGCCGCCTCCACAAATGCGCTGCCTCATTACATACAAAGCTCCCCCCTTCCTGTATAATGGAGGGGAACCAAAAGATGGGCGGAAGGGCGCGTTAGCCCTGCGTTTTGTCTCGCAGGGGATTTTAAACAAGCCTTGATGTGTTGTTTCTATCGCGACTTTGAGAATTGACGGTTTTATTTTTATCTATACGTCCACAATCATCGCAGAGCTGTGCAGGAATCTAAAAGATCCTTCTCAGGCGCCTTCTGGTTGCTCTTTGGGAGTAGAAAGCTGTTCTTACGCCAGCTTTGGAGGTCCGATCAGAAGGTTGGAGGTTGGATTCCTGAGTCGCTGGTGAACGTAAGGTGCTCTAGAAGTGGAGTCCATCCCGTTTACCTCCATCCTTCAACGCTCTGACCTCGGACTATGTGTCCATGCGGCTCAGGAAGTCCTCACACTTTCATGTCCTCCTCAGTTCTTCCAATTTTTTCGTTCAGATCTTCTTCTTTGGGCTTTTCCCTGCAGGGGTCTCCACAGCAAATCCACCTTCTCCATCTAAGCCTATTCTCTGGATGCTCCTCTCTCACACCAACTACCTTCATACCCTCTCACTAACCCCACCATCTCTGGCGCTCCAAAACATCTAGGAGAGGCCGTGGTAAAGTTTCTGGCTCGACTATTCAGGATCTTAGAGAGCGAGAAGATGCCTGGAGAATGGAGAAGAAGTGTGATGGAGCCCATTTTAAAGGAAGATGTGCAGAATTGTGATAACTATGGAGATAAAGTTGATGAGCCATACAAGGAAGTTATGGGAAACAGGACTAGAACCTGGACCACCTAGGCCACATTTGTTATTTAATTTTTATGCGCGGGCCACCTAGGTATCATGTCAATTGAACAAAATGAAAATTTAAATATTTAATTTTTTGGGCATTTTATTTTCTAAATATAATAGTTTCTAAATATAATATTGATTGAAAATCCTTATTAAAATATTCAAAGAATTGAGGAAATAAGTGACCTGTAAAGATTATTGTATAATGTATATCTTGTTATGAGGTTTTGTAAGAATGTGTATGACTCTGTTAAGGAACCTGTTCTAATAAATGTTCAAAAAAAAAAAATATTCAAAGAAAATAGTTTGACGGGTCAGATAAAAAAGCAAAACGTTCCGGATGTGGCCGACAGGCTGTAAAATGCCCAGGTCAGACCTAGACTGAGAACAGAAGTCATCATTTGTGAGCAGCAGTATCATCATATGATGTAGTCCGGAGCGGCAGAGAAGTATGATAGACTGGTGCAGGACATGTATGCTCGCTGTGAGACAGCGGTGCGGTATGCTGTAGGGGTAACAGAAGTTCAAGGTGGAGTTGGGACTCCATCAGGGATCAACTCTGAGCTCCTTCTTGTTTACAGTGGTGATGGACAGGCTGATGGTGATGGACAGATGAGGGTGAACAGGAAACTCCATGGACCAAGATGTTTGCAGATCAGGCTGACAGATGAGGGTAGACAGGAATCTCCATGGACCATGATGTTTGCAGATGACATTGTGGTTTGTTGTGAGAGCGGGGAACAGGTGGAGGAACATCTAGAGAGGTGGAGGTATGCTCTGGAAAGGAGAGGAAAGAAAGTTAGTTGCAGCAAGACAGAGTACATGTGTGAGAATAGAAGATCACGTATCATGTGAGAAGAAGTGAACACGATTGACAAAACTCAGGTTTTCCGAATGACTTTCCACTTTTTTTTTTGGGGGGGGGGGGGTGGACCGGAGAGTTGAAACACGTGGTCATTCGCGGGATCTTCCGGTACACTCGCGATATTTGGCGCCACCCCCGCCTGCCGGAGCCGCAGCAGGTGAGCGGCGCCTGCAAGACAAGGCTGAGGGCGAAGCGCGGCGGGCCGCTCCTCTTCTCTCCAGGCACCTCCACATTGTCCACCCGATGCTTCCCACTTTGTTTATCCGTCGGAGGCTGTGAAACCGGCGTGCGTGTCTTTTCTCCCCGCTGCAGGTTCGGATCCCGCCGGTGAGTCCAACAACAACCGCGTCTTCGGCTTAAATTGTTTGTATATATTTCCATCTATGGATTTTGCGTTCAGCGCCAT